>NC_134646.1:78251886-78571529 GCF_030463565.1 Pelecanus crispus
ATCACTCCTGGAACCCCTTTTTCTTGGCCTTCCCTATGGATAGGAGCATGCATGCACTTAAAGAAGCCCAGGGGACCACAGTACGTGGCTGTGGGACAGCCTGTGAAGATGCCTGTCCTGACTGGGCTTTGGGATGCTGCTCATCACCCCCTCACCTCTGCAGTCAGTGGGGTGTGCTCTGGGGGATACTTTGCAGAGCCACGATGCATCTGCTGTATCTTTGTGAATCCTTTTGTACAACCTGCCGCCGATACTCTGACGAGGATGACTTCATACTATATAACTCACAACTAGTTATTTATAGCTATATATATAGCAGGGGCTGGCCCTGGTGCTCTGTCTGGCGGGTTTCACCCCCGGTGCATTGCCTACAAAGGCCCCCGGACAAAAGCAGAGATATGAATAAGGGCCAAGGATCATTACCTTGGGCAACAAAAGCTGTCTTGGAGAACAAAAATAGCACAGAAAGAGCCCACAAAAGGCAGAAAATCCTTCCTTCCTGCCAGCTCCTCTCCAGGCCTTGCCTCCGGCGCAGGGGAGTGCAAGGGCAGGCGATACCCTCGGCGAAGAAGCTGCAACAAAGAGCGCATCAGCACGTCCCGGGCCCCGGGCTACCTTTGCAGCCCCACCATGCCCTTCCCTGAATGCCGCCCCATTGTGCAGGGACACAATGGCGGAGAACCCCACGGTGACACTGAATGAGTTACAATGCCAACATCTGTGTGACAGTTTCTTTGCCGGGTGATGGAGAAGCGGCAATAAATTCCTGATAGGCTGACTTGGGAGAGCAGTCACCCATGGCAGGGCCGGGGCACGCAGGGATGGAGTCGCCTATTTAACGCTGCTGCATGTGTCCCCAACTCCCTGCCTGCGCCTGGAAACGGGGGGTCAAATGCTGCAGCCCCCCTCTGACAAGGCACTGGCGAAAGTCAACAGAGAATTAGGGACAGGCAGCGGCCACCGAGCCATTTAGCTCATCTTCTTGTTTCAGTCTGCTCTTTGTTCAGCTTAATGTGAATTGACCCGGCGATTGTTGGACTGTCTAATTCTTCAAGCCGGAGCCTAGATGCCTGCTTTTTGGTTTTTTGTGATTTTTTTGTGGTTTTATTTTAATGAAATGACTTTCTCCAGCTGCCTCATCTCCTCTGAAGGGGTGAAGCAGCCTGCAAGGGCAATAGGAAGTAACGATAGTCTGAAGTTTGAGGAACGTGGGTTGAAACAAAATGGAACACAACTTATGTTTGGCCAGTGCAGATATTTGAGCTCCCCCCTACTTGCTCACTTGGATATGGAGCAACAGGGAATGGATACTTTCTGTTTAAAAAACCAGCTACTTGTGGCCTTAAAACTGACTATTTCTCCTCTTAATAAAGCTTTGCTCTTTATCTAATGCAGGCTGTGTGGTATCACCTGGTGACTCCTGCAGCAGGGCCATCCCACCTGGCTGAGATACAGCAGCTGGTTAATGAGAATGTAAAATTTCAACTTCAGGCTGAGATTGTATTTTCTGTTCCTGCCAAGTGTCCATCTATTCATTATCAAACACGAGCTGCCTACTAAAAATAAGCCCTGGCATTTACATTTACCAGTTTCATGAGGATCTCTTAAGAACACAGAAGTGCTGATTAACGATCCTGTTGCTGTTTAATTATCAGAGTTTTAAGAGGCTATGTCTATCTGCACAGCAGCATGATCCCATGTATGTTTAAACATTCTTTCTGCTGCATTATACGTCATCCTCTTGGGACTACTCCCCATCTGACTTGGGAAGCGTTACAACTTTCAGCTCTTGTTTTTTGCAAAGACCAACTTCCCTTTTAATGGTTGAACCTGTATAAACTTGTGGGTGAGCTAAAGCAAGTTTCCCATCTGAATTCAAACGTCAGTATTTAGTGATGTGCAAAATTGTTTTTGGCAAAGTTCCTCTCCAGTCAACATGCTATCTCAAGTTAATTATTATAATTTGACCTAAAACTGTTACATGTTCTGGAAACTCTCTGAGAGTGAAGGGTAAACCTTTGAGTTCTTAATCCCTTAGCGTGCCATCTAAAATCAACTAAAAGCTGATGCGTTGATCTGTCTTTTGATCTTTTCTCTCTGAGACTATAATAAAACTGCTGATCCATGATACCCTCAATTTGTCAGCAAAAACACTGCATATTTAATTATTTGTTGTTATATGGATCTTTAATTCAACTTGGTCTCCCTAAACCTCTTATCTCCTAGTAAAGATGCAAAAAGAATTGCATAGGATCCAGAAATAGAAATCACTTCTAAAAAGTCATTCATTGATGGCATCACAGCCAGTAGGACCAGAAGGGCCCATTAGATCATCTAGTCTCATCCCCTATAAAATAGAGAGGTCACAGAACATCACCCATTTACTTCTGTGTTAAGCTCAATACTTTGTGTTTCATTGAATTGTATCTTTCAGAGAAGTCTTGATGTTAACATGTTAAGAAAGAGATAATCCCCCTGGGTAAAAGGCTGAGCATGCACAGAAACTAGAGATAAAAAAAAAACCCCAAACCCCTCCAATCCCTCCTATTAATGTAGGATTGTATCTAAAATATATTTTGTCTTCTTTCATCCAGTGTCCATAAAAACTTCTGAAATGTGACTTCTGTAATTTCCTTTGGCAAGTTACTCCATTATTAAATGAACTCCAGTAACAGTGACTGCTATTCAACCTAAATGTATTGTATTTCATTCAGTTTCCTTAAAATGACCATACCTGTTGTTATTGTTCTCAATGTATTGCACAAGTGCTTATGTTTGCCAGTCAGGAATTGTGGTCCCCTATACTGTGCAACGCAAAGGAAAAAGACGGTCCTTGCTTTAAACAACTCATGCTCCATTGCTTTTCTCATTTAACCCCCCAAAGTTTCCTGTGCATCATTGGTGACTAGACCCTCAATATACCTCCTTTGGCTCCATCGCACAGAGACTGGGGAGGACCAAACGACACACAGCCCACAGTGTCTGAAGACCCTAGGAGGTATAACCTCATCAGTTATGCCCTACCGGGCTCATCCTGCACCTAGAATACCTGGCTGTAATAGCAGGGTTTGTCCCTTCTCATGTCCCGATGTGGTGGAGAAGCTGCTTTGCCTTGACACATAGCCACAGAGATGACACACCGACTTTGTCTTGCCTCCTCTGCATATCTAAATCTGTCCCTAGATGGCTCAGAAGAACTGTTTGCCTCAGGGGAGGAAGCTCCTTTTATCTGCTTCAGTTATTGGACTTCTGGAGGACCAATGTCTGAGCTTGCGTTGCTATGTTATTTGACCTGGGCTCAGGTTGACGGCACGCTTAGACTCTGCTACGCTATTTCTCCAAAGCTGCTGAGAACTTTTCCTGTGTGGAGAGAAAGCAAATTTGGCCCAAGGGTATCCATGGGCTTTTTTTCCTCTTCTTCATAGTTCGGTAATGGCCTGCCCCAAGCTCTCGAGGGATCCCATTGCCAGCTGTGGGTTGTGGGCAGCAAAAAGCCAGTGTGCCCAGCCTGGCCCTACTCTGCCAGTCCCCATGGCCAACCTGCCCTGCCTCTGCATCAACATCGCTGGCCCTGTGTGGCTGTTCATGTCAGCCCTTCATGGCACCAGGAAGAAGGATTTTTCTTTGCAAGTGGTTTCATTTGGCTCTAAAAACTACTTTTTTCTCCTGAAAGAAGTGGAAATCAGAACTGCTGGAAAGGGTTAAACCCCCAGTACAGTCACTGCCTCTTAGAAAACTGCTTCTCCACATGTCACCTTTACAAATTATTTCAGGGGATTTTGGTGTCTGAGGCACTTGAAACGTCTGAGTCATTCCATTAAAATCACTGGAGGTAAAGAATTGGGGCTGTCTTGTATTTCGCAAAGGGCTGATTTTTAAATTATTTTGATCTCCCCTTTTTCAGGGCTGAGTGCTGCAGCCAGGAGGCTAAAGGCAGCTCTTCCTTTTCTGTTCTCATTTTTGATGGTCACTTAGTGCTTCTTGGTTGCAGAGAGGTCCTGACTCCTGTGTTAAAGGTTTCTCTTAGGCTTTTCCTCAGGATGGTGGTTGACACAGATTCATGGGAACAATATCTTTGAGTCACCTCACCCTGAGGAAGGAGCTGAATCCAAGTTTGCTGTTTCTTGGCCTGGTGCCCTGGCTGCCATGGTGCTGAGAGCTTCCACCTCCCCCTTGGGATGTGTTTTTGGTGAAGGTGCCAGCAGCTGCTGTTCATCATGCCAGCACACCATGTTCAACTGGCCCTGACATTACATGATGGTGGAAGTCCCTGTTCAGGGGACTTGTGTATCCCAAGTGGATTTGGGCAGGAAATTGTTTTTTCTTGTTTTATCCAAGGAGGAGGTAGTTCTGGTCATGCACAGTAACAGAACTTCGATCACCCCCTTAAATATGATGAAAATGTAGTTGATTTCAGCAACTGGTTTTTTTCATCAAATAGGAAATTAAAAATGTGATGTACCTTCAGAGTTACCGTGTTGTTAATCCAATATTATGGCAACACAATTACAGCTGCCCCAGCACGGGGTCGGCACAGCAGGATCCGGATACCTGTGGCACAGAGCGTGGAGAGGAGGGTTAGGAGACCTCGCAGGGCTGTGCAGCAAGGCAGGGAAGGCTGCAATGCTTTCGCTTGGGAAACTGTGAGCTAATGTACAGACCTGGAGGAACAGGCTGGAGTGAAAGCTGTGGTGATGGCAATTAGTGCTGATGTTAATAGTCAGAGGACCATCAGGATTAATATTCTCATAGTTCTGTTTGCCCTGTACATAGGTTAAGTATTTCTTCCTGCAAGCTGTGGATTGGAATATAGCCCTAGAAATGTGTCCCGGATACTGAGGCATTGGCACTGGCCATTTATTATTTATAACTTCATTCAGACCTCATGAATATGTTTAATAATCCTTTAGAGCCATTCAAGAAGACACTCCACTTGATGTGTTGCACTGGATTTGTTGGGATGGGAGGGGAACCACGGTATGCCTGAGAAACAGGATAGGAATCTGAGCATCCCAATTCACATTGTCTTTGCTGCTGTCAGATGTCTTCATGGCTTGCGTTTATACCCATTTGTTTGTGCCAAAGAGAGATACAGCTCAAAATACAAAATCTGGTTGCAAGCAGCAGGTTGGGAGCTGGCTTCCAAACTGGTCATTCGGGCATATCTGCACAGAGGGAGTGTGGATCCAAGGGATGAGAGCTGTTCTTGTCTTGGAATAGGAACCCTCATAACAATCTCATGAAAATAAATATCTTTGTGTTCCTCAGGGATCAGATTAACTGGTCCCTCATTCCACATTAAACTGAATTTGTACATTCCCCCAGCCTTCTTATTGTGTCTCTTTGGGACTGTATCAGCAGCTGCTTGGGTAAATGCCAAGTGAACGGTACTGTGCAGCCACTTTGCATGAAGCAAAACAAGCCAAGCAAACCCAGCACTTGAAGCTCTGCTATGGCTATTGATGGAGGGACATGAAGATGCCTAGGCTGGGTTTTGCACTGAGTGTGCGGGATTCAAAATGCCAGCTCAGATGCCAAAGCAGCTATAGCAGCAGGGGCTAGCACAAGAAGATCTTGAGCTATTGGGAGGTGACCCCTTTCCTCTCTGGCTCCGTCCACTTGGGTCTGGCTCCTGTAGTGGTCCCACTGCTGCTGAACCTGGTTTAGCTCCCAAAATAGCATCAGCCTTGGGAATCCTAGTGCAGAAAAGACTCTGTGTGGCCACAGCTGCCTCGAACACAACCCTCAGACTTAGCTTGGAGCAGGTGTAAAAAGCTGGCAGTTGCAAACTCCTTTCCTAAACCCCTTGGCTTTAAGATGTTCCCATTAGAGGATAGTTGCTTCCTCTCCCCTACCTGAAGTATTGCAGCACTGGGCTGCCCCTGGAGCGAGTTCCAACTTCCTCTTCTCGCTAGTTCAGCCGTTCTCCTCCTCCAGGGCTTGTCCAGACTTGGCGTGAAGGTGCTAAGACACTTGTACTGACATATTTCCAAATGAAAGATGACATATTTTCAACTGAGCAGCTTTATCTTTTCCTGCTAACACCTGCTAAAAAGCAGCTCCTTCTGTCCACACTGGGATTTGAAAATTGGCTCGTTCAAATATTTTAGCTGACGTGTTTTAGAAATGTTTTTTTTGCCACTGGCAGGATAGGCAGGATGTAGGGGGCTGTGTTCCCTCCCCACCTGTGAACTTGGGGCTAATGACAAAGCCTGGCTGATTTGAATGGTGCAGGATCAGGTTCAAAATGAGAGAAAAGCCCTGTTTGCTTTCACTTAGCGTCTGGGTTGGGGTGGGAGAGGAAAGCTTCACGGGCCAGGCTGTTAGCTGCAAACACGGACCTCCTGCAGTTTAACACCTCTTTTCAGCTGAGCTTCCAAATGAGAACAATTTGTCCCGACACCTACTGTTCCTCTTCCACTCCTTTCTGATGGTGTCTTCAGCTTTGACTCATTTCTTCTTGCCCATCTAAGAGTATCTAAACTTAATCAGAAAGATGATTAATTCTTTATTTTCAAAGAACTGGCATCGGGTACCTCTGGCAAGGTGAATCACCTCCCGGGCCAGTTGGATTGAACTCCTTCCTCCCCCTTCGTGAGTCAGGTCGGGTCAGGATTACCTAAGGTCTTATCCCAAGAATCCTCCAACCTCATGCACATGTTGAACTGCTTGTGTAAGTCAAGGAAGAGCTGTGGGAGTGGTGCTTGCAGGGCTGGGCTCACAGGTTTCAAGCCTTTTGGGGAAGGAATCATCATCGTTCACTCTGTTCTTCACTAGTTATGCAGGAGTGAACCAGCAGAACGGCTATTCTAGTGAAAGGGGCAAGTAAAGGCTCAATATGATGTCCTGTCTGGGCCAAATCCTGCCTGCAGTAAGCTCACTTGCACCGCCTCTATCCTTGGGTGTTCATGTTGAAGGTCCCCTCTTGGGAATAAGGAACAACCTGATATGAAGGAGATTGACAAAGTCCTGCCATTAGTTAGTGAACAAATAACAAGATACTCACTGCTCCTCCTGATGCATGAGGAGTGTAAGATGTAAAGGTGGACCCTGGGTCCAAAAATTTAGGCAGGACTACGGCAAGACTTATTTCAGGGCAAAATCTGGTAGAACCTAGTTGAACCACCCTTTGTGTGAGAGCACCTCCTGGGCCTTGTGCAATCTCCCAGATTAAGCAACACCGCCTTTACCTCCTCCCCTTCCACGCTATGCCCCAAACCTCATCGGCCCAAGTCTTGCTTTGCCAGCCTGGAGCTGCATAGCACCTTGTTTTGGCGGGAGCTCTGCTGAAGTTGGTGGGCTGGAGGGGATCCCAGCCAACAGAAAAACCATGGGGGTTTTCACAGGTCTCAGGGAAGATGTTGGAAAGATGTTTTGGATGGTAGGGCCAGGTGCGGTTAGCTGGCATGTTGTTTGTCATTGCAAAAAGGTAAGATACCTGGTGAACATACCTTCCTTAAGGCCACCCCTAGGCTCTTACATTGATGTGTTCAGTGGTGGCAAAAAACCTTCACTGTGTATGATCTAGAATCATAGAATCATAGAATCATAGAATCATAGAATGCTTTGGGTTGGAAGGGACCTTTAGAGGTCATCTAGCCCAGCCCCCCTGCAGTGAGCAGGGACAGCTTTAACCAGATCAGGTTGCTCAGAGCCCCACCCAACCTGACCTGGAATGTTGCCAGGGATGGGGCCTCTACCACCTCTCTGGGCAACCTGTTCCAGTGCTTCACCACCCTCATTGTAAAATATTTCTTCCTTATATCCAGTCTAAATCTATTCTTCTCTAGTTTAAATCCATTATTGCTTGTCCTGTCACAACAGGCCTTGTTAAAAAGATTCTCCCCATCTTTCCTGTGGGCCCCCTTTAAGTACTGGAAGGTCGCAATAAGGTCTCCTCGCAGCCTTCTCTTCTCCAGGCTGAACAACCCCAACTCTCTCAGCATGGTCTCATAGGAGAGGTGTTCCAGCCCTTGGATCATTTTTGTGGCCCTCTTCTGGACCCGCTCCAGCAGGTCCATGTTCTTTTTTTGCTGAGGGCCCCAGAGCTGGACGCAGTACTCCAGATGAAGTCTTACCAGAGCAGAATAGAGGGGCAGAATCACCTCCCTCAACCTGCTGGCCACGCTTCTTTTGATGCAGCCCAGGATATGGTTGGCTTTCTGGGCTGCAAGCGCACATTGCCGGCTCATGTCCAGCTTTTCATCTACCAGTACCCCCAAGTCCTTCTCCACAGGGCTGCTCTCAATCTCTTCATCCCTCAACTTGTACTGATACCGGGGGTTGCCCCGTCCCAGGTGCAGGACCTTGCACTTGGCCTTGTTGAACCTCATGACGTTCACACAGGCCCACCTCTCCAGCTTGTCCAGGTCCCTCTGGATGACATCTTGTCCTCCTGGTGTGTCAACCGCACCACTCAGCTTGGTGTCATCTGCAAACTTGCTGAGGGTGCACTCAATCCCACTGTCTATGTCATTGATGAAGATGTTAAACAGCACCAGTCCCAGTATGGACCCCTGAGGGACCCCACTTGTCACCGGTCTCCATGTGGACATCGAGCCATTGACCACGACCCTCTGGATGCGACCATCCAACCAATTCCTTATCCATTGAACAGTCCACCCATCAAACCCATATCTCCCCAATTTAGAGAGAAGGATGTTGTGGGGGACTGTGTCGAACACTTTACAGAAATCCAAGTAGATGACACCCATTGCTTTTCCCTTGTCCACTGATGCAGTCACTCCTCCATAGAAAGCCACTAAGTTGGTCAGGCAGGACTTGCCTTTGGTGAATCTGTGCTGGCTGTCTCGAATCACCTCCCTGTCCTCCATGTGCTTGAGCATATCTTCTAGGAGGATCTGTTCCATGATCTTCCCAGGCACGGAGGTGAGGCTGACAGGTTGATAGTTCCCAGGGTCCTCCTTTCTTCCCTTTTTAAAAATGGGCACAACATTCCCCCTTTTCCAGTCAGCAGGGACTTCACCTGACTGCCATGACTTTTCAAATATCATGGAGAGTGGCTTGGCAACTCCATCAGCCAATTCCCTCAGGACTCTGGGATGCATCTCATCAGGTCCCATAGACTTGTGTACATTGAGGTTCTTCAGGTGGTCTCGAACCTGATCTTCCCTTACAGTGGGAGGGGCTTTACCCCCCTGGTCCCCATCTTTTGGTCCATCGATTCGGGAGGGGTGAGGAGAAAGGTTGCCAGTGAAGACGGAGGCAAAGAAGTTGTTGAGTACCTCAGCCTTCTCCTCGTCCGTTGATACAAGTTCGCCTTTCTTGTTCATCAAGGGGGGTACACTTTCTTTAACCTTCCTTTTCTGGTTGATATACCTGTAGAAGCCCTTCTTGTTATTCTTTACGTCCCTTGCCAAATTCAGCTCCATCCTCGCCTTGGCCTTCCTGACCTCCTCCCTACACAACCGGGCTGTTTCCCTGTATTCCGCCCAGGACACCTGTGCCTGCTTCCACTGCCTGTGCAGAAAGAACACTTTGCTTCCCAACACATTTCCTTGAAGTTACTAGTGTTCAATAATATTGTTAAGGAAGAACTTGGGAACATTACTGAATGAGGAAAAAACCCTCTATTTACAACTGCAGTGAGAGCTAACTTGCATTAGCTGCGTTTGTTGGTCTAGGATGGATTTTCTAAGGCCAAACATTGTCCCCTACAGCTATTGATGTAACCAGATAATTCTGTTTATGACAGCTTTCATAGCTTCAAAGCTAGTTTTCATTTTTCATAGGAACAAGACAGGTTTTTTTCAGAATGGTTTCCTAAACTGGGATTTGTTAGCATTACTGGTTTTGGGTCAAAAGCTCGTTTAAAAAAACCCCACACCATACCATGATGCCTCTCTCAGCTAGGGATTCCTCAAACTTCCAGAAAATCTTCCCAAATACATTGTCAAACCCATGTCTTTGCAGGATGTCTGTGATTTTATGTGGTGACACATTTTGACAGAATGGAGATTTCAGGGTGTTTTCCTTGCTGCCTTGAAGTCCCTCTGTACACAACATTTGAAACCTCACCTCACAAATCTCTGTTTCTAATAAACTTACCCATGGCTCAGCGCTCCCAGTAAAGACCCTTGGGTACATCCCCTCACTGGTTTCACTAATTTCCTCACTGAGAAACTGAATCTCTTCTCCTAAACATATCTGTAAGGCTGTAAATCCAGTTCAGTCATTAAAAGTGGTCTACTCACAGAGTATATGCATTTTCCAAGCAGATAAATCTTAGGGGGCTGATTGTGCTCTAGTCAATGGAGCTAAGCCAGTTTGCCCCAGTTGGCCCCCTTTTTTTAATGAAGTGATGAAAATGGGTCACACAAATGGTAATTGCCTGATGATTTTCATTGCCCTGAGCTCAGTGGTTGTTCAGTGTGTTTTACGATCAAAGTGTGGCATGGATGGGAATGGTCGGCTGTTTCTTAGGTACATTCCTCTTCCAGTTCTTGTGTTTGGCTGGTTTGTTACAGATGCATCTTAGACTATTCACACCTCATTTCAGATGCGAATGTAACTAGCAGTTTTTATTTGATGTGAAAAAGAGAAGTAATCACAGCGCTTGGAAGCAAAAGGCACTGTTTGTTTTCCGATGCACACAGGGATTCCTGTTTTGCAGCTATGATGTGCATATTTCATAGTGTTGTAGACAGCTTCTGTCAATTAACATGAATTATGGCTCCAGAAGCATTCGTTTACCATAAACCTGCAGTACATTAACTCCTGAGTTTCAACCCCTGCCAGTGGCAAATTCATTGCAATGCAAATAGAAATAATTTCGAAACTTGTGACTGGAAAGACATTTCTTTTGCGGGACTGCTGTTTCTGTTGCTGTGGGGGAGCTGTCTCGGTATAGCTCACAACTCTGTTGGGGACACTTTGCATATCAGATTCAGGCTTGAAACCCTTCCTGAAGTGTGGGGCTTCTCCCCTCCTGTTCTGTCCCCAGCTGCAGAGGGAAAACCCTTGCCCCTGGCATGGGGATAGTGGCACGGGATGGTAAATCTGATCTGTCCATTCGTATGGAGGACAGCTGAAGGATGAGGAGAGCCCCTGCTAGCACAAACCGGGATTCCGTCCTAAGAGAACCCAAGAGCCCCTCCAAGGACAACTGCCTAGCTCACTCCTCTCCTTCCTCCCACCTCTGCCCCAGGCTATGCGTTCTCACGTCCCCTCCTGAGCTCTGGGGCTTGCCCCTCTCTGAGTTGTTCACTCCTAGCCCAGCAGTGAGCTGCCCCTTTGTTTAAGAGGTAGATTAGTCTTCTGCTGGTCAAATGTGTTGAATCGGCTGAGGGAAGAGTCTGATAGGGAATAGAGTAAGGGTGTGTGGCCAGGAGATGGGAGATGTCCTGGAGGGTTGATGTGATGCCCCAGGGTTTCAGAGATTAATTTGGCTTTGTCTTCTGGCATTGCAACCTGGGAACTCAGGTTTTTTGAGAACTCTGTAGTCCTCTTGGTAATGTTTGATACCTGTCATGGGGAAAAAGACTTACAGGTGTAAACAAGAGTTAATCTTAGAGAGCAAAGGGAGATGATTGCCTGCAGGGGCTGTATCCATGCAGATAACCAACCAAGTCTTGTCTTTTAATAGCAAGGAATGCAGGGTTTACTTATTCTTACAGGCAGAAAGAGTTCACAAAGATTTGTAGAGGATTTTCTTTCCTTTTGGGTCTACAGACAGGATGCTGGTCTGCAGCAGCATGTCCTGTGTGTGTAGGTATTTAAGCAGTGTGCTCAGACACTCCACTGTCAAGGAAAGATAGATTTTGGGTTGGGGTCCTGAAGTGGTTCTCAGCTGAGTTCCTATCTCCACTCTGCTACAGGCTCTTTTGGAGTCTTTGGTCCTTTATCTAGTCTAGCCTGTGTTTCAATTTGCCATCTTTAGAATGAAGGCAAGAGAAAGCACTAAGCCAGGCATATCTATACAGTGTGCGGGTCTTCTGCTGAGTGGATCCATAAAAGCACCTAGGCTGGCAGAAAAGGCAAAGGTTGAAATGCTGGTAGGAAACCTCTCCTAACTGCGAAGGCAAGGTAACTTCTGCTACATGGACTTTTCAGACTGTTGCCCCAGGCTCTTTGCAACACCAGCTCTCTGGCTTTTCTCAAGCCAGGGCAAATATTTCTGAAACCTTGACTTTCATGTCTGCTCCCATGGTAGAGTTTTCCTAGGCAGCTGGGTAGGAATCAGTCAGTCAGAGTAGCCATACCAGCTGCTCTGTTCTACTATGGCAATGCAAAGCAAACCAGAAAAACTGGCTAAGCTGCCAAGGGAAAGAGTTCCCATGGTCTGGGTAATCCTCTGGTGGGGCAGAGTCAGTGCAGGACAATTCCCACTGCCAGCATGTGGACTGGATTACAGCTGGAGAAAGTGCCAGTGGTGCCTGTATCCTGATGCATGATGAGTGAGCTTATATAGATGTAGTTCAGATGATGACAGCAGCCTTCAGAGACCTCTGATGCTGGGCTATGCATTGGCAGAGTTGGCTTTGCATAGTCCATAGCTCATTGAGTGAAGCCCAAAATGTTGTGATGCTCACTGGTTGGGTCTCCAGTGCTGCTCTGATGCTGCTGCTGTGTTGACCAACTTATGCTGATCTCTGCCATGGTTGAAGAATAGTTTTTTTGCTGCAGTAATATACTGTTGTGAGCTTTTAAGTCTCTCTATATCTCCTGAACTGGTTACAGGGGGTGTGTGTGTATTTTTGACCTAACAGACACTTTTCACTTGTTGCGGGGCAGGGGGAGCAGGGGGGCGGTGGCATAAGGAGCAACGTGAGGAAACATCTTACAGGCACAGCAAAGTTTGTTAGCTCTTTCAGACCAAGAAACTATTCCTGAGTATGTAGGAGCATTTGCACCTCATCTACTATCTGCTTGCACAGATAGAGTGCCTGTAACAACCAGAGAAGGAGCGTTTGATTTTTAAGTGAATAATATGGACAGCATTTGCAACTGAAACCTTCACAACATCAGCTTTGAGAAAGCATGGCCAGAGTGGAAGAAGCACAATTAGATGGAAACTAGGGTGCAGAGAGTGCCCCAGGTCTGATGAAGTGCACAGAGAAGTGGGGCAGGCCAAGGAAGATTGTGCTTGTGGGTGAGGCTGTGGCAAGTGCATAGACACAGGCTGCTCTTGTGTCCAAGCCTTTTGTAGCGGGTGTGCCTTGCTAGTTAGCTGGAAACCAACTTCCAAGAGCTCCCCAGACAGGCTAGAGCTCCTGGCAATGCCCAGTTCTGTATTTCAAACTTTGCTGGGAGCATGCAGAGCTCCTGTTGATGCCAGTGGCATGGTACTCTAGGGCTTGTTCCTGTAAGCTGCCATTGCGTAGGACTGTCCCTGCTTTGAGAGGCTCCTACTGGCGTGGGTGTTGACCCATCCCATATATATAACTTCAGAAAGATTTTCATTTATTTGGTGACCACCGAAACTGGTTCCTTTGCTATGGCTTGTCTGTTGTGGGAGACTGCCTCGTGTTGGAAAGTATATTATCTGACATGCCTTAACTAGCATCATGTTAAACGCTGCTTTGCCCAGCTGTCCTTGCTGCTGCCAAAGGCAAAGTAATATTGAATATTGTGGTGATGTTGATCTAATCATGCTAACGAATATATTTTCTAAGATGAACTTTTCCACTGTAGACATAATCTGTAGTTCCAGACAGGTAAAGAGTACATAACTGATTCATCTCTAGTTGGTGTCTGTGCTCATTATGGTTGTAATTACCAGCCACTTTTATGGAAAATTTTGTTAGAGAGGAAGGCATTCACCCATTTATCTCAACAACATTGTTAGTGGGAACAGTGGGGGGGACTTAGAGAAAAACTTGCTGCTCCTTCAATGTCCCTTCCAGCATCAGGGCAAGTGGGATGCAGGCATTAAGAAGGTTAAGGCCATTGTGGGCATAAAGTGAGGAGCTGAGAAGTGTGTGCTCGGCCTCTCATTCCTCGCTTTGCTGGCCTAACCTTGTGCGATGAATATTCTTCTAAGGGAATTGGTAAATCTTCTAGCTTGAGTCAGAAAAGTGGGTTTTGAAGATTGTTTCACCAAACTCTTTCCCTAATCATGGCCAACATGGGTGCATGCCCTACATGCATCTGCAGCCTCTACCGGGATGGCAGTTATCAGCTGGTCATCCCAGTCCACAGCTGAAATTCCAGCATTACCACTGTGGTACCAGGCAATCCAGAGAGACCCATACATAACCAGCCATTTAATCTTACAGAGGAATTAAGCAATTTATGGAGGCTGTTAAACATGGCAGAGATGGAGCTGGAACCAGGTTCAAACAGCTCAGTAACAGTTCTTCAACCTTAACTTTCTCCTTCAAGCCAAAATCTCCACATCGCTTCCTATGGGAACCACTTCTGACAGTCACAGGGAAAAAGCATGGCTGATAAGATGCATGGCTCTGGGGGTGATTTAATAGGGCTTCCCTGCATGCGGAGCTGTTTCAGGGTAGTCCTCATGATTGCAAAAGGCTTTTCATAAGACCGTCTGGAATTTGAGGGAGAAATGCCCTCGCTCAGCTTCTGGCAGCCACTTGGAGCATTTTAGGAGCTGAAGATGATGAAACAATGAGTGAGGCAGTCCAGTGAGATCTGAGGTACTGACATCACTTATGCATGGATGTACTAATTGGTAGGAGACTGGAGGCAAATTTAAATAAAAATGCACTGCACAATTATGAGAGATTAAATCAAGTCGGATTAATTGAAACTGCAGGAGCGAAGGGAAGAAGCGCACTGTTGCAGTTTGAACAGTTTTCACAGAAACTGTCTGCCAAACCTCCCTGACACTGAGCATCCAACCAGAGGCAACTCTTGAGTAACCTTGAAGCTTGAAGGTAGCTCCTACAAATGACCCCTTTTGCTTAACACTCAGACCAGTTGGGTAACTCTGCAAAGGACTAAGAAAAGGGGTTTGCAGTGATGCAGAGGGGTCTGAAGTTCAGAGCTGGGCTTTTTGGGTGCTGGAGGGCCTATGCTCTTGCCCTGACTTCCTTTGGTGTTGTCTACAGCCTGTTTTTCCATCTCAGCCCCTGCTGGAGCAGCCATTTGGAGGGCAGGGGTTGGGTGCCATGCTTTTGTGCACTGCCCAATGCCATGAGCTCTCAATCTTGTGATCCTTAAATAAAATAGTGAGACTAAAACCAAGCAGCCCAGGAAAGGCTTTCTGCCCATGTCAGCTCAGACAGAGACTGTTGTTTGCATCCTGATGAGAAAACTACACAGAAACTGCAAACACAAAATGAAGCTCCAAAGAACAGCCCTGCGTCATCTGAGAGAGGTTCTAGCAACAAATCCAGCACAACCAGACATAAAATATTACAATACTACTCACTTGCTTTTGTATGGCTGAAGATCAAGCATGAAGCACAGGTGTGAAATGCCACCTCTCACGGAAGTTTTAGCTGCCAGTCACCACTGCACATCTAAAAGGCTGTTCTAGTCCAAGCAACGCCGGCATCACAGTGGAGGAAGGGGAGGGGGGGGAAGTGCAGTCAGAACTGCAATATTAGCTAGTTTTTCAGAACTTATAGATATTGTCACATCTGAAAATTGTCTTAAAAAAAAAATTACACTATCTTAAATGCGAGTGAAAAGCTGAGTTGGTAACTGTCATCTTTGCTTCCTTTCTTTGAAACCTCAGATGCTGGCGTAGTGATATTAAATGATCTTCAGTTTTTATAGTTGTGAAGAAAAGCTGTAAATGGTCCTTGGAAAGTACCCTCCAAATTCAACAATGAAAAGTCAAATAAAAAGAACCCCAACAGGTGGCTTAGACTGAAAAGTAATAAGAATGAAAAGTCCTGCTTCTTTGGGCTGGAATTGTGAATGTGGGGGTCTATTAGTAAAGAAAACTGCTATAAACCCTGTATCCTGCATTTCTCTGGCACAGCAGTGTCTTCTTCCACAGCCACCAGAGCAGCGCTTTTGCTTTTCCATGCAAATTCAGTCTTTGGTGTCAGGTATGGATCACCACCAGGGAGCTAAGGAGAGAGAGCTGTCCTAGTTGGCTAGAAACCAGCCCAAAATTCAGAGCCCATTTCACAGAAGCCAAGGCGGAAGCACAGATAGGAATCCGTTCCCCGGTCTCTCACTGAGCATGGGTTCACATGGGGGGAGTGCGGTTTCCAGGGTGCTGTACAGCCTCCCGGTCACTTCAGTCCAGTAGTGACCTGGGTAAATTACCATAAACACTTTTTGAAGCGTATTATGGAGAGGGAATGGCAGGTATTTAATTTTCACTGACTCAGTTAAGCTCCTTTCCTTTTGCAAACAGCTTTCCTAAAGTACAGGAGTGTTAGTTTGCTCCTCTTCATGCTGCAGTGAGAATAATTTATGAGGAATGCACTTTCTCTTCTGTTAAATAATTTTTCTTAGCATGTCAATAGTGTACATTGCTGCTGGCAAAAAGCAACCAGACATGTAGAAAGAGAAATTTCTGAAGAATGTGTGGGGTGTTTGGGTGGAGCACAAATGAGCAGATGTTCCCACAGAACAACAGGGTTTTATGGTGAATGAGCACAGGTAAAGCCCTGGCTCCAGGGCAGCTGGATGTGTTAGGCGTACTCCAGCATAAGAGTCACAGATGCAACAGAACTGCAGGAAAAATAACTGCTGGGATGTGCCCGAACCCTTGAAATGCTGTGTATGGGGGTTTCCCGTTGAGGGAACTGATTGGGATACTTGTACATGGGATTATTGGGATAATCTGTGTCCAGTTTGCAGCCTCCCACAAATAGCAGTGTTTGGTTTTTGAAGCAAATGCTGAATAATGTGAGGTTTAATGTTCGGCAGAAAAATGCCTGTAAAAAGAAAAGGTGAGAAGTTTCAAACCTGAGCATTTGAAGATGAGCCAGCTAAATCCACATGTTAGTTGGCAATAGTAAAATGCCATTTTTTTGGCTTATAAGTCTTATATTTTTTAAGGGAGTGGTCAAAAAATATGAAATACCTCTGCCACCTCACCCAGGCAAGGTGGAGGAGCCCAGAAGCTAATCCTCCACCACATGCCAACATGGTCCCCATGCCCCGGCCCCTAGGGCTGGTGCTGCAATGTGTTACATGTACGACCAGATAGTTAACGATGCTATTTCTTTAATTTGCACCATATTAGGAGCCTGAGCTCTCAGCCCTTCTGAAAACATGCGCCTTAGCTTCAGTGTCTGTACACTGCAGTAATTAGCTGTGGAAACTCAGGTCTCGAGTTTGGCAGCTTTGGCACCATCCTCAAAGATTATGTAGAGATCTGAAAAGCCGCTTTTGTGTCCCACTTGTCACTGGACCCTGTCTACCTCTCTGTACCTAGGAGACGTGCTGCAAATTCACATTGCTCGTTGAGCTTGCATTGCTCTTGCTCTACTAAATTTGCAAAAGTCTTTTTCACTTTAGCACCTTTAAGATGCTGCTTTAAGATGTGAAAATAGAGAGATGAATGATTAATAATTTATTTTGTTGCTGAAGTTCCTGCTCTCTGCACAATTGATGTCCCACCCAAAATCTGCTTCATTGGTGCCTGAACTTCAAGGTACCTAAGACAAATGGTGTGGGTTACGCTCCTTGAGTATTACTGAGAGCTTGGTGGTATTTGATTTCCTCTGTCTTGGTTGTATCTTGTTCATGTGTGTATTCTGCACAGAAATGTGACAAACGTATAGCCAGACTAAATTGAGATGTTTCACCTCATCTGATATTTAATGCGAACCGTTGGCTCCTTTGAGGCTGGAATTAAGTATTAGGTTTCAGTCACTGTAATTAGCGGTTGTCTGAAATGATAGTTAAATCCATTTTTTGAGCCAAACGAATCACTCAGACATTGAGGAAAGAAAAATAAACGAAGGTCAGACCAGCGTTAGATTTGATCATTTGGAATTATATGCAAAATAAGCCAGAAAGTTTGAAAGGCACAGGGATGTGGAAGATCTGTCCCTTTGTAGCTACAGATTTTCATTTCTCAAAGGGAGAAAAAAATCTCTCATCATAAGCCATGGGACTGTGCTTGCCTGGCTGTCTCACACAGCTGAGCCCTGAGAGATGGTGTGGACTGGATGTAAGGGAGTATCTGCAGCACCATTTTCAGGTGCTCCTGCACTTGCAGGAAGAGACAGTTGACTTGTTATGTCAGCTATGAGGAGCATCCTAGATCAAGAGGCACAAACCAGCTAATTACTGAGTGAATAACGAAAAGTCAGGCACTGCAGTGCAGACACAGCTTCCTTAGGAGATGCTGAATAGGAGAGGCTGGTCCTGTGACGTGCTGTGTGCGGGGCTGCACAGGCAGTGAGGGGGACACAGCTCCCTGGTGCCCATCTGCAGAGCAGGCAGGAGCTAAAATCAGCAGTGACAGTTTTAGACTCTTATTCAGATTCCGGCATCCAGACTGAAACAGTTTGTGGTCAGCTAAGTGACAGTCTTATTTTAGGCATAATTCTCTGCTGCTGAGAGTGTGAAGTGACCCCTGCACCAAGACACAGCTCATGCAGACCTGGAGATCTAGCACAAAGCATGGGGCCATAAGGACTGTGAGGTCTCAAAGTGTTGGGTTTTTTTTTTTCCCCTTGCAGGCTAATCACAGGTTGACATGTCACTGAACAACCCCAACAGCGGCATATTTCACAGATCTTTCCTACTGCATGGAGTGATGTGCAAAACCACCATTGCCAACACTTAAATACTGGGAGGCAACATTACAGCTGAGCATTCAACCCTAACGCTGCATTGCTTGACTGCTTCATTTCTGAACTTTAATGTTGCATAAACAACTGTTTTTCTGCACTGTTCTACATGCTCACACATGCACGGAGGCCTTACTTCTCCAGTCCCTCCCACACAAGCAAACCTCTCTTGGCTTTGCTGGAGATTTTGCTTAACAACTAGAACGGTGGCCTTTTACATGGTTTCTTAAGATTCACTTTAATGATGAGGATGAGTGTCTCCCTTTTGGAGAGCTGCCCACTCTCCTTGGCCTCATACTGCTCTCACATTCTTCCCTGTTCATAAAATCTATGTGATACACTGATCCGGGCAAGGCAAATATGAGTTGGTACCACCTACATGAGGATTGTGGCACATTCAGAAAAATTAATTAGCTTTTGGTCAGCCAACCAAAATTATTTTGGGTTCTGTAACCTCAGAACCACCCCTTTTGCCAATAATTTCTTGCACTTTCTCTACCTTGTAAAAATTTCTTAAATTCTATATTTAAGTACAAGGCTGATGGAAAAGTCATGACTATTTCTGTGCCAACATAGCATTGTAATGTTGTAATGAATACAGCACTTACCTTTCTGTTTTCTGAATATCCAATAACAGCCTTGCTTTTGCAAACCTAATTCCTGAAAATGTCATTAAAATCTGTCTCAAAGAGTGAAAGCTGATAGTGGGGCTTTGCGTGAAATGGACTTGGTATCCAAAGGCTCCCACTGGCTCAGGTTTCTTAAATCCTGTTTGTTTTTTAAAAAGAGAAAAAAATGTGATCCTCACAAATAAATAATAATTTGGAATAAAAATAAAATGTGGTGCAAGTGTGCACCTATCTCCTATGCTCTGAGACCCTTTCAATGAAAAATTTCATTGCAACCTAATTAGAGGGGGCATAGGAGGAGGTGGAAGAGGTATATCCAAAATGTTTCAGCCCATCTGAGACTTCCTCCAGTTTAAGGCAGAATTATGATCTTAGTAGTAAATATCAATAAAACTGGTAAGCAATATTAAAAGCATCTTTTTTCCCAGAATATTTACCTAACAGCAGAACTCTTCATATGCTGGAATTGTAACTAGCAAGCATATAGATATAACTATATGTTAATAACTATATTTTCATTAACTACTAGAAAAAACCACTGTTGCAGAGAAAAGGAGAGTGATGCCTACTGGCACAGCTCCAGGTACACCAGCCTGCCCTCTCCATAGACATTGATCTTTGCAGAAACACCAATTTCTTGCTATTGTTGGGCTGGAGGAGGTCCAGAGCTTGGTCAGCTCCACTCACCCACCCACCATAAACATCTTTGCTCAGCCTGTACAAGGAGAGCTGCCTTTCTCACTTGAAGCCTGCGACCTGAACCCCTGCCTGGATCTTGGTGTTTGTTTAGCATCAGCCTCATGACGTGTGTTGCATTTATCTGCATTTTTTATCTAGTAGTCACTGTGCTGCTCAAGAGCCAAGTATGAGGGTTCCAGACCTCAGTGGTTGCCTTGCCAGATGAAAGTCCCTGGTCATCAGGGGTATATTGCACAGCCTTCCTTCTCTCTCCTGGGCTATTTGGAAGGTGGTAATACTTGCAAAAGCATTATCTAATTTTCAAGAGTTTCTGTCATTTCTCCTGCTGGGGTATGAATATTTCCTTGGGTAGTTTGTGAAGAGCTGCTTGGCAGATGATTTTTATTAGTTGGATGTTTATACACTCCAGGCTGAGGCAATGAGGGTTATTCTGACTGGAATGGCTTTTTTGAAGAGGGAGACTCTGCACGGTCTCATTAAGATGGTCCAATTCTGGATTTTCCTGGTGTTCTCCAAGAGTTTGACCATAAATTCCTTTGGGAGGTATTTGCAGAAGTTTTTCATGTGCAAGCCATAAACCTCCAAAAGAAGCATTAGGTAGGAATGTATATACTGATGAGGGCATTTCCACAAACGCATTTTACAATGCCCAGATCCATCAGTCCTAAAATTTACCTCCTTGATCTCTTGTGTAGGTTAGAGTTGGCTGCATGGTTTCTGTCCAAGGAAGAATAATCACCAGAAATATGAATTACTTTTCTAACAAGAGCTCTGAGATGACGTTCAGGCTGCCACGACTTTGAAATTCTCACATGCAGGGTGTAAACGACTGCCCCTTTCTGACAGCAGCACATTCCCAGCATGTGAACTCATAAGTACCTGGAAAGGTATTGCATCTTTCTTAGGAGACCATCTGGCAGCTTGATCGTTTCCCTCCTGTCATGAAGATGACTCAGCTTTTGCCATCCATGTGCCCATCGCTGCTCTTCTCCTTTGGTTTCCATACTGTCCTCACCAGCCAAACACCTCAGTGCCTTTCTGCTGATGTGTTCAGCAGTGCCTATTCGGTGGTTTCCTAAGGGCTCAAGGTCCATGGCCACGTAATTAACGTTCTGCTGTAGTTCCCTTGGCTGGACCAGGCAGCATGCAGTGGAGGCCACACTGCTGTCTGCTAAGACAAGACAAACTCCTCACTGGCATCAAATGAGAGGGGACTTCCCTAGGAGACTGTATTAGGCAAAAACTTAAGACTGGCAGAGAACTAGGAGTCCTCTGGAGCCGCTGGCCCGATGTAATCAGACACATTCAAGAGCTGATCCTGTCCCGCTGCTCAGCCTTCATGGTGGGGCACAGTGAAGGTGTGGTGGGCATCATCCATGTAATGTCAGCACTTGCATGCATGTTCTTCCCATGTGGAAGACATACATTTGTCACTCCAGAACAGGAAGATGATTGTTTTGGGACCCTGTAATGGAGGGGTGCCATGAGTCCCTATCAGTGCTTACTGAATTTGTTCCTCCAGAATGGCCTCAGGCACCATCATCTGTGAGTCTGCCATCTTCTGCAGGACAGAAACACTGCAGGGTGAGGACGAAAACAGATCTCTCATTCCTGCAATAACAAGAGATTACCTGTCAGTACTACTAAAGCAGGTTTAATTCCGGGGTTGCTTGAAAACAACTTCTGCAAAGTCTGGCTAATTTTTACTTTGGGAGAAAATTGTATTTGTCTGCCTCCTCCATGTTACTGGTGTGGAAGTGGAAAAATTGACATTGACTGTCTGGAACCAATAAATGGGTTTTCTGCCTTGCTGAGCACACTGGGTAAGTGTCTGGTGGAAGATCAGCACCAAGAATCATTTCCTGAACAAGTTATTTGCTATACTGGGAAAAAAGATACCTGTGGTTCTACCCAGGAAAGACATGAAATGATTTCTCTTGGATTGGGTTCAGGCTTTTTTGGTAGGACCAGAGCTATCTCACAGGGCAGATATGCTGGTTCCTGGGAAAGTGGAAAGCTGCTGGCAGGATCCTGGTTGTCCAGGCAGCCATTTCAGATGTGCGTGAACATATCAAGAGTGCACGACAGCACTTCTCCACAGAGCTTTGTGCTTTTTCTGTGCAGGCTGTGATCACTTTGCATTTGCAAAGTTACTCTCCAAAGTGGGTAGTTCCTTGAGGCAGCTTCAGTGAGAGCTTGTAGGAATTTGTCTGGTTTTTTTTTCCCCATTCTACCAGTCTGGCAGAGTCTTCAGGGGATGTGCTATGTTTTCTATTGCCTTTCTCAGCCTTGATTTTTCTGCCATCAATACTTCCAGTTTTGCTCCTCTCCTATCAAGAGGTCTTGTCAGTGTGAGTCAAAAAGTAAGAAGTTTCACCACCCCTGCTTGCAGCCTGCTCTTTAATACAGTCTCTAACATCTGGAAGTCTCTGATTACCCTAACATCCACGTTGACTTTGGCTCAGGGCGGACTGAACCCAAACACAATGCTTACCTTTGATGTAAAGCATTGGTACCACCTTCTGCCCCTGTCTCAGTCTAGCACGCCCCGAGAGCATGCAGAGGGTGGTGAGGCAGCCCCACAGGCAAACATGTGTGGCATTTAGCTGAAAGCCAGTAATAACAGCTACACTGGGTGTGTTATCACCAGAGAGGCTGTGTGTTGATTATCCATGGTGTTATCTTGTTCTGCCTAGTGCCGGTTTTAGTTTGTGCTGCCTGATTTTCTGGCTGAATGCATAGGGGGTGCACCCCAGTGCCTTGGAGGTACCTAACTCTGCTGGTTGCAAACTCACGTTCACTGCTCAAGTTTGGTGCTCAATGACTATTTGAATGTAGCCCTTGGTTGGAAGATACACCCGACTCTGCCCCTTTTTCCTGCTCTTCTCTCCCAGCTGGGGTCCTTCCTCCTTGATGGCAAAGCCACTTGTGTGTGGACTGGTGAGGAACCTGGAGCAAGCTGTGGTTGGTGGGTGATGCATGCAGACTTTGGCCTTTAGCAAAATCATTCCTGGGCCAATCCCACTTGCACATTTGGTAAGGTATCTTTCTTCTGCTTGCATAGTTTCCTTCCCCATCCCCTGCTCCTGCATGTTGCCAGACTCCCCCACAAGGGCCTAGGACAGGTGCAATGGTTCTGGTGTGGTCTTTGGTGGGCACCAGCCAGGTACGCTGGCCACACAGCGGTGCGTGTGGGCACAAATGTCCCCACAGGGCTCGGAGCTGATTGTATCACCATGTGCTAGGACACTGATTTCTTTCCTGGCTTTAGATAATAATCTTGTTGGGGCAGGGCTTGATGCTTCTTCTGCTTGACATGTTGCTTACACCCAAGATGCTGCTTGTGAAAAACAACATGATGGTGATCAAACTGAGAAACTAAATAAGAGGCATGAGAATGTGAAACCATGCTTAGAGCTAGCACGGCTGGGAAGGCAGGGGAAGAAGAAGGTACAGACAAGTGACAAATCCCTTCCCTGTTTCTTGGTGAGCCCATGGTCCTGGGCCATGAAGCCCTAGAAAGCACTTCATGTCCTGGCATCTTCTCTGGCCATTGCCTTGTGTCCTCCCATTGCTAGTAGCTCTGTGGTGTTGAGCAGATCATCCTTCACCTTTTATATTCCTTTTTCATGTCAACATAACCTGTGTCTCCATATTCCTTTTCTGCAGGTTATGTAGCCTCTGGGAGGTATGAACTGGCTTGGAGGAGTCCACCAGCAGGAGACACCTCCTTCAAGAGTTTTAAAATGGCACCAGCCACCAGGAAACTTTGCTACTTTAGTTCTAGTTGCCATCTCTTACTGACACCTGCAGGGCTTCACACTTCTCTTTCTTTTGCCAAATTCTCCCTGTCTCACCATGGAGCCATGAGCAATGGGAACACATTAAAAAAAATAAATCACAATTTCAGTAATTTGAATGTTGCTATGAAACAGGTCACAGGGGCCAGTGCAAGGCCCTATTTGTGTAGTCACCCACAGAGGAAGAAAGACATTGTTTTGCTTTGGAAAATACCTCTTTCATGTGGAAAGGGCATACGATTTGGGTGGCCACCGAAGGGGAGGATGAGCTGCGGTGGGACATTCGCTAAGTGACACAGCCCAGCTGAGCAGCTTTATAATGTTCCTTGAGATTGTTTTGCATGTTGCTCAATGTACATCACACGTTGCAGCCAAATATTCCTCCTTGGCTAAGAACTGGCTGCATTGTAGGGCAATTAAAGTAAAATATTACCCCCTCCTCCCTAATCCACAAGCAAATACTGCTGCGGGGGAAGGTCAACAGAGGAAGAATGACATCATGAAACTCAAGAGGGAAAGCAAACATCACGCCAGCTCCATGCGTGGGTCAGCCACTGTGCTGGGACAGAGACTTGCCTCTTTGAGACTTTTGACTTCTGTACTCTCTCTGTGTCGAGGACTTTTTTTTGGGCAGCTATAAAGCACGGGTATGCTACACACCGCAGCTAACTGCAGAGCAATCCATCCCTCTCCTGCTTTTCAAGTCCTGGCAGCAAATGGTGCACAACATCCTCACCACCCTGCTATGATGAAGCCATTTGCACACAAGCCAACAAAAGGCTGTTCAGCAGCGCTCCACCTGCATCCCTGGAAAGCCAGGGATCATCCCTTGGCCCACGCTGCTCCTGCTGGGGCAGGGCGCGGGGCTGGCCATTAATGCTTGTGCTTGAAGCGTGGAAACAACCCATTCCAGATAGCAAGATTTCTCCTCCCGCAATGCAGTGCATCTTAGTAGAGCTAAAAGAATGTTGGGTTTTTTTTTTTTTTTTTTTCCTTACAATGGCAAGGAAATGACCTAAACCCCATGTTTCGGGTGTGTGTTTTTTTTTTAAATTCTACTAGGATGTAACAGTGGTGGTGCCAGTCCCAGTGCTGTGGATCTAACCTGCTCAGATGCACACACTCCCACGCCCAGCTACTTAAACTACAAATGCCCGCTACTGTAGGCAGGCTATACATAGGTAAATAAACTTGCATACAAAAATGGAAGTGTCTGGGATGCAGTTCATAGGATCACTTGTAAGGATCTGGTAATATTACATGGAAGTGCCGGTAGGATTGGCTCAGCGTTTCCCAAGCTGAAACATCCCCCTGCATCGTCTGCTACCAGCAAACATTTACTGAGCTCCCCTGTTCAAACCTCCCCCCGCCCAAAGCCAAAACCAAACTTGGGCTCCCCTTGCTCCTTGGAAGCCAGGCAGAAGGAGGTCCCTCGTGCCCATGCCAGCAGGCACTGGGTGCCCACTCCAGATGCATCCACCTTCCCCCTTCCCTAGTGGTGGTGAGCTCCTCTCGTGGACCTTGCACCTTCACCAGCATCTGCCGGGCTGAATGCAACGTCATGAGCACCACCACGATCACGCCGGGAGACTCCTGGTCTGGATGAAATCTGGAACAGAGGTTTAATGAGCAATTCCTGCCCTTGTGCTACTGCTACATGCTCAATCCTGTCTGAGAGCGGGGGTTAAACACCTCTATAGGCTGCATGCACACAGTGGCTTGTGTGGATATAACTATACCCACTAACAAAGAAATAATACTGCCCTTGATCCAAACCTGTTATAAATTTATTATGAATATAAAACCTGTGCTGGCCAGGACTTGCAAAGCAGCACTGTAAAAAATAAACACTCCTGGCACTACAAATCCCAGAGCGGAGAAGACTTTGTTTTGCAAGGACCCTCACAACCGGGAATAAACCCCAAAATTTAACAACTTGTTTATTTTTTTTTTTTTTGTAAAAGTAAGTTTGCCATGTTAACAAAAGCAGAATAGTTTTATTTAGTGTTCATCTCACACCTTCGACAGCTGCAGCTGTCAGGCACAGAAATACAGTATTAAAATAAACTGAACAGAGTTGCTCATTGAAAAAATCACGCTATGCAAACCTGTGGATTGTAACATCAACAGTATAAAATGTAACGAAATTGGAATTTTTAATTTTTTTAAGCTTTTAAAGATAATAGTCCAGGCTATAAAACTATATAAGCATTGAATAAGAAATGTTAAAAGTCAACAAGTCTACAACAGATACATCTTGTAAAAACTCAATAAATTATATATATATTTATAATATCTAGTAACATTTGAAATCATGCACAGTTTTGTACATTTTCTTTTTTCAGTACAGGAAAACTCAACGCTTCGAGTACTTGGAATGTACACAATTAGCAGACATTTGTAAGAAAATACAAAAAATTTCTTTTTTATTCCAACAAAACAAAAATCTATAGAAATCTACCTTCTCAAACTTCCACTGAAATAACCTCAAACTATAAATTATTTATTTTACGATAAGGATTTTGTGGCTCTAAGAAGGAAAAAAACAAAAATCTTAAAATGAGATGCTGTCATCCTGTTATTCTGAAACATTGATATGTAATACGCACCAGAGAAAAATGGAAAGAAAGAATTCAGGATGCAATTTGCCTTGCCTCTTCGTGGTAGCAGATAAAGTCTTCTGGACAAAAAAAAAAAAAAAAAACCCAGCCCAAATCTCCCCCCTTGTCAGCTTGATCCACGCTAAAATTCCCTAGTTCACTCCTGTGCTTTTAAACAGCTATCTGACATCAAGCAACAAAATAGCACAGCATTTTAAACACAGAAAATCAGGCATCACTGGCATTTTCCAATGAGTTAGATGCAGAAGAAATACGCAGTTGTTGCACCTCTCCTGCAAACAGTGTCACTCTTCTTGCTGTTTTGCTCACATGGCATTTCTGAAGCCCAAAATACAACAGTACTGGCAAAGGGGGAAAAAAAAAATTACCCCGCATCATCCAAAGTCAACATTTCACTTTGCTGCATACTTGTTATTAAATCGACCACAAAGAATACCTTCATTTGAAAATAGAAAAATAAACACCCACACCCCCTTAATGCACAGTGGTTAAACTGATGGAAGAATTCTTGGCCCTGTTTTTCTGAAATATGTAAAAATCATCTCTCTGCTGCTATTTGTTTGGTTTTAACCACTGGTGATGTAGTGAAAAATAAACTTACTTTTGCTCACTGCAATCCAGGATAAACTAATATTTTTTAAAATGAATACATATATATATATATATACTTATAACATTAAATGTAATTTGTTAAAGCACTGTACACCTATACATTCTTTCAATATTTCCCATAAACACAAAAGAAAAACTTGATTAATATATTTTTTCTCCATTTTTAATAAGTTAAAAAACCCCACCCTTAAACTCAGTGAAATTTAAAGTTTACAGTAACGCTATGCTATTTAAACCAATGAACAGATATGTTAATGTCTATAAATAACTTTACAAATATACATGTTAAGGTACAATTTTTAAAACAAAACTGTGAAGATATAAAACAAACAAACAAACAAACAATCTTTTCCTTCGCCCAGATCAGTATATCCTAGATTGCAATGCTCGTATTTTGAGACTCTCTCTCAGTACTGCTTTATGTTGCATTAGTATTATACATTCTTTTTTTTTAATATATTTATTTATATATATACAGGATATATTTATAGATATATACACAGATTCTCTGGAATAAACCTTTTTGATATAAGTTAAAGGCTCTTGCCTACAGGTACCCGTAACTTCTTTCTCCGAGTCACTGCACGTAGATGGAGCCAAACCGCTGGCGTCGAGGGGGAGGTGGAGGAGCTGCTCCTCTCCCACTCACCCTTGGCAAGCCAAACTATGCGAACCCCAAAAAGCAAGAGCTCCCCCTCCGCCCCCCAAAACGGCTGTTCCCAAAGGTCAGGATGTGGCCTGAGACGCTGTGTGGGCACCCAGGAGCCAGGTCCCCGCCGCTCTCGGATGGGTGATGATCTCCTCCCCGGGGACCCCCACGGCCGCCGCTGGGTCCCTGCCGGCCCCCGGGGTCTGCTCCCGCCTCGGCACGGCCCCATTGCTCCCAGCCCAGGGCAAGGGCCAGCAGCTGCCCAGCCTGGCCAAGGCGCTGCCATTTCAGATGACTTGACTGTCTCTTTTTATCATTTTTTTTTTCCTTTCTCCATGATGATTTGCATTTTACTTATTTTTATTTTCTTCTTCCAAAAAGGATTCCTTCTATGTAGCTGGGTAATACGATCATGAAGCTATAAAAACGACGACAACAAAAATATAGATATTTTTATAAATATATGAATCCCTGCAGGCAACGTGGCTTTTCAGCTCCACCAAAAAGGTTCATGTACAGATTGCATAAGCAAAGAATTTCTACATTCTTTACACTTTTTTTTCGTTTGTGTTTTTTTTTTAAAAAAAAAGGAAGATTTTTTTTTTTCTTCTTCTTTGTATTGCAGGCACAGAACGGCTACTCTTGGCACTCGAAACGCAAGCGTGGAGGCTGGGAGGTCAGTGCCCCCCAGGTTCAACATTCTGCTTAATAAAAAAAAAAAAAAAAACAAACCAAAAAATGAAAAATAAACAAAAAAAAATCATACATGATAAATCATCTTGGCAACAGATTGGTTCCTTCAGGCCAAACAGTGCTTCTTGACTTTTTATACAGCAAACGGGGGGGAAAGAAAAACCAAAAATAAAAGTTAATTTGTTTTTTTTTTTTTTTAACCCTGAACAGCTCGACAACACCACAAATCTCTGGGCACCACCACACAGTTCCACTGGAAGATCCTTCACTACGGTTTCATCCTGGGCGCCCCACCCTCGCGCCTCCGTGGGCACGCTGCCCACCTGTCCATCCGTCCGTCTGTCTGCCCAGGGTATCCTCACGTCCGGATGACGCCGTTGCAGGGGGGGTGCTTGGGCAGGCAGGGCTCATCGGGCAGCAGGTCATGTGCAAAGACCGAGTCGTCCCCCGAGGAGCAGGTGCTATGGGTGTCCTGGCCGGCTGGCGAGTACTGCTCGAAGGGCACTGAGAGGTCCAGGTACTCCTGCCGGGGCGACAGACCCATCAACGCTGGGTGCCCCCCGCTGGGGACCGAGCAACCCCTCCCCGCGCCCATGCCGGCACACTCACATCGGTGGACGTCACGGTGAGGACCCTGTCCAGGTCTTCCACCAGCTGCTTGAAGGTGGGCCGCTGCGAGGGGACAGCGTGCCAGCACTCCCGCATGATCATGTACCTGCACGGATGGGAGAGGGGAATGTCACCCATGGTGGAGCTAAAGAGTGCCCACCCACCCCCAAATCACCCGAGAGAACAGCTATGGCCAACGCAACTTCAGCCATGGTGGCCCTGGTGCGTGGTCAGCTTGGGATAGTAGGAGGAGGGTTTTGTGGAGCTGCGGTCCTCACTATTGATCTCCTCACGTGCGTTGGTGCTCTCAAAGCAGGAGGAGGAGCTGTCCTAAAGGTGACACACCAGAGCTGCACCCCCAACCGCCAACCAAGTCATGGGCTGAGCCGAAATGTGTCAGGGTGTGTAAACCTACCCGCTGCCAGCTCCACAATCTCACAGTGGGGATATCCCGCCGGCCTGAACCACGGCCTGGGGTGGCATTTGGCTGCAGAGGGAAGGGGGAGCAGGGTGAGGAGGTCACCCCCTACCACACACTCACAAATCATGGGTGCAGTTTGCAGGTTTGTCCATCCGATGGCCTTCCTTTAAGAGTTTGAAGAGTTCCTCAACAGGAATTCCCGGGTACGGAGACCCTCCCAAAGTGAAGATCTCCCATAGTAGCACTCCAAAAGACCAGCTGGAAACCAAAGAAAGATCTTTAAAATTCAATGAGTTTTTTTTCCAAGTTCCCCCCTCATATCCCCTCCCCCCAGCTCGGCTTTATTTCTGTGCAGCCATGCATAGCTAACAAAGTCATCAATGGCATGACTAATTGCCTAGGCCATTTTTACTAGTTACTTGGAGATCTCTGCTGATCCAACTCAATAGCAAAGAAATCCCAGGCACCAAGTCTGAAATTGAAATGAGCATTTAATCAGATAGGTGACAGCCCATCTATTACCCCTAGCTCTTTGTTAGGTCTTCCACCAGCTCCACTGAATGGAACAAATCAAATTATTCATGCACAGCTTCACTGAATTGCAGGCTTGGAACCACAGGCCACTAATTGTGCAAGCTGATACCAAAACTTGCTTGTTACAACACTCATTTCACTGGCCAAGCTGAGAGAAAAATACCCCAACAAAAATCAGCAGAGCACTAATGTTACACACTCCACTCCCGCAGCTGTGCTCTAGTTAAAAGTCCTCTTTTTCAAAACTATCTTTTGCCTTCTTCGTTTTCTTTTTAAAAACAGGGATTATCTGTCTCTGTTTCCTTCCACGCACGCTTGCTCTCCCGTTCTCTAGCTTTGATTTATCTGTCATGCCTGCTGCAGCATTACCTAAGCATGGAAACTATGACTTAAGATCAATAAAAGCCAAAGTATGTGAAAAATACATAAATAGAAAGATTCATTTGTCCAATTGCAAGCAGTGAGACTTCAGGAAAAGGCAGGCTGGCTGCTGAATTACTGTAAAAATGCCATTATCGACCAAATATTAAAATAAAAAAGCTGGTGTGCATGCCACGCTACTTCAGTCCTTGCAAAGTTCAGATGTGATACTGATTTACACGTAAGGCAGGCTCTGCTGTTTGCTTACCATGCAGAGGCACAAAACCAGACAAGACAGGTTTAAGAAAAATAAAGGCAAATAAATGAAGCAGCAAAATTAATCTGAGAATATATCTGTTGAATACTCTGATCAACTCTACTAACGGCGGACAGAGTATTTCAAGCTCATCCCACATACTCAGCTGAAGCGTAACTGTCTGGGGCAAAGCATAGAGGAAGCTGAGGGTAATTTGTTTTGCATGGATTTTTTTTTGCACAAATTTTTTTGACTGCAAGGATGAACTCCTCATCTATAAACTGGACAAGAAATACCTGCCTGCCTTCCAAATAATTCTTCAACAGCTCACTAGACATCCTTGGATGAAAGCAACTAGATAATGGTAAAATAAAACCACCTGTGCAAAGCTGTAGCTTGGAATCGATTTATTTGCTTTTGCATCCCCAGGCGCCCCAGCAGTGAACAAGCCCTGCTCGTGCTTAGCAGTACATTTGTCTTCAAGATACTATAGGTGTTGATTTCCCCGTTGTTTTATTTTTTTTGAAAAGCGCGGGTATGCTTACACATCGCTCTGGTGAGTATAGACCCGGTCAAACAAGGCTTCTGGAGCCATCCATTTCACAGGCAGCCGACCCTGTAATTAAGAAGACAATGGGAACATCCCATCAGCATATTCCCCCAGCCACAACGGCACCATCTGAATCTTCTTTTCTAATCCAGTTTGAAACATTTTCATTAACAACCACATCTGCCTTCCCGGTCACCGGGCAAAGCAGTAGTGGCCACATATAAACAGATTAGAGCATTTGATCCCTGGATTTTCGCTGACAATCTTTGCAGTAAATGCTCTCTGTAGAGGACTGTATTTCACTGCCAAGGCAGGTTTAACATATCAGAGCATCTAAATCTTTGCATGGGAACAGCATCCACTGCTCATAAATGCAGCGAGCTCTGCAGCAGAGCATGAGACACTTTCCATCTCTTTGGTTAGAAGAAGCGGTTTGACTCCAAGTCCAAACCCTGCTTAGGCTGATGTTGAAGGGAACTTCCAAGAGTGAAGGCAAGGGCCAGATCCTCTAAGAATCAAATCCTGATCCCACTGGAGGCCAAAGGAGGAGGCCTGATCCCAGGTTTCCAGGGGAACATCCTACATCAGGGTCATAAACATGGGCTGTCACATATGAGAAATAAAGACTAGATTAATCATAATTCTTTTGGGCTTTGGCCCCTGGAGGGAGTCAGAAAGGACTGTTTCACATCTGAGGCATAATTTGGCTATGGGAGGGCTCTGTCCTCTTCTGAACTACTGTCTCATTGAGGGAGACAACTAGAGATGGGGCAGAGGCAGGATGCACAAATGGGATTATGCTCCCAGCTGTCCAACACAGCTCAAACAGGAAAAATCCATCTGATCTACGATTAAAATTCCCAAGAATTTTTATTAATTTATGATTAAGAAATCCCAGCAATTAAGAAAGATTTCTGATATGATATTGGAAAGGATCAGTATGGGCATGGTGGCCTTTGTAGGACTGCCTGGACATTTAGACCCCTTGCTGTCACAAGGCTCCCAGGTCCTGCAATACCCTCAGCCTCTTCCACTGTCACCTCTGCACTCTGTTGTAGTTGCGGCTTTTGCTCAGAGCTCAACATGTGCTGCAGGGCTCTGAACCAAGACACAGGTCTCCTCTCCAGCCCTTCATTCATAAATTCATCTCTACAGAAAATATAAATGCCTCCAGGACTCAGGCCTTGTCTGGGACTATCTTCTCACCCTTGGCAGTGCAACCAAAGAGCTCAGTTGTAAAAAGGAGAGAGAAATGCATGAAAGCCAGGTAGCTTCAGGTATACAAAAAGTGACATTCCTCTGTCAAGGGCTCTGGTGGGAGACAAGTTGGCTCCTTGGCACCTTTATGAACAACAGTGGAGCAGACTGGAAAGTGCGCCATTCCCCTTTGGTAAAAACCTTGGTTTCTCTTAATCTAGAGCCTCCTGGCCAGAGCCAAGACCTCTCAATAGGCTGTTAGCACCAGCAGTATCTGTCAGGCAGAAAACAGATGGTGGGTGGACTCCTGGGGCCATCCTGTCTACAGCCCCTCACGGGGTGAGGCCACCGGCAGATTTCTTTCTCCTAAGCCTCTCTAGACAGGGAGATGCAGGACAAGGGCCACTTGCTGCAGGGATGGCTGAATTCCCTGCCAGAAGGAGAACTGCACATGCTTGGCAGCTCTGTACTTACATTGGTGGTTTTCTTGTAATAGTCGATGTTGTGAACGTCTCTAGCGAGGCCAAAATCAGCTATTTTCATCACATTGTCTTCAGTGACTAACACGTTCCTGGCTGCCAAGTCGCGATGAATGCACTGTGAAAGGTGAGCAAGTCAATAAATAAGGGCTTGTTAGCTGCCTGCCCTTGGAACCAACAGCACCGTCTGGTTTATAAGCTGCCGTTTCATTGACTCCCAAGCTCATAAAGCTGTGGGCACTGCTTAACTCCTCGGTTCCTGTGTCACTGCCCCATCATGCATGCTCGGTGGGAGCCACCTCTTAGCAACACCTAATCGGCAGCCTCAGCACTGTCACAGCCACACATCTTTTCTCTCCAAAGGGGATGCACGGATGAGAAAGCCAACCCTCCTCTTCTGTGGGTGCCTACTGGGCTGTGAAGTTGTCTTTCTGCCCTGCTCTTCCTCCAGGAAGAGGAGTGCAGGCTGATGTTTAAAGGAAAAAAATCCTCAAATTAAGATAACCCCAATACATCCAAAATACATGGAATCATAGAATGGTTTGGGTTGGAAGGGACCCTTAAAGGTCATCTAGTCCAACGCCCAACATCATGGTTGTTAGCTGAGAAAGAAGCTAAATTAGCTGCACTGTGCAGAAAGGGAGTTTAAAACCACCATGAACCATCCACCCTGAACTGCAGTCACAGGATGAACCCATCTGACATCTGAAGCTGAACTTGCTCTTGGCGTAGTGTTTCCTGCCCGCAAAAAGAGGTCACGCTGGCTGGTACACAGCTTCCTGAACCCGAAGCCTGATTCTGCACTTGCTGATGTCAGGGTAAACCAGGACTAATCCCAGGGTATGATGTAAGCAAAGGCAGCAGCTGGCTCAACGCCAGTAAAGTGCTCCCCGGGGAATGTCCTGGGCACGGCCATGCATCAAGCCAAATCCACTGCCAGCTCTGCTCCTCACCGAGCTGGTGACAGCTAGGAAGACATGAGCTACACCCAGGATCTCAGCTTCCTCGTAGGTGCTCTGCCTCTTTAGTAATCTCAGAAGGGAGACGAGGGGGACAGGGGTGCACACAGCTCCTCACTATTGTCTAAAGTAACGTCTCTCACAGTGGAAGCTCACAACTTGGTGTGATGCTCACCCTGACCACTGCTGCCCGAGCCTCAGGATTGCACATCTGAAAGCCAGTTACCTCTCCGAGTGGTAGAGGCTGAATTGCTGAGGAACTGCACCAAGGTCTGGGTTGCTTGTGCTTTTGTATGCATTCTGGGGATGCTAACAGGCCTGCAGGTTACAGCGAGGGCTGTGCAGCTGCGTGGCTCATGGATGCAGCCGGCATATCGAAACTTCTGCATACGGCCGAAGCCTTCTGCAAAAAACCCAAGATACTTCATACTCAAAAATCTGGTCTCTAAAGGGAGAAGCCTGCAACGCTTTGCCCGAGTTGTCCTACACACACAGAGCACTGCATGCCTTTGAACACATGGGCCTGACCGACACTTCTGAGGTTTCTCAACTCACTTTCTGAGATGCCAAGTACTCCATGCCACGGGCCACCTGGTAGGCGCAGGAAACCAGGTCTTTAAATGTCAACTGCTCCTCTGGCAGCTTGCAGGTGTCGAAGGAATAGTCCATGCCAGGTGGGCGACGTGCCCTGAGGTATTCCCGCAAGTTCCCCTTCGATGCATATTCCACCAACACGTAGAGCGGTCCTGCAAGCAAGAGCACATCAGCATCCAGCGAAGGAACAGCTGACCACCAAAGTCTCCTCTGGGACCTTTTGGGCAGCCAGTGAGTAATTACACAGAAGGGACAGGCAAACCTGAGCCTCCCACGGCCCTGCAAGCACCGGGCAGCTTTGCTACGTACCATCCTGCGTGCAGGCACCGAGGAGGTTAATAATGTTTTTGTGCTTCCCAATCATTTTCATCATTTCCATCTCAGAGACCAGGTCGGAAAGGTCCTTGTCTGTGGCGTCATCTGGAGAAAGCAAGAGAGGAAAGCAAACAAATGTCAGGAAGAAAATAAGTGTTTTGTGAAGTAGTTAATACAACTGCTGCGTAGCCATGAGGGGCTTTGATAGGGAAACAGTACTCAAAATATGGCAGTGTTTGTTTTTATTCTACTTTGGGAAGAAGAATAAAAACAAAACCAAAAAATACTATCTCAAAAAAAGAGAGCGTAATTGTTCAAGAAGAAAAAACAAATATATATAGAGAAATGTTCATATGGAAATCAATAAAACCTTTCCTCTGCTGTTTCATCCTGATAAGTATTAAAGAAAAAAAGTCAGTTTTGGTACCTGGCACCATTTTCCATTTCTGATTTTTCCCTCCCCCATCTCCAGGGGCAAAGAGTTAAAGATGGGGGAAAGTCAGAGCTGGGAGAGGTACTAGAGGAAGGAACGTATGTTTTGCATGGCAAGCTGTAATTCTTCTACAGAAGTAGAAAAATGGGGGAAAACCTCCCCAAATGAATGCTTTTGTTTGGAAAGATGGAAATGTTCCTGCTTCCAAAAACAACTTCAGAATGGACTGAAGGAGATCTAAATTAAAAGAATCTTCTTCTGATAAGAATTTTTTTTTTAAAGATGTCGCCCCGTGTAACCTCAAACCCGCGCTGTTCACTGTTGGAGCATCCGCCCTGCTTGCTCCAGCTGAACTCCTCGGGGTGATTTTGTCTGTGTGTTGCCTGTGGTTACTGTGCATGGGGGAAGGATGGGGAAACAGAGATTCATCTGAAGGTGCCCAGTGACTTCCCCATTTTTGGCCTCCCTCTAACCTCTCAGGAGTTTGGGATCGAGTTTTTTCAGCGAAGAAACTCCTCAAGAAGGAGTCTGTCAACCAACTTTCTGCAAACGCCACCTGAGCTTGTTGCATAAGCTTTTGCTAGAACAGGCATCACTGGTTACAGGAGGAGTAAGGAGTGGGCTGATTCACAGAGCTGGCTAGAAGTGAAGGGGGTTCCCTTTCTTCTCAGGGATGCTATTACCCCTTGGCAGAGAACTGGGTTAATTCCCATTCCCTCTTCCTGATGGGATTTGCACTTTTACATGTTCTCCAAGGAGAGAGCCCTCACCCCCAGGCTATGTTGATGAAGGGGAAGAAAGGCTGTTCTTGCTTTCTTCTATTTTATCTGTTTGTATGAAAGACTTAAAAGAGAGGGAATGAAAGGAAATCCCAGTGCAATATGCTGTTCTGCCCTCTGTGAACTCCCCATACCTTTTAACATCTTGACAGCAACCGTGATGGCCTTGTTTGGCTTGTCCTTATCAATCCCAATTGCTTCTGCCATCACCACTTGGCCAAAACACCCCTCGCCGAGCGGCTTCCCCAAGGTCAGGCTGGAGGGAGGAACAAGCAGGCATGTCAGTGGGTACAGGGGTGGTGACACTCGCAGGAGGCAAGGGGACCCTGACCTGTGGGTTGACTGACCGAGAGCGTGCCAATTCCCACTTGGGATCAGGAGGCAGTTCCAGCTCAGAGACGTTGGCCAGCATCGGCCCATCGCTGGAGGAGAGGCGCGTGATCCGGACCAAGGGTGTGTTGGAATTCATGGAAGAGTTGGACTCCAACGACACCTGCTTGGGTAGAGCAAATAAAGTGTTATTGCCAACTGTATTCCATGGGAAGGCAGTGCCTGAGATGGATCACTGAGGGGGTTTGAGCCATCTTTGCCCACTGACACCTTTCTGGCAACTTCTCTCCCCCCATCCTTGCAGAAATGCACTGGTGTAGGCACCTGTGGTCAGGTTTTTAGCTGGTGGAAAGGAGGGACAGAGCCAGTGCCCTCCAACAGGTAGGAGGTATAATCTGTTCAGTTGCTCTGTGTGCATCTCCATAGCAGGTACAGGCTATGGAGTGACTTCTCCTGTTCTGACCCTGTAAACGCCCACCATAAGCTTGCAGCCAAAGCTGTGAAATCTGTACCCTTCACTATGTGGTTTTACATGGTGCCTTTTGCTCCTGCCCCTCTGCAATTATGCAGCAGAGCATCTCTAACTGCATGGAGAAAGAGGACCCTCTCCCACCTCCACGGGAATTGGTTCAAGTCACCAGTGACCTCTGAGAAAGCAGGACCAAGCACAATTAAATGTGCTCTTGCTCCTCAAATCCCCACTCCACCAGGGAGCCTGGACTAAACTGTTCCCCTGCAATATGTGCTTTCTGTGGCATCCACGGCTGTGCTGCCAGCCCCTCTTGGACAAGGGCGACAGAAACGTGGCTGCTTGGGAGCTGCTCATGAACCAGAGCCAGCTGCCACCAGCTACTGCTCCACTGGAACAGAAACAAATGAATAAAAGGGGTTAAACTCCTAGAGTGCAGACAACTTATGCCCCTCTTGGGCAATGTTTTTCTGGTAGAGTTTCTCACCTAGAGAGAAAATTTCAAGCAGGGGGAAAAAAATAAAAGAGGGATGACCATAGCGGGGAATAGGAATCTTGTATCTACTTTCTGTTACCTGTCTTTTGAGCGGAAATTTGGAGACTTTCTGTACAGTGGGGGTGTTCATGGCTTTTTTGTTTGGCATTTTCATCCTGCAGATAATCACAATGACCAGCACGAGGATGAAGAGAACAAAGCCAGTGCCGTAACTGAGTATGCCAGTGTACACTGAGCCCGAATCATCCATTTCCATGAGCTCCTCTGCTGCGGGGTGACAAGAGATGTCAGTCAGGACAGTGCAGGCAGCTGCCTGCATGCAACTACACACATGCAGCACAAGGAATTTGGGGAGGACCTGTTCATCTACGCCAATTTTCCAAGTGACTTCAGTGAGGGGACTCTCCTAGGCCAGTGGTTTTCCACCTGCAGCCGTAGCTAAAACAGTAATTCAGTTTGCCTTTTTTGGGGCAATTTTACTGGCCTTTGATGCAACCCTGGGGTTTCTAAAAGCCTTCAGCCCACAGGTTGAAAACCACTGCTCTAGGCTGAAGGCATCTGCACATGTCTGTGCTGTCCCTCTGACCCAGATCTTGCTCTCCCTGCACATCCACACCATGTACCTGGGTGCCTTGGATGTGCAAAGGCTGCAGAACTGGGGTTTGCTGCACTTTATGATTCGGCTTCTCCAGCAAAGACTTCCACTGGACCAGTGCCTGCCCTGAGGGACCAAGGGGCTCGAAGGGCATCCAGGGTAAGGCATCACATGGGGGAAAACCCTCATGAGCGCAATCTGCGTAATTATTTAATGAAAACTTAGTTCTGCTGGGAGGAGGCTGGAAGGGCTGGCCCAGAGGGTGATGGCATGAGCCCATCAGCAGTGGCTGCCCACTAGCAAGACTTTTTGGGGACGAGCAAAGCTCAGCTGTGTTTCCTTCCTTGTTCCTTTCAGGACAGGCACATAGACAAGAGGAAGGAGCCACGGTGGGACTGGTTTTCTGTCACCCAAAGGTGTACTGGCATCAGAGGAACAGTCAGCAGTGGGAAACTTTATAATGAAGTCATGCCAGTGGGGTTAGCTCACTTAGCTCACTAACGGCTTGTGGACATCACTGCTGCCCCAAAGCAGCATCTTTGGCAAGCAGCAGGAGCTTTGCCCCTGGCAGCAGCAGGCTCCAAATCAGGTCTCTGGTGGCTGTGTCCAGTGGGACATGGAGAAAGGGCTGTCGGTGACACTGGGGGCTGCACCAGCCTGTGTGTCAGCTGTGCAGGGCCTGATCCTGCCAAGCGGCCATCTCCCCCTGAGGGGAAGGGTTACCAGATCTCCCGGGATCAGGCACTACGGTCGGTGCCACAGCTCTGCTGCCTTGGCTCACACCGTCTCACCCTCTGCTCCATGTCTCTCCTCCCTTAGTGTGGACAGGGGCTTACAAGCAGAGGTTCCCCAGATGGGCTGTATCCTGCACCTTCTCTGTGCGCTTCGGGGCCTGCTGCTGCACAGATGGCTGTCCTTCAGTATGTCTGACTTCAATATAAAGTTCCACTTCAGATCTTTTGGTGGGTTTTCTCCTGCTTATTCTTTGCTTAAATAAGAGGTGTGAGTCCATACATTGTAAAAACACTATAACAGTTGGATGAGACAGTATCATGAGATTCTCAGAATAATAGAGACATTAGTCTTTGAACCAAAGGAAACAATTTCTCATCCAGCGGATGGCAGAAGCAGAAACAGAATCAGATCAGCTATTTTAGAGCTGGCAAATAAACAGAGAAAAGACCAGCAGATCCCACTGGCAGCAGGGCTGGGCATGGAGGAAACCCTCTTGAGCCCCAGTAAAAGTGATTACATCCAAATCACCCGCACAGATGAAGTCAGGATTAGAAATGCCAAAGTTTCCAGTTCCTAAACACATCCTGAGATGGATGTGTTGCAATATGGACCCAAATGTGGTCTATGACTCGGTGAGCCAAAGTGGGGTGTACAGGACTTTGGGTACCCTTTCAGTAAGGGTCTACTGAACATACTCCAGGTCTGCTCTTGCACCATCTGCAAGGCACAGCACCTATGAGATTCAATATGAACATTGCTGGTGCTTTTCTGGACTGTGCTTGTGCCTATCCCGTAGTCAGAGGCAGATTCCTCAGGTGAAGGGACAGCACAGCTTCATCCCCCTCTTTTGGAGAGCAGACCCCTCTGTTGCATATTCTGTGCTGGCTTCTTTGTCAATGAGAGCTTTGCATATGGAAGGACCACAAAATTCAGGTCACTCTGGCCTTGGGTTTTAAGCTCACTGCAGCTTTCAACGATCCCAGCTGGAGCAGGCAGTGCAATGCCCCTGGGAGCCAGGACTCCTGGGCTCTCTCTACAGATGACTCTTCTCAACCTTCTGTTTGAGATCGCTATCTATCCTGGCCTATTCATCCGTGAAGTAGAAGTAACACTACAGGCAGGGAAGGTGTACTCACACCAACCACTTATGCATCTAATTTTAGGTTAAGATATGAGGTTAGACAGAAAGGCTCCTTCATAACATCATTGACAGTCCATGTCCAATTTAGGTGCCTTGGATCATCTGATGGGGAGGTTTTCTTCTCCCACTGGCAGTGTAAGAAGACAAAGTTCCTCATTCTGGCACTTAACAGTCTCCTAACAAAGAGGCTGTGAAAACCTCCTTGTTATCTAGATCAAAAAAAGATACTGGGCATTTTGTATCGTTACTGCAAAAAATAATTTAAATCTTGAGACGCAACGCAAAAAATGTCAGCTGTGAATATGCAACAGAGGTCTTCTTCTGTGCGGATTTACCACCCACACAGCAAATCCCAGAGGAGAGCCCTCCCTGGATAACATGCCCTCTTCCAAGCAAGGGGCGGTCTGCAGGAACTTGGCATTTCTAAAGCAAAACATCAAGGCACCCTGGAGAGGGAAAGAGAGGCCAGCACAGAAGGAAATACCTGGTAGCACCGTCAGCCAAGCAGAGTGATGTGAGAACCCAATAGAATTCCCTGCGAGACAAGTATATTCCCCAGCATCCTCAAAAGTAACATTTCGCAAGTACAGAATCTCTAGCTCCTTATCCGTTGTGTTAACACCTGCTGTCTACAGGGAAAAAAAACACACACATATAGAAAGAGGGAAAACAGAGAATAAGCCACATTCCCAGCAAGTGTGAGGACACCACAGGCAAATTTCAAAAGCAGATTAAGGTGGGTTGTTTTTTTTTTTCCAATGGCCCATCTTCCACATTTATTTATTCACTCCCCTCTGCAACCTGTAGTCAAAAGCAAAAAAAAGTTCCCTTCACCAGGTTCTTACTCTGTCCCACTAAAGAAGCATGCAAGCAAAAGCATCCAAATGAAAAATTGCCCCCACAATATGACTGACTTTGGGTTAGTAGGGTGAGTCGGGGGGTGGGGGTGGGGAAGATGGTAAAAGAGGAGAGAAAAGACAGAAAGAAAAGAGAAAGGAGGGGAGATGTAGTGGGGAAAGACTCAAGTGCTGATCAGAGGAACATACAAACATTTTTATTCATTAGTTCACTGAAAAATATAGTATTTTTTAGAATTTTTTCAGAGTGGGCATCTCAAAGCCCTCGATGCTGTAATGTAACTCTGGTTGACTACAAGAAGGTACCTGTAAGGAACTTCCCTGCAGTGGCACTGAGCAACACAGCAGCCAAACCCTCCAGGCTGGAGTCAAACCCCAGAGCCCACGAGATTGCTGCTGCTCTCTATTTAACATGTTTGCTTTCATGAGCCAATGTTGATATTTATTTCTCCATTACTCCTCCAAGGGACAGAAATTTGTGTACTGATTAGTTCAGTTTTATAGGTGAAAATCTTGAAACAGCTTGGTTTTCCAGAGCTTTGAACGTCACAGGTCATTAACATGCAATTCTGTTATCAGCACTCAATTGTAAGGAAGGGAAAGGAATAAAAGCGTGAAGAGTTGATAGCGAAATTTGACAGTCATTTTATTGTGGGAATTTTTCCATGGCAATTGCTGTATAGGCGTTACATTCTTGTAAAAAAAAAAAAAAATTAGCAAGAAAATAAGATAAAGCCATTCAGCGTCAGTTGACAGGGTATAATACAAAATGAATAGTAATTTTAATCACTAGCTTCTTAAAAATGTTATAGCTCATTCTTGCAGTTGCCAGGGCCTTGGGACAGAGTCTGTGGTTTACCTGGTTTTGGTTTGCGAATGTGGAGCCAAAATGGTTTTTCGGCTATGCCTACGAAATTGTTGGCTCTACACAGATATTCTCCTTCATCTTGTTCTGTCACATTGAACAGATTTAGGTTAGCATCGGCTTCAGCGTTTTTACTGATCCAAGACTGCAGGAATAGACAGAAACCTGAACTTCAGTAAACCAAACAATACCTCCATCGCACCTACATTAGCTAGGATTGACTGTTCATGGCTATTTTCTTTTCAGCTGTGGCAACACCCCCAGCTCACCCTGCGGTGAGAGACCTAACCCAGGACCTGGGCGAAGAAGAGAAGTTGCATCTGGTCCCCAAACCACGTGCAAGTGAACTCCCTTCCCTTCACTAGCGGCACACATGCAATTTCTTTTTTAAAACAGACCTATTTCCCACTTCTCCATCTGACAGCCGTCAAAGGCCCTACAGTTTCCTAATAACTCTGCAGACAGGAGCACCAGAGAAAGGGCTTAAGCAGAGATTTGTGTTTGCAACCCGGCTCAGCAAATACTGTTTCAATTATCAGATTCCAAAATAGAATTTGGAAACAAAATATAAGCAGTGGCGGTCTGAAACTCGCTGCTGACTTTGCCTTTCAGAAATTAGCTGTAATTTTTTCCACTGCTTATAGGAGCCTCTTCTTTACTAAATAAAGTGGTGCATATAAATCAAACAAACTTCAGACTCTTAAGCAAGGGTTTTATTTCTCTTCTTCCACGCTGTCACAACAGCACATCAGTTTTTTCCCTAAACAGTGGTTTTTATTTTGGTTGAAAATGCACAACTATTTTGGGTGGCCTCAGAAGTAGCCTAGGGAAAGTCTAGAAAAAAATATCAGCTTCATTTCTGGAAATGAAAATAAAACCATTGGTCTTCTCATTTTTGGTCTTACGCTCTCCAGCCCAGTCTCGGTGCCTACGATTTCAAGGCCTGATCCTGCCAAGATGACTTGCAGCCCGTTAAAATCAACAGGGTTGCAGTTATTAGGAACTGAAGCCAGAGGTGGCATCAGAGAGGAGCCCCGATGTCCACGTCTGATGACAAACACCACCAGTTTTGACCTGATCTCATCTCTAAGGCTTATGTGCTGGCAAGTTTGCCTGTCCTGACTAGTGGGGAAACGTGCCTGCCTGCTGTTGCTGCCTTGTTTATAATTAAACCGGGCATGTTTCAATGCAGAACATACAATTTAGCCTTTGACAAAGCTTGGGCACCGTGTTGCCAGCCCCCGCTCCGTAACTGGAATGCATTTAGCACTCTTCTGCAAAGAAAAAGGGGTTTGCTTTGATCACAAATTAGCCCAGGCTTTCAGGAACTGATGCAGGTGATGGCTTGGTTTTGTCAGGCTGTTTAAAAAATGGGTTGAAAGTACGGCATTCAATTTATCCATCTGGACTGGGGTGGGTTTTGACACCGCCCCCCTCCCCCCATTTAGATGTGAGGGGGGAATTTCATGTGCTGGGCACCTCTCCTTCCCCCTCACCCCGATGGAGACCGGAATACTCCCCATGCACAACCCGCCCCACAGCAGCTGCTACACTCCACAGAATCTCCTGAAGGCAGGAGGGAAGGGCAGGCTGATAAAAAAGCCTTATCTCCCTGCAGGCACCGGGCAGGAGGGAGCCCTCTCTAAAGCAGCTGTGGGCAGGGAAGGGCTGTTAACAGCACCCTGCTCCAGCAGCACTGCCAGGATGCTGGGTCCGAGCAACAGCGCTGCGTGGCATGAGGGGAATGAGCCTATAAAGCCAACGGACTGGCCCCAAGATGACGGTGAGATCATTTTATCAGATCTTTATTTTTAAAAAACAAGCACACAACACATTAAAAAAAAAAAATCCCTGCAAAGCTGGGCCTGATACAGCTCCACGGAGGCCCAGTACTGGCGCACAAAAGATGCATCCCAAAATGGAAATGCTCCGTGCCCCAGCGCTGATGCCGGCATTAATACAATTCAAAGCATTCCTGATTAACCAGAAGTAGTAAATAGACGTGTGCTGGTCCTATTCAGCAAAAAAATAAAACCAAACAAAACTTGCGCTTTCAAACGCCTGCCTGTGCTCCCCTTCGAGGAATGCAGAGCCTTTGCCGTCCACAGAAGAGAAGGTATTTGGCAATTCTAATTACCTAGCCACCCCGGTGCCGCTCCAACTTAATTTTAAAACACTATTTATACGGACTATTTATATGTTCTTTGCCACAGCAAAATGGGAGCTTGTGCTTGTGACACAAGGCACTGTTCGCAGCGGCTCTGCAAACTTCCAAAAGGTAGCACTTTATCCCACGGGGACCACACACGGAGCTCGGAGACTATACTAGATGGCATGTGACACAGCCAGCTATTCAGAGCGTGGTACTGGGCTGTGAAACCAGGGGGAAATTCAAATATGCATAATTCAAACACATTTGGAGAGACAGCGAGAAAATCAAAAGTTTTATCAACTCGCGAGAAGCGCGTGTTGCCAATCCTGAAGAACTGTCTCCAGCCATTTCTTCCAACCAATCTGTTATTTCAATCTGTGTAATTATTTCCAGGGTCTCTGGCTTTTATTATCATGTAACTGGCTGAGTTACAGTTTTGTAGATGCTGTCTGATAAGTGGGGTTTTTTTAAAACTGCATACAAAGAGAAGGGTGTGTGCAGCAGGATGTGCACGGGGAATGTCCAATGCACAGGACAACCTCAGCTTGAAACTGCAGGGACAAAACCCGCTTTCAGCTGTAACTGCAGAGCCAGAAAAACTGCATCTGGCCCTATATATTTTAATAAATACCAACACGGGATGCCTTTAATTATTAAAAAAAAAGGGGGGGATTTTAAAAGTCCAATGTACGTTTCACTCTCTATTCTCTACTTTTTATATTTGCATAGGTTGAGGGGAACCAGACCCGCTGGCTTTGTTCTGGCTGTAACCTGGAAGTTCGCTTTCAAGAAAGATTTTAACAAGTAGAGTCTTACTAAGTGAGTTTTTGCTCAATAAAAAAAAAATAAAAGGCTTTCCTGAGCATGGGTAATAGCAATGCTCACAAATGTTAGTGGCTGGAACAAGACTATTTTGGCTCTCAGGTGCTGGTAGTTCAGCATTATTTAGCATGTGCACGCTGCAGCGTGTTTACTTGGAAAAGGAAAGAATGTGTTTTAGTTGGGAGCCTTTTATTGTAATAAGCCCTGAAAATACTTCTATTGAAGCTGTAAAAAAAGGTTATTTTTACAATTTTAGGTCAAATGCAATCTGACAGCTTCTCTTTTATTATGCTGCATTTCTCACAGTTGCCTCAGCTCTTACAACTACTTTGCTTATCTGAGCCACTACAGTAGTTGTGTTACCTCTGGCAAACAGAAGAGTCTGGAACATCGACTTTAGGACATTTGTGCTGTACCCCCTCCAAAAAGCAGAGTATTCCACTGCATGGGCTTAAAGGAAAGAACAATCCCAACAGCTGTCCTTGGCTTATTCTTGTGATTTTTTTCTTATAGACACAAAACAATTACAGAAAATGAGACCTTAAGCTCCCAAAAATCTTATTTAAATCATTATTACCCTTCTAGGAACTGTGGCATCGAACATATTCTGTTGGGAATTTCTAGTTCGCATTGCACTGCTAGTCTAGGGCTTATTTATAAACATGCAAATGAAGTTTATGGCTTCCATTGATGGTGAGCACCTTTACTCAGTGCTGATCTCTCTTGCCATGAGTATAGCAGTGGGTTTCTTTGAGGAGTATCCCCACAATGTAGCTGCCAACTCTGTAACACTGAGACCTAGGCAGAGGAAAGACTGTCCTGAGGGTGAGAAGAAGGAGCGTGTACCAACCTTCAGCACTGTGACATAGGGCGTCCCATCGGGTCCGTATTTGCTGCCGTTGACTTCCACGTGTTTCAGCCACTGGATGTGAGGCTGGGCATCGCTGTAGACCTTGCAGTGAAACTCCACATTGCTCCCTACCACCACAGTCTGGTTGGCAGGGAGCCCTGCTTGTAGGATTGGTCGGTGGGGTGACCTTTCTGAAGAAAAGAAAGAGGGAAATCCTAATTTATCCATCCTTCCTCCAGCAAGGATTCTCCTCTGAACCCTTCATCTCCTGGCTTTTCAGCAGAAAGGGTGCAGACTGGGATTGTTCCCCTTAGGTGTCCTGGCCACCGCTCTACCCAGCGCTTCTCAAGCCAAACAGGGAAGAACCACCTGGAAATGGAGGAGGCATCTCAGCCCTGCCATTCCTTCTGGCCCCTCTGTAGACCAGCTAAGTAATTTATTGATCACAGATCTGAGTCTGAATTGTTGGCCAACAGGAAGCTTGTTATCGGTTTCAGAAGATGCATGATTCAGCCCTTTGGGAAAGAAACCAAGCTCCTGCTTCCCATATCCCACTATGTGCCTGTTCAACATCACCACAGATCAGCTGTTGAAGGAAAACAGTGGAAATCTCACCTAATACATCAAGCTGGTATGTGTGCCTAATATTGCCATATTTGTTCTCCACAACACAGGTGTAATTTCCTCGGTCTGATGGCACAACACTCTCCATCACCAAGCTCCACTGCTGGTGTCGCAACTAGAAGAAGAAATCAAACCATCAAGCCTGTGGTCAAGCGCCATCACCACCTTCAAACCAGTGAACAATCAGTGAACTTCTACACTTGGGCAGCATGAACAGACCCCAGAGTAAGCCTGAACATCACAAGGACTCATTTCAAGGATCATTAAAGTCTTAATGTGAAAGGGAATTAAGACCAATGCATGAACAGCACGCTCTGCTCTGGTCCAGAGACTCTGTCAGCTCAAAATATCATACTCTTGTCTGCAGACCTTTATTGACTGCTACATATACCCCATGAGATGACTAGCAACAATAAAGATCATACTCCTCCCTCCATCTATAACTTATTTTAAAGATGTGTGCTATGGAGGCAACAGGGCATGGCACCTGTGTGAACAGAAATGGGTGTCTACAGCTAAATTAGTCCCCTAAATTCCCTGTAAAAAACAGGAGAAAACATGCCCAGCTTCAAGTCTGGTCTCTAGGATGCCTGGTCAGCCCTTCTCTTTTGGCACCAAGTTTTATATTGGTTTTCTGGATGTGGCTCATGTCCAGTTGTTGGTTGTTCAGTAGTAGAAGGGAAAGCACAACCCATGTCTCCACCCTGACCTGCTGCCCTGTGCTCCCAGCTAGAACATTTGTTTATAATGAGTACAAAGGAAATAACGGATACAGAAAGCAAATTTTGAATACAGAAAGCAACCAACACTAACAAAGATGACTTCAGGATGCATAGCATATGAAAGCTCTCCAAATCTCTGGATATTAATTTGATGCCTTCTGCCGCCCAGAGCAGAACGTTTAACTTTATTAAACATTTTGAAGGTGACTCCAAGGACACAGAAGCAGGAGATTACAGTAACACTGTGCTACAGAATGTCAAGAGCTGATGGAAAAAACAAGGGCATAACTGCTCCTGGATGTTTCTTGCTGCAGCAGGTGAACTCAAATATGAAGTCATTTAACCTCTTCTGCTACACATAAATTGCATCCACATGCTTTCCTTTAAAGGGCCAAGTCGCAATTAAAGCCAGAGTTTTGTGAAGGGAAGGTTTAAAGTCATAGGACTAGGCAGCTTAGTTGCAACATAAGCAAGCAAAAGTTATTTTAACAAAGCCCCTTGCTTTGTAGATCTCTGCACCCCTGGGAACAGCACTGCTGAGCACCCCACTTTTCAGAGGCCGCTGAATATAGCATTTCCTTTCATTTCAGGTTATAGGTAATAGGAGGCTGTGGCTAAACACTCTGTACAGAAATCTCGGTTCTTGCAGATGTCTGGTCAGGTCTGACTGCACCCTCTGCCCACCCAGGACAGCACAGATGGAGCTCAATGCAAAACCAACATTACACGTTTTGTAAAGCAACATCCCACTTGGTACATCTCATGTCCAGTTGTTGGTTGTTCAGTAGCAGAAGCGTGGCAATTACAGGGTAAAAGATGCTCGGAGAACAGAGAGTCTGGACCCTGTGTTCACAGCTGAACATACCGGACTGTCAAGGAAGTTTCAATGCAAATTTGTGGCTGCTCAGTGGCTCATTTCCATACTGGCTTGTCTCACAGTTGGGTCTAAAGATTTCATTTAATCCAATTTTCAGCATTGCAAAGCATTTGCCTCTGGAATCTCTAAGAGCTACTCCAAGGAAATGGAGCTCCAGATACATGGACAATGCCCTAGTCTGACCTGTATTATAAAATCAGGTCCAAAATAGGTGTTTTACTTTCAAAGACACTTTTATGACACTTTCAAAGAACTTCTCTTCATCAGTTTGTGATGGGGACTTTGGACTCTTAACAGAGAGGAGAAGCTGGGGGGCATAGGCTCATGGGGCAGAACTTGTTTGGACTCTTCTAGAAGCAGTAAGATTTTTTTTTTTTAGGTTGAGACTGGTGTCTAGATTTAAAGGATAACAAAAAGGGATGTTCCCAAGCTAGGATAGTCGCCACACTTGATAAAACACTAGAAACATGAAGTGACTTAGTGGAGGCATTAAACAAGTGGGTGAGATACTGGAAATCCCTCTGGTTTATTTGGTGTTGTCATTCTTGGCTCCTTGTGAAACAAACATTTGCAGACAGCCTTGGAACCTCAGTCCGTGTTCGCCAGACTGGTATGCAAGTCAGTGCAATGGTCTGGGGAAGGGATAATCCTCTATCTCCCCTCCCTCTCCATCTTCCCTTCTAGGGTCATTTAACACACACAGGCTTACAATATCAGAGATTCCAACAAGGATTTAACCATTAATGCTCTTTGGGAAATTTCATATGATAAGTCATATGAATTTCTTTTCTTTACCAGTTAAGGATGAACTGCAACAAAACTAGGTTAGCCTGGACTTCATGTTTTCAACACTCACCCTTGTCTCCTGCAGACTTAACACCAGGGAATCACACATGATCTAAATGCCATTTGAGGCAGAAGTGGAAGAGTGGTCAGCTTTCATCTGCTGACCACAGACCTTTCGCAATCAACGTTTAAACTCTTCCACACGCTGAAAACAAATGAGAACATTCCCAGCTTAAGGATTTCTGGGTTAAGATCAGATCTCAAGGTGAAGTAAGCCAACCAAACTCTGCCAGATCTGGATCTTGCCCATTCTTTTCAATCTGCCTAATCCTGTTATGAAGCTAAGTTGTAACAGGGAATTTAAATCTTAAATACATGAGATACTGAGCAGGTTTTCAATCTCTTTTTCTGGTTCAAATCTCAGCTGATATCTATCAGTATATTTATACTGGATGAGATTTACATTAGACTACTTACAGCTAACCACGGCTCAAGAGCAAAAGCAAGCAAATAAGGGAAGGAAAATTACAGAGAGAGAAAGACGTCTTTATATCAAGAAAGGGACAAAGAACTGCACCTAGACAGATAGAGAGCTTAAACCAATCTTGCTGTAATTGGCCTGACATTGCCTTCAATAGCTCTTTAAGCATTGGCTTGTTGCTGGAAGGTGCCCCTGGAGAAACAAAGCACAGTGATGCCAAAGACTCACTACGGATGAAACGTGTCAATTTAAACTCAAGGATAGATTAAAAACACTGGGAAGTGGGTAGGGGAATTGCTTTCAGCTTTAGATTTTATTCTGCAAGCATAATTTAGTGCAGCTGATGTCACATAGTTTTGTAAAAAGCCGCTCGAATGGCGCACGCAAGCCTGAAAACACTTCATGATGATCCTTACAGTCTGCAATTAGTAAAAGATGCTTGTGCTTTGTGAATGTTATCTGCCGAAAGGCTGTTTACCCACAGGAGTTGCTTCCCCACTTCTTTTCCCTCCTTAACTTTTCAGAAGATCCAAACCTGAGCGTGTCCTCAGCCTCGTCCAGGCTGGAGCAGGGACAGGGCTGAGGGGAAAGCTTCAAAGGCTTCACTGGAGCAACCACAAAAGGCTCTTTCAGGAACGGGTCTGAGCTAACAGGAAAGAAACAGCCCAAAACTGTGGGAAGGGAAGACTTTTTTGAATCCCTTTCTGGTTTCTGGAGCCCGGCACGCTTTGCATGCCTAGCCCCCCTTTCAAAATGCTACAGATGTGGTAGGCATCAGCACACAGCTATTCAGAGTACTCGTGAAGGTGCCTTCCTAAAAATCACCTTCTCTCCTTAGCAGTAGCCCAGGGATACGCCAGGGCTGGCAGAGTGCAGGCAAAAATCACTGCTCAGGAGTCCTTTCTGCTATGCTGATTTTGTTACAATCAGCTGTTGGCAGTTTTATTCTCCCCAAATAAAACCTGAAAGGAGTCTGCCTGTGACCTCAAGGGGATGAAGGAATAACAACAACAAAATCACAGAAGAGCTGATTTTCCTGTTAAACTCCTGCCATAATTCATCATATACAGTAGCACAGAAACTTCTGGCTAATTAAATCATTTGAGTGCAGTGGGTTTTTGTGTCCCTTAGCTCCATCTATAAGCACAAGCCAGAGCATTTTCCAGAACACCTTATGGTAGAAAGGAAGGAAGGAGGAGAAAGCAGCCAAGGAGCAGATGCTATTGCTCTGGCTACAAGGGAATCCAACACTTGACTGAGGGTCAGTAATTTATACCACAAGAATGTTAATGACCCCCAGCATGACAGTCCAACTCTTTGGTGAGGTCCTTCCTACACCTTTCAAAGGATGCAGTCGTTTTTCCTTGAAAGCTGGGAGTAGCTACGGCTCGGTCTAACATGTCTCAATGCACTGGGCTGATCTCCAGAAATTAGGACAGAAGTTTCTGCTTCTGCTTTCTCATCACTGTCCACAACGCAACCATAAACCCAACCTCATTTTACCTAGTCCCTGAATGACCACTATAGACAAACTCAGAGGGAATTAGCCCTCAATCCCAAGGGACAGCAGCCCTATTTAACACTTTGGTGTCGAGCAATTGCTAAGGCTGCCAGAGACACCCCCATTCCCACACAGTTGGGACCGTGCTCTTACATGTTAATCACCGTGAAATACAATTTTCTACAGTTGGTAGAAAGCTCCTGATAAAAACAGAGATTCAAACCAAGGCCCTACCTTGATGCCCCCAATCCTATGCTCTCCCTTGAACTCCTTGCCATTTTTCAGCCAGTAGATGGAAGGAGTTGGGTTTCCACCTGCCGGACATCGGAAGCGAACAGTGTTGGCGGCGGGAACTGCCAGCAGCTTCTTCTCCATCTTATCTGGCCGGGTCCAGAAGGGGACACCTGAGGAAGGAAAGACCAAGTTAAACAGGCCCATTTCTGCTGTGGAGGATATCAGCTGGTGAGCAGATGCATTTGAGAAGGCTTTGGCATGTGCGGAGTGACAGTTAAATTGCTACCTGCTGCAGTTAAGATAAATGACACAGAAATGCTTTCCAGCTAAATTACTCTCATAGATGTAGACAGGGTGTTTGCATTTTAGGTTTGTGATGAAAGGTTCATGACCAGGTTCCTGTCTCAGTAATGCCAGTATAAATCTAGAGTAGCTGCTTTTAAATCAACAGGGAGAGTCATCCCAGATCAGGATGAGAATCTGGCCTCAGCGTGTAAAAAGATACAGATGTACCTTTGGGACAATAGTAGCCAAGAAGCACGAACAGCAGAAAGATGTTGGAACTGTAAAAAAAATGTTGATGAGCCAGCAAGGGACCGGAGAAAAAGTGTTATCTGAGTGCACTGGAAAATTTTGCGTCTCAGTAAGCACAAATGTAGTGTAGCCTCCTTAAGGGAAGGAAAGAAAAAAAAAAAAAAAGCCAGTGCCAAACTGGTTTATCATGTTTATGTTCTTTAAGTAGAAGTGATTTTAAAGATTCATGTTACCTTTGAACAGGGATAAGTTTTAAAACACCAGTGTTAGCGTGAGATACTTTTTATAATCTGCCTCAAGTACAGCGATGTTTCTTGGCTGTGTTACAAACATTACATATTAAGTCCAAATTAAGGCAGCAGCAGCAGCAAACTCATTATACTGGGAAGAAAGAAAGAGAAAGTTTTTTTTAAAAGCCTCCCAAGTTTTCATTTCTGCTTAAGGAAACACTGCAGAGCTGCACGTGGGGTGCTTCCTCTGCCACGCTGGAGGCCACATCGAGCCCCCCAGCTCTGTGCTCCACACCAAGGCCAAAGGGAGATGTGGGCAGACAGCATTTAGGCTGCGAAAGAGCCAAGAGGAGGCCAAGGAGTGTAACTGGCATCTCCTACAGATGGGAAGGAAGCACCCACAGACAGAGAGCACCCAAACCCACTGGTCGCAGAGACCTGTGTGCTTCTGGCCAAGACAAACTGAAGGCGGTGGTCCTTCAAGAACTGCCTTGGAGAACACGATGGCCACCGAAGCTGTCAGGAAAGCATTGTTGCTGGCCTCTCCCACAGCGGTGACAGCGCTCAGAACACCACCACAGCCCCACCTCAGTGCTACTCCAAAGCCTCTGCAATCCCCTTCCCCTTAATGACAAGGGCGTACGAAGTTTTCCCTCTTGTCGCATCCCTCTGAGATGCACCAGAGCCGCTCCCTTTCTCCGGCGCTCCCTGATGTACTTAGCCCCGACGTGTTTGGCAAAATGAAACCCACCCTGTTGCAATTCCAGGTATGTCAGTGATGACCCCACCTTGGTCTGAGTCCCCAGTGTCCCCCATGCAGGCTCCTTGCTGCATTTCACCTCCAAGGATTTTGCGGGCAAGGTCATACAGCTCAGCCAAGGCAATCCATGCACCCACCACTTTTAGCACCTGCTAACACTCTCCACATGGTCCCCTCTCCCCATGGCTCCTTGCGAAGTCCACCTGACCATGAGGACTGCATGTCAGGAGCTAAATCCAGAAGGCCATCCATTTGCTGGAGATGGCCCCGCTGGGTGCATTGCTCTCATGTCTCATCTGTTTTCACACCTCTGCAGCCAGACAGCTGGACACAGGTGCCTCAGTAATGCTGTCCTGGGGTTGAAATCCAGTATTGAGGGCTTGCATCTGCCCTCCGGCTGCCTTGCACAACGCGCCGTGATGCCTATCAGAGTCAGCTCCACGTATCAGAGGGATCTGGTGTTCACCCATGCCGCGTACGCCTCATTTTTTAAACAATGAAACTCCTTAAGGCCCTTTTCTTGCCAGGATGGCACCAGAGTAGGAGTATGGCTGGCACAAACGAAAGGAGGAATCCCTGCAATTCCTGTGCTCCTGCAAAATCCTGGCTATAGCAAACTTCACTGTGAACATGCGGCACATAGAATCATAGAATCATAGAATGCTTTGGGTTGGAAGGGACCTCCAGGAGAGGCCTCAAATGCTACATGATAACATGGGCTAAAACGGAATACCGTGTAACCATCTACCTTCCAATATCTAAGCTTAGAAAAATGGTAAAGAACTGCACAAAAAAGGGGGGAATATTCCAAAAAATGTCAGAAGAGCGGGTGCAACTCCTAAAGGAAGAGCAGGTCTTGACGGTAAAGGAAGATGCTGTTATCGCATGCATTGGGAAGAGCAGAGACCAAGCAAAGGCTGGGCAAAAGCCCAGGCAGCAGCAGGGGCGTCAATTTGGAGGAGAACAGTTGGGGTGCTGCTGGGAAGGCTGAAGAGGAGGGGGCTGCAGAAACCATGTTGGGAGACATCTGGCCCTTGGTTTCCGAAGCACGGGCTACTTCCTGGCCGAACGCTTCTTTTGGCAACGCACCCGGATTTCCCGGGGATTTTACAGGAGGGTAACGGGGCTACAGGGGAGAGTTCAGCAGAAGGCCAGGCATGGATGGAAAAGCCCCCCTTCGCCGCAGCCAAGAAGGGCAGCCGAATAACCTGCTGTTTGTTATTTGATTAACATATCTGCCTACAATAAATCCCATTTTACAGTGTCAGAGACACTCACCCTGGCATGGGGGTGTAACTAGATTGCACAGCCGCCCTGCCAGGACCGGGTTTCTCCTTGCGCTGTGCTTTTGGGGTGTTTTCCCCCTTCCACACCAGCTGTTGTGTGCTGCGGGGCGACGTTTCACCGTGTTTTCTCACTCAAAAGACTAGTTTGCATCTCACAGGAGACCCATCAACCCACTGGCTGCAAATTTTGCCACTGAAGCCAAGGGGGATTTTGCCATTGGACATCAGAGAGGAGCAAGATGGGGCCCAGGAAAGTTTCCAGCCAGGGATATTCTCCATATGGAGCAAAGGCAGGATCCACTCCTCCCTCCTGCAATTAGACACGGCTTCTTCTCTGAGAGCCTCCCCTCTGTTTGGGTGCGAATTGGGGCTCACCAGGGCTGGGCACCCCTGGATTAATGTGCCAAGATTCAAACAACCAGAGCATCGCTCTCAAGTTGAACTGAATCTGGAAGAAAGTGTCTATGCATTGAAAATGGTGCTTTTGTTCTCACTTGCAGGAGCAGCGAACAAAACAACACAGCTTTTGGTTTGCTGTGCCCCCAGAGTCCCTTCATTACTGCTTTTTAAGGGGGTGAAAATGTTGCTAACTCTTCTTTTCAAGCAAAGCTTGCAAAGCTCTGGAGAGTTTCAGGAGCGAGGAAGGATGAAAGACAGGAAAAATTTCTAGACCCGCTCTCTCTAAATTAATTATGAGCAATGATTTTACATGCGCAGGTGTGAAAAAAAAGGGACCCACACACATTGTCACCGGCCCTTTCCCATCATCAAACACTAAGCCTGACGGTCCGTTTTGTTCGTCAAAGACACCGGCCACCCATCCAACTGGAATGACCAATTAAAAAAACCCGAGAGCGATACTTGGAATAATTAATACAGCCAAGCGCTCATTTAGCAATTAGAAGCTGCCACAAAATTCTGCGGCACACAGAATCAACCCTAATTGTGTAATTTCCCCAGCTGACGCCTCTGAGTACACAGCCAGATTTAATTGGAGATTATAGGGGCTCTTTGAAGGTGCTGGGGCTACGCAGCGGGGGCTCCAAACAAACAGATACAGAGGGGTAGGGAGCACTGGGGCAGAAGAGCAGTGTGTGAAAAGGGAGTTTTGTTTTTGTTTCAGGGCCAGGAAAAACAGCTGTAGAGAACAGAGGTATTGGAAAGCCTCTTTTTGCAAAGGCGGATCGCAGTTCGTGACAAGGCTGCAAGAAACAGGCCGATGATTTGAAGCTGCTGAAGTTCCTCTTCCTTCTTTTCTGCTGCCTGTCCCTAAGGGATGCCCTGTTCCTGTACTGCCCTTCGGAGAGGATGCTTAAAGGAGGGTGAGCAGAGCAGGGCATTCCATGTGGAGGTCCTGTCACCATGCACTCCAAGGGTTTCTGCACCAAATATTAATTTCTTTTAGGAAAGATTTCCTCTCATTCTCATGCTTTGGTATTTCCAGCTCCCATCATTCAACAATTTTGGGTCAAACCCCCAAAATTAACAAGATTGGCTTCAAACTCATGATGCTATTAGAATCACCTCTCCAAGCTCTTCTCTATAAATATAAGAAACTCTCTTGAACAACACAAGTAAGCCAGAAAATTAACTTATCATCCCAAGGGGCCAGGAGACAAGGTTTTTATTCAGTGATGTTCAATATGGCAACACGTAATGAGCCAGTTCTGCATGGATTACCTCCCCCTAAATATGAATAACTATCGGTTATATTTTCCTTTTGCATGAAAGCATGTTTATTGCCTTCACTCCTCAAACAACTGACCATGGCTACGTCTGATGGCAAGCAGGGGCTCGTACACCTCATTAGTGAGGTATCTTTTTGCCACAAGAGATGGAGGACACAGGTCTTTGGGCTGTCCATAGGACATGGCACTGGCTACACCCACGTGTCCGCCTGCCTGGGATGGTCCTGCAGCCCCTGTGCCCAGTGGGATGTCCCAGCGGCGGTGGTGCCAGGGTTAACAACATGGCTCCCCAGGCTCAAGAGAAGATCTGTGAAGGTTAAGCGCAGGGCCTGATGTCAAACAAAGCAACATAAAGCACATCCACGTCACAACACACCATGAGGTTTCACCGTGCTGGCACGTTAAGCTCATCAACCGTTTTTAAAGCAGAAGAGAATCCAACATTTTTTAACGAGACCTCTAAGCAAAGCCAGTCATTACCTTCGAGTCTAAAAAAAGAGACAGCCTTGAAGTCAAGAAGACCCAGAATACAGGCTATAAATACACGCGGCAAAATGTGTGTTTTCCTTTCAGTGAAGAAAAACGTGTCTTTCTGTACCATAAACCAACTGATGTTTTGTGATACCTGTTGCTAAGAGATGGAGTTTACTACAAGCCACATAAAAAAAAGTACAGAACGATTAATTGTGCTCATCAGAAGCTGCTCTGCAGCAGAAACAAATCCTGACCAAACCTGACCCTCCCTATGTCTCTATCAGGCTTCAGCAGGCATCAGGATCCCTGAGCACCTCTGCAAAGGTGCTTGTCACCTCACAGGATCTGGCCCTTAATTAGAAGCTATCAAAACCCACTAACTGCTGCCGATGGGTCACCTGGCACTGTAACTCACCATTACTGTCCACACACTGCACGACACAGCGGTATGAATTTATTACAGTGGGAGACCTGTTTTAAAGAGTCCTGCATGTCCAACGCTATGGGCAGGAGAAACTTTCCAGTCATGTTGAAATTCTGCCAATGTACATAGCTGATTGGGAGTTCAAATACAAGACATTTATTTATTAAAAACACATACACACAGGCAGCTGGCTTTGCAGAAATATAAAGAGCATAATAAAACACAACACTAACGCCTCTGAAGCATGTAATGATCCTGATTAATGCTATTGCACTTAAAGAAACAAGCACTGGGATTGAAAGAGATTCAGACGAAAAGCACCAAGAGGCTCTGTCCTGGGGCTCCCTTCCTCACATGAGCGACAGAAAAAGCCAGTAAAGCCAAAGGGGTTGCTCCTGCTTACGGCGTCAGTAAATTTGGCCCTTGGCTAGCGTAAATTTTATGCTCTGACTCCAGCCAAGATGCCGGTAAGGACCAGAACGAAAACAGCTAAAAATAAAGCAGGCCAACGTTTGCAATGGTCTAAAACTGGTGTAACATCAGTTTAGTAAAAAGAATATGCTAAGTGGGTTTGTCTGGACTTACATGCAAGGAGAATTTATAACTCCAGCTCATCAAGTCAGATTCACAGAATCGAGTCTCCGAAAAAAAATTACGCTACTGCTGCTGTAGGATATTATAGCAGTGATACCACTCTGGCAGCTATTTCTACATTTTTAGATAAACATCATCATGGTACCATCCTAAGGTCACCGATTTCAACACAGAGAAAGAGCTGCTGTCCAACCAGGTGAACATGCGGATGAGCTGCTCCACTTGGGAGCCCCATCTCTTTGAAAGAAAAGGTCTCTGTATCCCAGAAAAACAAATTACCTGTATCTTCTGACTCATCGTCATCATCTTCATCATCACCCGATGAAGGGGAATCTAGGAGAAGGAGAAAGAAGTGAGCAGAAAGAGGATGGCACACGGGGACACCACGTTGGATGAGGCTGCTGGCGCCACGGTGGGCTCCAGCGAGGGAGGACACCCAAGTGATGGGTCACCCTTCCCTGCAGCTCCACCAGCCTGTCCCTCCCATGCTGCTGGGCCAAGGACAAGAGGCCAGCAGCTTTCTGAACTGGGAGAGAGGTGTCATGAGTCTGCCAGTGCTCTGCCACCAGAGACTGGGGTCCAATGCCAACTACTTCTCCCTGTGTGAAGTGCTCTCCTCCTCATAAATACAAAAGCAATTCTAAAAAGGGAAGTTTCTTTTTGCAGAACAAGCTCTCCCCCACTTTTTTTTTCCCTCTAGCATTCACTCTGAAGACTTTTTATTTCACCAAGTCTCAAAATGACAGGTCAGCATTTCTAATTCACTTTCCCTGCATTTTTTCTTTTAACCTAATACACCCCTGCCACGTCCCCCCTCGCTAACTCCTTGCTCAACCACTCAGACCAAGGCTTTTAAAACTTCCCCTTGCAATCAAACCTCTCTCGCGATCGACATTTTGATGGCTACTCCACGAACCAGTTCCCTTCGGTTATATTCCTCCTACAGAGGAACCTCGAGGCTGTAACTGAATACAGGTTAACAAGTGGGAATTTTCCATCTGTATCTCTCCAAAACATCCTGAACCATTTTGCTTAATGTGGTGTAACATCTCACCTTCTCCAAGCTGTCCACAACGAAGTCTCAGTCCCTATTCCCCCCACCAAATGACTACTGTAAATGTAAATCCCACTATAAAATAGCAGCTTAGCGTTTGATTTAGTTTACACAATTTAGCACAATTCAGTGTCTGAAAGATTTAGCATCACTGACTTCATATAATCTCCAGGAATTTCTTTTTTAAATAAAGGCAAAATGCTAACAACCCAGCAGCCTTTATATCCTGAGACAGCGGTAAAAGAACTTGGCGTTAAACGCTAGAAAATAGGAAACTTTATGAGTGTTCAACATGTGGCCAGAAATGTAAAGCACTACTTTAGACCAAGCCAAGCAGAACCTCCTTCATTTCAAGATGCACTTGAGTTTTCTGCCATTCTCTGACCAGCTCAGTGGAGGTAAAACTGGAAAAGAAAAAAGGGAAAAAAGAGAAAAAAAGAACGAACGAAAAAGAAAGACAGGGGAAAGGTAACAACAAATACTACTTCTCTGCAGAATCTGGAAGGACTTCCCAGGCATATCCACCATCTACAGGAGCAAGTAACACAGGAATCATCTCCCTGCTTTAAGAATGCAGCAGTGCATGGTGCTTTGCACCTTCTCTTTGGCAAAGTCTCAAGGAAGACTTGTAGCACGTATCTAACTGCAAATCCACAGTTGAGGTCCTGCTGGCAGCAGAACTAGGGAAATGCCATGGGGCTTGCTGAAAGTGAAGTGGATGTTTAGGTGTTTTGGCTGAACCAGCAGGTTTACTCAAGTCCTGGCGAAGGCAGAAACCAAGCCAAATGCCCACCAGCATCGACAGAGAAACCAGCACATTCTCAGCCCTGCACTCTCAGATTTGGTTATCCATATATTAACATGTGATTATAGTTTACTTCTGGTTTCCAATGAACCAATGGGGTCCAGAGGAGCAGAATCAATTTTTAAACCAATTCAAAAACATTTCCACAAGATTGAGGGAAGAGTCTTTGACCTTGCTTGTGCTCCAGATTAGATGTAGCTTAGGTTTTAAGACCAAATATCCCATGTTCAGAGCTACTGTCCTATTCAGGTTACTAAAACATCACCTTTTTCCAAAGGTGACTAAAAATTTGTAAGCTATTTGTTGATCATTTACTAAAATAGTAATCCTTTTCAGAAGCTGACAAGTATTGGCATCAGCAAGAACTGCTAACTGCTATTCTCAAAAGGGCTTTAATTATGAATGGAAAGGGGCATAACTTTTTTAGTCACCTGTTTTGGAGCGCTTAGTCTTGGGTATTTGGAAAGCTCTTTTTGCTGGTACCAGCCTGCAGTCGTGCTCGTCACAGGGGTGCTGCTCAGCCACTAAATCCAGAGGCTGTTCTGTGTGTGAAATGGTTGCAGAAATGGAGCTTCTGCCAACAGGGCTGGAGATCAGTTTGGGCATGCAGCCTCTATTTGTGACCCTCTTCAAGTGCTCAGGTTTTAAGAGGACAGTATGTTTCTTTTTGTAAACTAGCAAAACACTCAAGCTCACGTCTGTCAAGGGAGGCAGTTTAAAGAGATCAAACCCTGCTATTAATCAACCTGGGTTTCAACCCTGAAATGCCAGCTCCAGCATCTCTTTGCTCTGCCTTCAGCATCAAGCATCTCACTGTGCACGCTGAGGGTCGCTCCAGAAGAGCCAATTTATTGCAGACTCAAAACTCACAGCCTCACGCAGGAAAATCCTGATATGCTCCTAGAATCTGGAAGCATCTCTCTAAATGGGACTTATGTGTATATCAGCTATTCTGAATATACCTAGCCTAGTTTTGCTCACCTAAGAATACAGGCCAGAGCAATTCCAGTTTGTTAGTACAGATTTAAACCAGCATAACGCAGAGAACAACTCCAGCCCCGAACATCAGACATCCACATAAACACCCGCCCAGACACCCGAGCTAATCCCTGGCGTTACCTTTAAGAAGTGGGAACACAAACCACAAATCTCCGATAACAATCTCATCTCCACAGTGCCACGCTGAGCAATCAATACTAATTATGAAGAAATATCTGAGCATATGAGAGGCGCCACTATTGCCACATGAAGCAGGGCTTCAAAGTTTAAAACAAGTGCTGCTGACAGCTAAAACGGAGACTCCCACATTACCAGCACTTTGGTGGTAATGACAGTGGGCTAATAGAATCAAAGACTCATAATGCTGTCAGAAAGCAGGTTCAGGTTACTCGCTTGTTCTTAAGCTGTTATTAGCTATTATTAGCGAAGAGGAAAAACACAGGGGCTTAAACTTTTTAAAAGCAGAGGATTATCAGCCCTTCCACTATTAAAAACAATTTCTCACTTTACGAACTTTTGGGGCTGGCAGCTATTTCATTTGAGCGTATAACTAGCTGCCCTCTTCTGCCTCCCTGCTGCCCCTTGAACTCAAAAGCATTTTAATGTCACTTAAAAAAAAACAGAGAAAGTAACGTTTCTAACAACCTGCAGTTCCTTGGATAGTTCCAATAATCATACCTAGTTAAAGAAAGCCTTTCAAGGGCCAAATACTTCTTTAACCATTTAATTGATATGACCTTGAAGCATTCACAGCAATCTCCAGTAACTTCAATGAAAAGCAGATGTTGGTGAAGGCTTGCTGAAACGAGCTTTTATTCTCACGATGGTCTGATTCTCTCGCTTACACAAAATCCTATTTCTGGCATGAGAAAGCCCTTTATGGATTGGATGTGATTTACAATCACTAACATCTCTGTGCTTGGTTTTCAGACAGAGCCCCTTACTTTTTGAGGGAACTCAACTTTGGGAGGCAAGGACCTACTGTTCAGGGATGCTCGAAAAATCTCCAGCAGTGCAAGGGCAAAGGAACGTTTTCAAAACCTTAGGGTTAATTCTGAAAATGCAGGCTTTTAATCTGTGTGATCAGGAGGCTTTCTATCTGCTCACAGTGATGAGCATCCATCTACCAATACAGCAGCCTGAAATCACGGAGATGATCTTAGTGTTAGCGGTTAGCTATCTGGGAACAACAGATTTTTCTGGCCCTCTGTTTAGTGATCCAGACTCGGACAACTTGCACCTCTTCTGTCCTACTGTCCCAATCATGGAAAATATGGCCAAGCAAATGACAGCATGTGCTTTGCTAACACAGCACTTGTTTGCAATATATGAATCCCAACAAGTACCTTTGATGAAGCACATATTTGAGATATACACAGTTGATAGATGAACTACTTCTGAAACAAACAAGTAATTTGTGATAACCAGGATGGAGGGAAGAGATTTATCAGCTACAACAGGGACACAGTTTTCAGGAACCTCCAGCTTTTACATGCAATTTTGCCGCTGATTTGTCACATAAAGTGGAAAAAGTCACTTAACCTCCCTGAGCCACAGTTCACTCACTCACAAAAGACTTCAAAGGCACATGTAGCATTGCATCTATTTGAGTGTTAAGGGGGATTTGGGGTTTAATCTGACTAGCACCGTTTCTAAGTCTCTCTCAGTATTAACATCAAGCTTTAACATTTGGTATGGACACGCAAGCATTCTTTGGTTTATTTTGTCAGTCTAATCACTGCCAGGAGTTACCAGGGAGGTAGAGACCTACCAAGTATCGATGAACACAGCACAGCACCAGCTGTGCTGAACATGTGAAGGGGCAAAAATTTAAAAAAAAAAAAAATTCACCGAGACAGGTCTATTTCTGCACGTACCTGTAACTCTGACTGTAAAGTTTCCCAGGACCTCGTTGGAATGCCTTGGCTTGCAACTGTACAGCCCCGAGTCATCATATGACACATTGATTATCTTCAACAGTTTTTGTCCAATATGAGTTCTGTTGGTAGGTGCAATCCCGATACCATCTTTAAACCAGAAAACAGACACAGAAGAGCCTTGGGTGTTACAGGAAAGTTCAATGGTATCTCCACTTCCAAACACCAACTCTTCCAGAAAGGCGGTCTCGCTCCTCAAGTATTCTGCAAAGGGAGAAAGAAATGGAAATGAGTAAATAAGAGCATGTGTTGGAGAACAAAAGAGCATTTAAAAAAGAAACATATCTTATATTTGCCCTACTGATGCTTCCATGTGCCCAGACCTCCTCCTTGCCAGAGGTAAGGCTTGCCCCAGGCAGGTAGCAGTGCAGAAAGACAGCTGTGCACACTACAGTCAGGTCTCTGGCTGATCTACAGGGATGGCCTTAACCCTGTAGCAACCAAAACGTGGCCACCCCACCAGCTGCATCCCAATAAATAGCACAGACCTCTATGCAGGGTCATTGCAACACCCAGTGTTGTGGGGGGGGGGGGGGGGGTGATTGGCAGAAATAAGCATGTGCTGAAAAATTCACAGTTCAGTCTCCGGATCTCAGTTTCTTTATTTCTGTCAGTCTGTCCACAACCCCTGTGAGACCCAGCAAGGAGGGGATACAAGGAGCAGAAATGGAGATAAACCCGATTTCTCAAGTGACTCTGGGTGGCCCAAAGGCAACCTCTGTGGGCTGAAGGAAACAAGGGGGAAGGCTGGACAGAAGACACAAGCTGGAATAGCTAAAATAAATGAACCCACCATCTAGCTCCCTGCTGGAGTCACTCTCAGTGCAACAAGGAAGTGCAGAACCAAAGACTGAGCATGAAAGCTGAAACCCCTATTTCTTCGGTCTATCTACCAGATGCGGCAGTCTGTTCCATGAGTGATGACAGTGAACTCTGCCATGGGCTGGAGAATTTTGTTTTACCATAGGATAATGACACAAGGAAAAGGTTCAAGCTCAGAAGTCTCCCCATGGAGGAATGAGGGGCATGTTGAAAGTGTGGTTCTTCGGTCTGATGGTCCTCAGGCTCATTTTAGTGACATATAAACTCACTCTTGACACTGACTGCTTTATTCATCCTTTACACCAGTTTAATAAAGAATTAGCTCTCTACAGCTGCCCTCAACCCAGCCAGATCAACAGCAAGACTGCCATTCTCCCCACCTTGTCTGTGCTAACCAACATTTTCACTTGGCATTGCCCTAACTCTGTCTTCTGGCTTGCACCAGCTCTGAGATGATACGCTCCACCAAGCGTAAGAGTCTCCTTGGTTTTGTACAATACGTATCACGGGGGATCCTATTTATGATGAAGACACTTTGATGCTATGATTACATAATTAGCAACTAAAAAGTAATTCAAAACAGATTGATTTGAACCTAATCCTATGATCCAAACCCAGGTGGCCTGAGTTGATCTCCAATAGTAATCAGATATGCATAGAGAACCTGATTTTGCAGCTTAAGCATATTCATAGATTACAATTTGACTGTGAACCCAATACAATTACAGCAGCTCTGAATACCCGAGGATGTGGCATTGGCTTCAAGCTGCTCTTTTGCCATTAAGTGAAAGAGTTGGAGCAGGTTATGAGAGATAAAGGTATTGCTTTTCTCTTCCTGTCATGCAAGTTTTTATTCTTGTGGAAATGTAAAAATTAAAAATATAAAAATGTTTCCGTCAATAGCCTCGCAGGGTAGAAATAAAGAATCTGAGGGGCCTGAAAATGTGGTATTTCATGGGAGGTATGATCTCACAGGAGGCAAAGCCCACACTCATTGGGGTTACAAAGAACCTTTCCTCTGATACCCTGGCAGCAATTCCAACTCAAATATTTTAGGTTTTGGCCAGAATTTTGTGGTATTCATACAGTCAAGGATTTAGGATGGGTTTTTTTTTTTTTCTTTTAATGAAAAGATTTTCCCTGAAAGCGTATACTTTCAGTAAAAAGAAGACGACGACAGAGATCCAGCATCTCCTTCCTATCAGACCAGCACTGTCCTGCTGCGACACTGAGTGTTCACCCATGGTCTCTTCCCAACTGGGATATAACCTTGGGGAAAATACGGTTGAGAAATATTCTGGTGTAAGTGTTCCTTTCAGGTTTTTTCCTTCCTTCTTCTAGACTATGAGGATTTTTTCAATGGTACCAACTTTGGCTTCCAATTAAAAAGACCTGTATGCAGCTTTGCACTTGCAGGACTGGGTACTGATCTGTGTTTGTTGACTCTGATGGAAGCTCTTACTAATTTAATCTACTGGAAAACAAACACCATACAGCTGCACAATCCCTCCATACAAAATACACAGTTTTACCCAAGCTGTTTGCCAAATGATCAAGACTTGTATATTTTGGCTTTCGTATCATAAACCTACCAAACAGGAACAAGCCCAAACTAAGCACAAGCCAAACTGTACTCTTTAGCCATTTAAAATGAAATCACTCTTTTTTGCAAGCCATAATGAACCTGGGTTAATGACAAAGCGACAAACTATTTTTATAAACCATAATTAGGGAATGCTGAAAAGAAGAGGAAATTCACTTTAGACTCAGAGCAGAATGATGGGGGTCTGAAGCTTCTTCTGTGGAAAGAAGCATCATCTCTTGTTTCTGACAACTTTATTTTGGCGTCTCTGCCCTCAACCCACCCAGCCGGTCTCCAGCAGGTATCATGATGCCTGTTAAATGCAAAGTTCAGTCCTAGTGACTTTATTCCTACTGACTGGGAGTAATATCTGGAAAGACAGAGTGGTGAATTAAAAGGAGAATGTTACTAATAGTTTTAATCTCACTTCTTTAAACAGTTTTTCAAATTTCAGTTTATATGCTTATGGCTTAAAAAATAAACAGGACCCAAAGTGGAGACCTCCACAAAGTACTTAAATGTGCACTTAAGTGCTTAAGCACTTTGCCCAACTGTGACCTTGGCGAACAAAATTTTACTCTTACTATTCCTCAGATAGCTTTCAAATACGATGATAAACCTGAAAGCAGAGACAGTCTCATTTCCATGCCGAGAACAGCTGGAGTTTAAAGCAGGGAACCAGAGCTCACGTCTCCCACTGGGTGCCCAGAGCCCAGCACCTCCTTCCTGCCTTCCAGCTGCAAGAGCTTGGTGTTTCCAACACCTCCTCAACAAGAGACACCAAGACATGAAGGAGACATGAAGTTGCCCCCTCTGAGGCCAAGCATCCAGCCATCAGACTGATCTCCAGAAGTCTGCATCTCCAACCACGTGGCGTGAACAAAGTGGCAGGAGCTGTGCGTGCAGCCTGTGCTTGGGAGGGGTTTAACACCAATGGCCTGAGCCCTCCTGGGGACCTGGGCGAGGGTTTGGCCACCTTCTTCATCCCGCATCTCCCATTGCTAAATCATAAGGAAACCAGTACAGGGGAGCATACGCCACGCTCTCCTGACATGTTTGTGCCTTGCACCTGGACATGCACCTTTGATCGAGGCAGTCAGAAACCTTCCCACTGCAAAGCAGCACTGCCGGAAGGCAGGCTTCGGATTTACTGGAGCTACAAACATACTTCTCCTGGATCTCAGTCCTGAGTCCTAAGAAAACCATCCCCGTTGCTGGCAAACAGCTATCCCCACACGTCCTTTAAAACTTTCTGAAAGCGTTTCTATTGCAAGTCAGGTTGCAAAGGTCCCTCCCAGCTCTCCCAAAGGAAACTCCCCAAATGGGAGTCCCATTTTGATCTAGCTGGCATTAACAGCATCTTTTCAAAATCCACAGTAGACACAGGTATAAATTACTGGGGAGTTAACTTGTGTAGGGGTTACAGGAGCCCACTCCACCACTTGCCAGCAGAGCAGGGATTAATGACTTTACAGCTTTAACGGGTTCTTGGAGAGGAGGAGGCAATCTAGGTTGTGGGCTCCCAAGATATGACTAAAATTCAACCACTTATTAGTTTAGCCAAAGCAGTAATGAGTAGAGAATCACCAAGAGACGCTTCTGATGGAGATCAGCACTTGCAGCATCATCACTGCTGCTCACAGCAAACATGCTACAGAGAAAGACGCAATTTTTAAGCTGTTCAGAGGAGCAAAAAGGCAGCAACTAGCTGGGAAGCACCTTCCACAATGAGAAGCAGCTGGCCCAGCAATACTAGAATGCTTTTGTATGTATTCGCTTATAAGGATAAGATACTTCATCTCCATAGCTGCTTGGCTCATCCCAGCAATAATTCACTTCCTGTGTGGTTCGCAGCTCCAAGTGCTTAAGTGTGTCAGTATTTCCATCAGATGTCTGCTCCTCTTAGACATCAATACTTGTTTCTGGCTGAGCCTGGAAACGTTTTATTTTTGGTTTAACACAAGGAGCTCTCAGGAGCTGCAGCAAAACATGCAGTTTTATTTTTCAGGCATGAAAGGACGAGGAGGTGGAGGGCAGTGGGTTATTCCTGGGCTGCTTATGGCCCCCCAAAAACTTCAAGCCAACCTAGAGCCTGGCTGGTGCCCTCCCCAGTGCCAGGGATGATTTCCAGGTGCTGTGGCAGAAAGCATGGGGGCTGCTCCTGGGTGGCGAAGGCCCACGGTGCCCACAGGAGGCTCGCTGGGGTGGGGGAGCCGGGGGCCCTGCACCACCTTGCAGGGTGCTGGGTCCTGGCCCCAGGACACTCCATCCGGTTATTTCTCTTCACCTGTGTTTTTCCTCCTGGAAGAGCTTTCCACGATTCTGATTTTCCAAGCATCAAAGTGTTTGGGAGCCTCCCAAGGGACTGCTCAGCTGGGGTACGTGCCTCCCCCACCATCATCCTCTTCCTCCAGTCAGCATCCCAAAGCTGGGGCACATCCACCACACAACCAAAACCCCACCGGGACGCCCGCCACAGAGGGCTCAAGGCACATGACCTTCAGTACCACCAGCAAAATACTTCTCACTCCACCTTGAACCCTGGCAATCCCGGAGAGACTTTTTGGGATTGCTTCACAGCCCGGTGGTGGAATGGACTAAGCAGCTCATTTCTAAGTGGATCATATTTTCCCCTTTTCAAGCTGGAGAAGCTGTATTTGGCATATTAAAAAGCAGAAAAATAGCAGCACTCCACGTATTTCTCTCTTCAGGCTAATTCGGAAACGTTTCTTGTTCTATGTATTTTATTACACCAAATCCACCGTGACAGGATATATTATAGGATCACGGAGCAACAACCGTGCCAGAGCTTTCTCCTGTTGAGTTTGGTATCCCGTTCCCAGCGGGATGATGGTCACAGCCACCACGTCGGTGGCTAACTGCTGTAGGGATATGGAAGTCTCCCCTGGCCCCAGCCTGGTGGGATGAACAAGGCCATGATGGCAAAGAGCACAGAGGCTATCTCCAGGCTCAGACCAGCGCTCTGGCCTCTAATTAAGTGTCCCACCTGTGGTAATAGGGGCCCATAGTATTATTCACCACCCACAACAGTGTTTTGTCCAATACCTGTGCCACTGCCTGTGGGATGGGGCTGCTTCCCCACCTCACCTCGGGACTTCTACACCAGGAAGAGCAAACCCCATTGCCCAGAAGGGAAATAAAATGCTTTTCTTGCCTTATGCTGTTCTTTTGGGACCTCCCTTAATTTAAAAAGCAGCCAGGAGGGGTGACAAGGGATGACAAGCAGCCCCAGTGCCATCTCCCCATGAGCACCCTGCGATGTCCCTGTTCCCCCCGTCTCCCCAGAGAGGCAGACGGGCCCCAGGGGAATACTGAAAGCCACCAAACCAGCCCCAGGCCCTGCATGGAGCAGCAGCCCCCCGTGAGAGGTGGGCATGATAAGATCGTGGGATCGCCTGTTTCCCCAAGTACCTGCCTTCTCAGGGCAGATAAGATCGAGGGAGCAGCCCCCGCAGCAAAGCAAGCTCACCTAAAGTCACTGCATACCCTCACAGCACCGCGGGGAGCTGACAGGGTGTTTTTTATATATGTATTTTTGGCGGTGCTTTACAAAAGGCAAAGCTCCCTCTCCTTTCTGCAGCAGCCATGATGGTGCCAGTGGCAGAGCATCCCTGCCTGGCCACTCCATGCCTCCGCAAAGGGCCCATCACCAGCCTGGCACAGCAAAATGTAATACATAAAGCAGAAGTTTTATAATATCAAATATATTTTATATTTATATATACATACCTAATATTACATACAGTATTTTATGTGTGTGATATTATATATAATTTTATATATATAAAATGTATTATATAAAATGTGTATGTCTTCTCTCTCCCCCCTTTTTCTCCCCCTCCAAGGTCAAGACCCCTCTCGGAGCACACTTCCCAGTGTCAGGCTGCAGCCATCCCGGGAAGAAGGGGCTCCGGCAATCACAGCGGCACAGGATACTTTGCCAAAGCAACATCATTTCCCAAAGTGGTGTTCAGCTGGGTTATCTCCCCTGCTCAATGGGGCTCACACCTCAGCAAAAATAAAAAAAATCTGGTTGCTTCTGTAAAAGCCTAAACAGTGATCAAGAAATGTGCGTTTAGGAAACCACATCCAAAAAGGGTTTGGCTTGGTCACTTGAAGGTGCCACTTTATCTTTCACCTATTGCGCATGTTTGCTTGGGGGGGGGGGGAGAGGTGTAGTTCTCCTGGAAAAGCTTAAAATAGCTTTCCTAATAATAATGCAAGGTAAACTGTTTATACTGTATTACCACCACAGTGGCCTATGCAATTGTTACCAGACAATGTTTCTTCCAAAGATGTTAATAAGTGTGCTGCACTGTATTACCACCCAGTGGGGTTTTTTTAGATCTGTGTTAGAAGTGAAGCAAACTTTTTTCCTAGAGAATTAGCAGAACGATAACCAGTTTTAGTTCTGTCATATGCAGCTTTCTTCATAAACAAGAGATTATGGAAAGAAAAAAAAAAATCCCTAGTGTTTAGCTTGGCTATCCCCGACAGCGACTTTGGAAGAGCTTCTCAAATGGAAAAGCAGATGTTGCAAATCTGCCTTATCTACAGAGCAACTGTTGACTCTGTTGTGCAAATCCTAATTTACATCTGCATGAAAGGTTTCAGAGATTAAATGGCATTCAAGGAGGAATATTAGCTTTTCTCCCTCCCTCCAGCCCTCCTTTGAATGGATTTACTACTGGCAATTAGCTTTCTGTTCCACCGGCCAAGTAGAAAACAGGATTCATCAGGACTCTACAGTATCCTCCTTTTAATGGACTGTTTTCTCAAATCACCCAATTCAGATGCTGAGAGTTAGAAGAAGAAATAAATCGTCACAGAGCTAAAACAGTTACAAAAACACTTTGGCCAGGAGGATTTCCCTGTGGCACTTGGAAAACCCTGAGGAGGAAAAAAACCTCCCCCCCCCGCCCCGAGAACAAATCAAAGGGGTCTCCTGGCTACACCTAACAAAAATGGGAATGCAAAACCCAAGAGACACAAAGCTTTGGTTGCTGCAGAGAGCCCAGAGCCTGTCCCAAGGACAGCCTTCAACTGGGGCTTTGCTGGCTTAAAGGAACAGGCAGTGACAGGGTTTTCCTCAAAATCTGGCCACACTGTGCAGTCAAACACCTTCCTTTGTTCTCCCCTGAAAACACAAAAGAGGGAAGCAACCACCACCAGTATCTATCTACTTCACAGTTCTGCACTCTTTTTTTTTTTTTAACAGAAATGAAAGAACTGTTATGAAATGCCCTCCACTTCTTCATCAATGGTCCCTGAAGACATGAAGCAGCAGAGCAGAGGCTCGGCAGTGTGGGGATGCTGAGGTCCCCAGGCTGTGCTGCTCCATGTGTCCTACGAGAGCTCCTGGCTTGTGCTGAAGCACCTCAAGGATGCCCATGCAGACGGTTCTTGCTCTCCAAGGTGCCGAACTCGTGCTTTACTCGAGGAAGGCAGCAATGAGCTGTATCAGATCTCAGCAGCCCACGCCTGCGGCGGGGATGACGCCAGTCCCAGCCTGGCATGTGGGTGCGTGCATCCTTGCAGCTGGTTTGCCCACATGTCACACAGCCCACCTCACCCAACCGTGGTGGCCAGATGTGGCCAACCCAGACCGCTCCCTACTCAAGGCAGAGCGATGGGACACCCGTTGGGCCGATCCTAGGTGGAGCACAGGAGACTGTGCCAACGGGTCGTCGTCCTTTTGGTGTCTGCGTCTTGCAGCCTCTGAAGAATGGCAGCCAACTTGGCCCCAGCTTTTGCACAGCACAGCAGGGGCATCCCAGCTTGATCTTGACAGACAGATCCCACCACAAAATGGCTGATATTTTTACATTCCTGCTCCTCATGCCTGAGGGAGTCCAAAAAAATCTCATCATTGCAGCAAGCAAGGAACTGCCACAACCCCTTTCCAAAGCCAGTGGGGCGGTTGTGGAAACTGAGGCACAGACCGAGGCTTCCCGGCATCCCAAAGGACTGAGCAAAGCTTGTCCCCAGCCTCCATCAGAGCAGGACTGGGTCCTGCCAGCACGTGGAGGCCCTGAGCAAACCTATGTTCTTCAGCATCACCGCTCCACGCCATCCCCCCTGCGTTGCTGGATCAGGCTACCTGGTGGGGGTTTGTAGGTGACACACACCAAGCAATTAGCAAAGTTTGCAACAAGAGCTACAGATTACACAAATGAGTGCTCCACAAAGCATAACAAGAGAAACTCAATCTCTGGTAATATTTTTAAACTGTCTTATTAAATCCTTAAAAGAATAAGCATGCATTGCTGAATAATTATTTTTAGTTATGTTTTTCTGGGCTCCTCCTCTATACCCTCATCTTCCTAAAATCCTTCAAAATGTCATTAGTTTCAGAGTTTTGACCTCCAGGGTAGGTTTTCAGCTATTTAGCGAATTCTAGCAACATGTTCACCACCTCTTAAGTGCTCTTGCAGATGAATTTTTAAGCAATACTTAAGTTCACCAGGCCCAAAAGTTTAGGTTTACCTCAGAGGAACTTTTTAGGGATGCAAAGACTCACGGTCCCTTCACAGTTCCCAGGCAGGCCTGGCCCTGGCAGATACTTGCGATGCTTTTCTGAAGTGGGCTTTAAGACCACATGACATCAGAAAAAATTTGCCATAAAGCCCCAGCCTTTCCCCTTCGGTTCACAGCTATGCAGCTCCCAAATCCCAGCTCCTCTGCATTTCCCTCGGACTTCTAATGTGTGCTCCTCTAATCTTCATTTAATGCAGGCAGCTGGCTGCAAATACCCCCGAACAATGACTTTAATCCTAAGTATCCTGAAGCCCCCCCTTCCTCCCCACACCAAAACTGAAGGGGAAAAAAAAAAAAAAAAGAACAGCCTCATGACAGCAAGATGGAGAAATCCAAGCTATCCACTGGGCCAAATGAGCAGAAAGACACAATGAGCTAAATTTTGCCTGGTTTGCTAATTAAAAACGGAAGCTACCCCACTCCGGAGCTAAGGCGGGGAGCGGGGGGGAGTTTTCATGCTATTCAAAAAATCGGCTTCCAACTGGGACCATATTCACTCCACATTAATTGTCATTCCAACTACGAGTGTCCTAGTTTCAAAATGAAAACTACTCTCCAGTGTAGCTAGTGAAAACTAACACCAGTTTCAAGGCATTAAACAAAATTTATTGATCGCATTTTCCCACCCACTAAAACTTTAATAAGCATTAAACCTCAAACTCCTGGCCCCGTTTCCTCCCTCTACCCTCTCTCTCCATAAAAAGGGTCAGGCTCCTCTATATGGAGATTAGGACTTAATGTTTGGTATTTGTTTATGAGCCTATCAATTGCCTCTATTTCAGGGGGGGAAAAAAGCACATCTTAAAAAAAACCCCTCTTGTACACGGATTAAGAGAGGGCAAAGGTTTAGGGTAGTTTGGGTGGGTTTTTTTTCAACTGATTGTGGGTTTTAGATATATGACGGATCATGTTCACGTGAATGAAAATAAGTCAATATTCCCCTTCTTGTAAGTCTCCCTTGAGTTACATAAAATGGCATTTTTTAAAGATCCATATTTCTCTGTAATAAGAGGCTGAACTTCAAGTCTTCTCTGCTAGCTCTTTTCAGCTGTGTAAAAGGGAAAATAATAATTTGGGGGCCGCTCTGTCTGCATACTTAGTAAAGAAAACAAAGGCCAAACATTTGAAATGCAAAGGTCAGTGATTAAGCCCAGAAATCCATATCTAGGCATCAAAATGAATAGCCAGATTCTAAGAGTGCTTAAGCGATTTAAATGCAGAGCCTGACCTGGCTCAGCATCCTTCAAAACCAAGCCTGTTATTTCAGTGCCTCGAGCGAGATTTAGGTGCCAGGTACCCAAGTTGGAGAAGTTTAACAGTAATCTCCTTTCGGGAAGTCTGATCCACTTTAATCTAAAGACGCGAATGACAAGGAAGATTTTGTTATTTAGAAAGCACATCTAACTAAAGCTGCAACACTGTCCTTGTGCTAAACTCAACTCTTACCCCTCAGCATTATTAGAAAGAGTTGGGAGAGATGGCAGAAGAAAAGTGGATGTAAAAAATTCTTTTATTTCTCCTCTTTAAAGAAGGCTGCTAAAGGGATTAGACAGCTTTGAGTTCACTGCTCTGTTAAATCAACCTTACAATATTTTTTCAGCTTGTTTGACTTGCTCTTTCTGTATACATTTGTGTTTTCACCTTTCTGCATTCAAATCCCACGCTTAGCGTTTGTTCTGTGCTTCTCACAGGAAACCTGGTCCGTTCTTTATTTGTATTAAGTCTACAGAGTTATAGAAAACAGATTTGGAAAACAATCCCTAAATTAGCAGGACTTACCGGCTTCCATGCATACGCGCGCACACACAGGGCATCGCATACCATCCAACCCAAACGCGGTTTATCATTTCCAGCAGCAACAGCAGGGCATCGGGTTCACCAGAACAGACCTTTTAATGGTCTCCTGCAACCGTATCTATTACAGCGGGTTTCGGACTGCACGTAATAAATTAAGAGAGAGTTCAAGGAAGTCATGCGTGTCTCAGTTCCCACTCCCTCCAAGCAGTTTTAATGCTCCCAAATAATCATCTTCTACAAACTGTACTACATTAGGCTCCAGTAATGCCAGAAGCAGGTTAGACACCTCTATCCGCAGCTATTTTAATGCTTCTGTGAGGAAATGTGCGCTCTGCAGAGGGTCATTTCCAGTGTCCTGCAGCAGGACATGGCAGGACCTTCCACAGGCACTTTCAGGCACCCGTCCCGTCCTACACAGTCTGATTTTCCCAACTTTTCCCGCCCTTCCCCTACCAGAAACACTTCTAAAACCTCCTTCTCTCTGTGCACGAGCACCCAAGTGTCTGAGTGAGATGGACGCTGTCGCGACAGCAGGGCTGGTCATTGCAACAGGCAAGCAGAGGGAGCAAGAAAATAGCCATTTCTCTTCTGCAGACAGAAAACATGGATGATAAAACCAGAGCCCAGCAGCCACCCGAGGGCTGGATTTCTCTGAAGGTCAGGCACCGAAGCTAAGCTTCAGCCACGCTCCCTTGGGCGGGACGGGGGAATGAACCACCTCCTTGCAGCACTAGTGAAGATATAAAGTTGGACAACCTCCCCCCATATTTATACCTATTTATCCACGTTGATGTATACACCCATAAGGGGAGCAAGAGCTGCCCGCAGCAGCCTGGCCCCTCCACTCCCTTTCCAAGGGCAGGTGGCTAATTCAGGGTCGTCTCCTCTTTCTCCCTGCCCCGAGAAAACCCTGTGTTGCTCCTCCAACTGCTCCTTCTCATCCCCCAAACAGCCAGGCTCGAGCACCGGGCGAAGCTGCTCCTGCAAAGACTGCTTGTCCACACCTCATTTGCTATGCACTGGGAGGAGGGGGGCAGAGAGGGAGAAAACCTCCACTTCAAACATTTACTCATATTTTGAAAGCACCTGAGGAGGTTTCAGGCCCTTTTTGCCAGGACTAACACGTTCCACCCATAAGATGACCTTGTTCAGAGCGCGCAGACGGCTCCTCGAGGGAAGGATTTACGTTGCGTGGGGTCGACAGATCCAGCACGGGCAGGCAGCGACCCAGCGCTGAAACCGGAGCAGCGGGTACAAACCTGCCCCCTTTCTGCCCCTGCCCTGAGGAGACGGGGCCAAGGAGAACCCCTGCTGTCCCCCCCTGCCACCGCTGTGGTTCTCATCCCTCCACAAAGACCTTCCTGATGGAGAAGCCCACTGCTTTCTCAAATCCCAATATGCCAGCACGCCTACACGTAAAAATGAGGCAGAAATCTCATTCCTTCACTGAATAATATACAGGTTGGAGTCCCAGTACAACTCAATAAACACTTTCTTGGAGTTATTTTCCTTTTTGTCTGGGCAGATCTCAAAGCATTTCTGCGGCAGGAGGCTTCAGGTTTGGGTTTCCTTTGCCTCCTTGTCCAAATAATGGCAATACTAATCGAACCACTGGCCAAAAGAAAATTAAGTGTGACCCTTTTCTCCATACTCTGGGGGTTCCCAGCTGCTCCTGCAGCTCTCTCTGCTCTACCTGAAACAAGGGCAAGAGAAGGTTCTGCTGTCAAGGTGCCCCCCTCCGAGACACCCAAGGCTGAAAGAAAAGTGGAGTATCTGTAACACGGTATCTACACTGTATTTATTTAAACTCCACAGTATTTATACTGTATCCCAGCTAGGATGGGAGCTGGGGGTGCAGGATGGTGGCTGTACCCAATATCTTCAACACTAATTATCAGCACCCCCCAATAGCTGCTTACGCCCTTGCCCCCAAGCCAGGGAAATCAGGAGCCTGGAAAGCCTGAAACTTATGCTTAATTACAGATTTCAAGTGCCTGACACCAGGCCCTCACTCATTACACGTTTGACGCTGGTGCCTTTGGGCTGAGCTGGAACAAACGCTTTGCGCTCGCTCATCACTCACTACGTTCACGAGTGTTTAACTCGGAAGAAGGTGGGTGACGGATTTGTAGCAACTTTGGGCAGGGATGCAGAGAGGACACCATCTGCCATTTCTTACGTATTTTTTTCCTTCCTTTCTGTAATTCATCAGTTCACAAATTGGGAGGCTGAGTTTCCTTGCAGTCTCCTCTTCCGATCACCCCTGCGAAGCAAAGGCTAAGGACACGTCAGGGTGGCGGCAAGGTCTAAGTGCTGCCCGTGGAGCATGAAGCAGCATCAGGGCCAGTCAGTGGGAGTGCTGGGCTTCCAGCCCTGCGGCTCGTCCCACCCAGGGGCCTCCTGGGGCCCAACCCACCGCAGGCTGCAAGAAAGAGGCTGAGTTTTCCCTGGGAAAAAAAAAAAAAAAAAAAAAAAAAAGCTTTCACAGAAAGCTGCGAAATCATGCATAACACACCGGCTGTAAAAATGAATGTATTTTTTATTTTTTTTTTCCCAACTGCATTCACTCACAGCTCATCTCTTACACAGTAAATACCAGCTAATTTATGCACCTCCATTTACCAGCCCCCCCCCACTTCTGCATGAATCCCCAGTCTATTAACATAACTATTTAAACTGGACATGTTTTCTTAAACATTCTTTTTCTTTCATAAACTGCCAAGTGACAGTTGTTTACTGTCAACAAGCCTGGGTACTCTAAGACAGGGAGAAATATGCCCTTTCAAAAGGCAGACATATTGGCCACCAAAGGAAGATTAAAATCTGGTGTTTTTCTCTTCTCCCTCCCCAAAAATGCTTTATTCGTACACATACACATGATACAGATCAGGAGAGATGGTACTATGCCTAATTCCAATCATTCTTTTAATTAAAGACAGGCTCGTGGAGGATTTATCTCTGGTTGCAGATGCTAGTTGTCAGGGCACACTCTTAACTCCCTAATCTTCCCATTGCAACTGGTTTTTCCTCTTCACTTTTAGCTCTGATACCCCCATCTCCCAAAGCACATCTCGGGGAAATCAGCGTGCTCATCTTGCACAGATCCTGCTACCGGCTAGAAACAAAACGCTTGCCTAGAGGAATCTATATAGGGAAGTTAAAAAAAAAAAAAAAAAAAAAAAATTGCTGGTTAGTTCAAGACCTACACAGTCTCCAAACAAGCTGCTGAAGTATTTTGCTGGGAGGGAATTTCTTGTGCTTGAGTCTTGCACATGAAAGGCAGGGGTGGGGGGGCAATATGAAAAAAACCCAACCCTCTGAGAAAACTCTTTTTCCCTTGCTCTGCCTGCCCGTGAAGTGCCAGGAAAGCTCCTCCGTCGGCTCCTGGCCCGTGCAAGTGGCCCCATCCTGCCCGCAGGCAGGGCCGCCTCAGCCCCAGCTCGCCTGCGGACCCCCGCGGGGGATTATTAACACTTTCCCCGGCGCATTGTGCGGCTCGCAGATCACGGTGCTGGGGGCGAATGCCGGCCGACACTGACACGATGGCAACGAGGATGGGGCATGAGGAGATGGCGGCCGGCGCGGCGGCTTGGCTCCTCGCAGGGCTCGCGCCAGAGTCGCGGGGGGCCCAGGCGGTGGCCGTCACCGTCGCCTCTGGCGCTCACGTTTGGGCTGCGACGCTGCCGCTGGCTTGCATCAAAGCTGGAGTTATAAAAACTGGGATGAGAAGCAAAGATCTGCGCTACGGCAGGTTGAGAGGAATGGGAGGTGACGGAGAGCCGGCCAGGGATCGCCCCCACGAAGCGGCACCGGGCGCCTCCCCACCGCCAAACCGGGGAGCCCTTTTACGTGCCGAGTTTCCTCTGCTTGTTAAAATGTTTGGGTCATTAGAAAACTTCCCAAACAATCCCTGCTTATGCTAAATAGCTGCTCCCACCACGATCTGTGACGGGCTTCAGCCTGCTCCCTTGGAAATCAATGGGGGCTTTTTTGCTTAGGATTCAATAGGCGCGAGATCAGGACCTCAGGACCTCATTATTATTTTTACAGGACTACAAGCAGCAGAGAACAGCGAAACCCCCAAACAAAGCAACAACCCTCCAAAGCAGGAGCCAAACTTGCCCTGAAGGATCTTTACAAGCTCTGCCAAGCATCAAAGTAAAATTAAAAATCCAATTCTTGGGAGCTTTTCAGTTTTTTGACAGGGAAAGCGTTAAGGTTGATAAAGGCCGGTCTCATCACCTGAATCCAGGAACATCTCCCGTAGCTCCCTGCCCCCAAAAGAAAAGCCTCCACAGATGTGTATTTTGCCTTCCCCAGGGGGAGCGAGTAAGAGGGGATGAGTTGCCAGTCCAGGGTGATGCACGTTGCCCCGCGGGTACCCCACGGAGCCCAGCGCAGAAACACCCTCAGGGCCTCCCGTGCTCTCCTCTGCCCCATGCCACAGTGAAACCCCCCAGTAAGTCCCTCTGCAGATCCACCACCAGCAACACGGGGACCAGACGGCTCCTGGGACGTGGGTCCTGCTACGGGGACCACATCTGCACCCCACCTCTGCAGAGGGCAGGTGCTGCCTGCATTTTGTGAGAGGAGCTTTCAGAGATGCTCTCGTCCTTAGCACCCTCCTCGGAGCTGTACGACATTCAAGTTCTCCACTTCTTGCCTGTGACTTTGCATCGCTCCTCTCTCCTGGCATGAGTGAGAGCTCGCCCACGCACCACATAACCACCGCAAGGTTTGGCCCCTAAGCAATACCCAGCTATTTTGCTGACTCCCCTACAGCCAACTCACCCCAGGTCAACTCCAAAATGCTTCAACTCCGTTGTACTCCCTTAAGCGCTGCGTACTAGCCCAGTCCTTATAACCTAGCAGTGACCTGGTCTCCAAAGCTTAGTGATTTAACTACATCAGCTGAAATAATTTAGTGAGATTCCTTGTGAACGGCACCAGGTAGTTCGGTGCAATAAATGCACAACTGTAAAACACTCCACTTTTTGGGGCAAAAGCATTAAATGAAGATAAGATGACAAATACTTTCATCAGTTATCAAACAGCAGGAACTGGCAAGCCACCCTCGCAGCTCTCTGGCATGCCACAGTGCACCATGATCGCTTGTTACTTCCCTTCCCTAAAACATTATACTCAAACTAAGGGACGTAGCGATGGCTTGGCTCCTTTCGTGAAAAGGAGAAGAGGGGGAAAAAAAAAAACCCCAAACCAACATGCTGCCATGTGTCAGCTTGACATTTTCAGGTAGTTCAGTCACTCACAGTACCACCCCTGGGTGCAACCACCAACGCTGGGGTCCTCGTGCTGCGACGTCCCCGGGGAAGAGTGCCTTCAGCACACACCGCAGCCTGCGGAGCTTGGCTTGCTCACAGCGAGCGATCCTAGACTGCGTCCTTTCCTCACCCGAAAACTTGGAACCCTTCTCACTTCTGAGTCATTAATACTTTTAACCCCTCGCAACCTGCAGAAATGGCACAGCCCCAAAATCTCACAGATGCTAAACGTGTAAGCACATGGTAATTGTTTTGCATACAGTTCTGCGTGATAAAGAAATCTCCTTCCAAGTTTTAATATAACCCTTCTCTTTAACCAACTCTTTATCTTCCCCTGCTTTCTGGATTTGAGAAGGCAAGGCCAGCGCACAAGACCTACCTCCCCCTCCACAATAAATACCACACCTTTTTTAGATGAATACATCTGAAACTGAAGTAGTTACTGGAGAAATGTTTCCTTACTTGACTGTGCCGCTATTCTTCAAAAAAAAAGCTTTGCTACGTTGTGTAACCTGAGTGTCACAGCAAAAAAAAAAAAAAAAAAAAAAAAAAAAAAAAAAAAAAAAAATTTCATTTAACTACCTGGCTAGTCCCTATCCACCTGAACGCGACAACCCCCCAGATAGCCTATCAGAATAATAGGGCAGGTTTACGACTGATTACCTTTCACATTTTAACTACTAAGTTTACTAAAGGTTTTACTCAGCTCGTATCTCACAGTTCTTGTTTGCTTTTGATATTACAGAAACTTCCTGGTTGTTCAAGCCAAAGAGCAGATACTTTAGGGGTAAGCACACCAGGAATACTGCATTCACTGCAAGAATAAAAGCCCTTCTTCACACATCCAGGGATTTAAATCATATCTACGGCACTTGGCAACCCGAGGTGTGAGCATATTGGAAAGGGGGCACCTGGACAACCAGCTATACTTCAGAGAAAAAGTACTTTTTTTTTTTTTTTTTTTTTACAAGATCACCAGATAAACAGCCAAGAGAGGGGCAAACAGTAAACTGATAAGCTATGTAGGAGGCCAAGGAAAAAACAGTCAGAGTGTAACAAGGTATTTTAAGGCGCTTTTGGCATCATACGTGCCTTCAGACATGGTTTTAGCCCAGCATTTGAATAGGGGGTGCTATCAGATTTACTCCTCCTAGCAGCCCAGACTGCCCGCTCTCACATACCATGAATGGCTTTGCTGAACCGCAGTCCCATTTGCTGCAAAAAGCGGGAGGTATGGTGAATTTTTACCAAGCTACCATCCTCTCTGGCATTCAGCCTGGTACGTGGAGGAGAATAAATTTTATTAGCTAACCAGTATTAAAAGAGATGAAATGGCAAACACTGAAACAGCTCCATCAAACCACGCTACCGAATGGCTCAGAGGGCGCTGAGCCAGCAGGCAATTTCAAGCTGCCTTTTCTTTTTTTGAAGGGTCAGAAAAAAGAAGAAACAGGTATCCAGAGCTAGACAAACCTGCAGGGCACAGGAAAAGTTACAAGCACGTAGCATGCTAGGAAAAAGAGAAAAGCCTATTTAAATGGGGAAACAGAATAAAAGTAAACTAGGTTTAACTGATCGACTGTGTATCAGATCCAGCCTAGCTGGGAAAAAGTTGTCCCAACCAGCAAGGTAATTTCACCTGTATTTTTAGTAGAAATACGTGAATTTGTAACATTCCTGCTCGTTCTACTCCACATACACTAAAAATTGCCAAAAGCTAAACTATGAGGAGAACACAGCCACTTCACCTATTCTGAAGCCTCAGCGCTCACGCCCAGGCTCCTGCACCGGATCCTGCACACTTCAGTGACCAGCCAGAAAAACCTACCAGCAGGCCATGCCCTAACCTTAGCTGAAATTAAGGTTCAGCTAATGCTTTCAGTCACAGCTCTGTGTGCCAGCTGACAGATCACTGTCAGAAATGCTTTCGTCAAATGCTTTTGTAAACTGGACATTTTATTAACTGCTCAGAAACTGGGGAGTTTCCCTATCTTTTAGGGTCTCTAAGTGAAATAGCAGAAGTATGCAGTAAGTTTGCAGGGAGGACAGCTTTCTAAGCGTATACCTGGAGGTCAAAGGTCACTTTTATTGACCAGACTTTAAGAGGAAAAAATTTTTCCAGCCTTATTGAGGGGAAAAAAGTCCTCTCCTAGCTTCATGTGAAATTTCAGTTTTGTCCAAGCAGCAGATTGCGTCCCACTAGATGGGAATGGTCCAGATGCAGCAGGGATGCAGCAATCAAGACCTCTTTAGTGTTCACCTAACTTCAAAAACCACACTCAGGCAGGCTTTGGGACAGGTACGCCTTCCCGAACAGCGCTGAAGATTTGTTGGAGTGAGTCGTAAAAGTTAACATGCTGGTCAGTGCGGCTTACTTTAATTGCATGATTTAATTAGCAGATCAACACTTCGCTACACAGTTTTCAGATTTACTTTCATCACGTTCCCTACTCAGTGGTTGTTAATAAAGTCTTAATTAAAAGAAACCCCCCCCTCCAATTTAATTGGAGTGACCCTTGTCAATATGCATAAAAGACGTGATGTTATACAGCTAGTATTGAATACATTAACGAGTCCGTCTCTGCACTGGAACAGAATTTCTAGTTCGCTCTTCACTAGGTAAGAAATAGATTTTTTTAAAAAAAAAAGCAGACATATTTCATCATCCTCTTATTTTATTGCTCAGTAAATATACTAGTCTCAACATTAAAGACTTAATTAGCTTTTCTAGCTGCTGCTGTTAATGAGAACAAATGGATCAACGTTTAATCTCAAAACTGTATCACTCAGAGCTGCCCACAGAATCTAAGGGGTTTCTGGCCTCAGGCACAAAGCAGGAAGCACCATCAATATACGACAGACTCTTCTTAGAGGGTTTTAACGCGTAAACCCCAAGGCCGGCTCCAGGAATGGTCGGTGCCATTTGGCACTCACTTCAATACCCTTATAATTTCAGGGTGAGCTTTGAAACGCTCAGATACACAAAGCGAAGCAACGCGGATCGCTGTACTGTACACCGGACCCTCCGCTGGGCGCATGCTGGAGGGCTGCAAGAGCCCAGGTTGCCAGCAGCTGCATGAAGAAAACATCACTACCGGTGCATCACCAGTTCTTTCCAAGCAGAAAAGTCACAGGAATTGGTACGTGCCCCACTATTCGACACACAAAATCCCGAAATGGCACCTTTTCCGTTCTTTTGGTTTGGAAATGCCTGTGCAATAACTCTGGGTGACAATGTGACTCCAGTGCTGCACTAGGAAACTTCGGTTCTTGGTCCTGACAGACTGGGAGAGCTCTCCCCTTCCCGCACAAACCTGCTCAAACCTTAGCAGCCCTCCGTAAAACTCTGAATGCACACGGACAGCTTTAGCAGCTAACTAGTGCAATACAAATCCTCAGAAGCCCAGCAATTCCCTTTTTCACGTATACCGTATGCAGAGACACATACAAACCAGCTACCGGAGACAGGCCGGTTATCAGGAGTTTTCAAAAGCAAACCGCTGCCGTTTCAGTTGCTCTGCTCTCTAAGAGCAGCCAGCGTTACTTGACATTCACAAATCGTACGAAGTAATATCTTTATCTGAATACTAATGCAAATTGGACGGGCTTTTTTATATTGATGTCTATTCTGTGGCTGCTGAATAGAGTGACCGCATGCTCAGAGCTGCAAAGGAGTTCACTGACCTCCCTAATCATCTCTGTCATAGCCCCTGAATGACATACACATTCAATCCTGCCTCGCCTCTCTACTTTCATTCATAAAAAAAAAAAAAAGGGGGGGGGCGAAATTTGACATTGTTCTTCCTGCAGCAGCCCCGAGAAAGGGAGAGAAGAGAAACTCAGCCCAGATGAGGCCCCTGGTGTTTTTAGTTTAGCTTCTATTCAGCAACAGCCCCGCCATCTGCCTCCTTCCTGCCAACAGCCGAACACCTCCCTGCGGAGATGTTAAAACCTGCACCCCCTCCACCTCCGCTAATAGCGAGTATTCATATTAGCAAACATACACATACCTCGAGAATGCCTCCCTTCAATGTGTGTTTTATGTAGCTGAGTATAGGCACAAAGCAGTAGCTGTTATAGCCTTCACAGCCCCGTGTGGAGAATTAGATCACTGGGGAAAAATCCTTCCAAGCCCCTTTATGGAAAATAAGGCCTTAGACTGTAAATGCAAAGCCCAGCGAACAACAACCCTCAGTAATGAGCCAATACCCCATGGCCCATTTGACTAGGAGAAAGAATTTGCTTTTTACCATTCAATTCAAAAAGACTGAAAAAGTAAAATGTGTTTTTACTTGGCTCTGAAGGTTTATATTCTTTACAGTTTCTTTTCCACAACCTTTCCCCCCCCAGGTCGGACGGGCAGCGGGTGCCCCCGTGCTGGCGGGGCCGCTGGCTTCGGTGCGGAGCTGGGCGAGCAGCGCCGGCTTCACGCTTCCCCGCGCACGTGGTCGGCGGTGGGAGAGCCACCGGCACCGCAAAGCTCCCCCTGCCCCTGCGGCCCCCCACCCACGGGAGCCTCCAGCATCACAGCGACGGGGCAACCCCTGGAGACATCGCTGGGTGCTGGGGTTAACGGGAGCCCTCCGCTCAGGGCCGAACCCTGCTCCCAGGGAGCACAGGGAGGATGTGACAGTGACACCTTTACTTTGGAGAAAGCCAACAGAGCGGTAAGAGAGCCTGGCCTGAGGATTTCCACCGGAGCCCCGGAACGCCCAACCTATCGCTCAGTTTAAAGATATCACCAACGGGACGCTTCCCTCAGCGCGACCTCCGGGTACGCCACTTGTTACCATGCAAACAGCATCCCAAAGCCGTAACGTGCGAAGGCGCCTTGGAGCACGGGAAGGGTTTAGCACCGCTTGAACACATCATCAGCCCCACGCTATGGGCTGAAGACGCAGGTGGAAACCCCGGGGACCGCCGAGGCAGCCACCGAGATTGCTCCCCACTCCCGAGGGTTCAACTCTGCCCGAAGTGACAGCGCCAATGGGTACTTCAGCCTAAAATGGGGAGAACTGGGGACACTTCGTTTCTGCCGCTTCCCACCCCTCTGACCAGCACGGGCTGCGCGCTTCCTCCCGCACACCGACCTCATCTGCTCTGACCAAGTCGCTGAGATGTTGCCCCATAAATCAATTCTTTTGGCTGTGAAAAATGAGCCAAACGAGTTACACTAAGAATCTGCTGTTTTATTAGGACTTTCTTGAAAACAAAACCAACCCCCGGTGTGATTTATAGCTTTAACCAAAAGGGGTATGAAAGTAATGCCCCCACCCCCCAGCCTCCACGAAGCCCATTTATTCCCCTGTCACTTTTTTGGCAAACAGGCTTCAAACCCTTTCCTGAACAATGGAAACTTTCTGCCGGGTACATGCAAGCCCGAAGACGGGGGGCTGCGAGGGGGCACCCTTCCATTAAAGAGCTTCGAAAAATAAACAGAGACTCAGGTAGCAGCTGAGGCGTATCAGAGCGACACGACATTTCAAAAAAATAATAATAAAAAAACAACAAAAACCCCAAACCCACCAGAAAACCCAGCTTTTGTCCGACGTGTTAACTTTTTTTCCACTTGTAACTGCAGCGCTGCCACTCGAGGGGAGATCTTCACCGGCTCCCCCGAAATGCTGTTCCCCTCCCAGCACAGCCGCGGTTCCTAAGCTGCGACCCAGCGTCTGCCCAACCCGGAGCCGTCGCAACTCCGCTTTTGCTCCCAAGAGGTGGCTCTGAAGGACCCTTCCTTACTTCTCCCACCCGAACGCGCACAGCCCGAGCGCTCCCGATGCGCGCCGAAGACGCGCGCTGCACGCGCCCGGAGCCGGCCGGCCGTCCGTCCGTCCGTCCGTCCCCACGGCACACGCCGGTCGAGTCCCGGGCGCCGCACGTCCCGCCGCGGCTGGGAGAGGGCTGCGGGGGCACGGGCAGCGCCTCCGCAGCCGCCTTCGCCCCTCCGAGGCAGCTCAGCGGCTCGCCCGCGCCGCGGCCAGAGCGGGAGCGCCCCGGCCCGCCCGCCAGCGCCCCGCCGCCTTCCCGACCCCGCTCCCAAGCGGCGCCGGCCGCCCCCCGCCCGCCCCGCTGCCCCGCTCCGGGAGCGGGGGGGGGCTCGCAGCGCGCAGCCCGGCCCCGCCGCCCGCCCCCGGCGCCCAGCCCGTGTGCGCGGCCGCGCAGCCTTACCTGCCGGCTGCCCGCCGCTCCTCTCCGCCGCCGCGCCGCCGCCCCGCCGCCCCGCCGGCATCCCGCCGACGGCCGCCGCCAGGCACAGGCACCAGACGGAGCCCCAGGCCGCCCGCATGCCTCCGGCCCGGCGCCGGGGCAGCGCGGCCGCCGCCGCACCGCCCGCCTCAGGCATGCCCCGGCCGCATGCTGCCGCCGCTCAGCGCTCCGCTCCGCCGCCGCGCTGCCGGGAGAGGAGAGAGGCGCTCAGGGGGAGGAGGAGCCCCCCGCCCCTGGCGGGGCACGGAGGGGGAGAAGGAAAAATAAAACGGGAAAATAAGAGTAAAAAGCTTGGGGGGGGGGGGTAAACAAGCGCCGGGGGACGCGCGCAGCCCGGCGCTGAGCGGCGGCGGGGCCCCTACCTGCGCAAGCCCCGCGGCCGGCCGCGCACCGCGCATGGAGGGCGGGAGGAGCGCCCGCAGCCGCCGCGGCGCTCCTGCGTCTGCTCGGCGCGGCCCGGGCGCGGAGCGGGGCGGCCGCGATGTCCCCGCCCGCCGGGCCGGGCCGCCCGCCCCGCCGCCCCGCCCCGCCCCGCCGCCGCCGCCGCCGCCGCCGCCGCCGCCGCGGGGGGCCGCGCCCGCCGCCCGCTCCGCTCCGCGCCCGGCCCCCGGGGCTGCGCGGGGGCTCGGCCTCCGCGGGGGGGGGGCGCTGCCGCGCGGGGCAGGCCGCGGCTCCCGCCCGGTCCCGCGGGAAGCGGGCCCCCTTCTCCCACCCAGACGAGACGCGAGCTGGCTCAGAAGCCCACGGCAGCGCCCCGGCTGCGGCGCCAGGGTGGCACCGTGCGCCGCGAAGCGCACCCGCGCGTTTTCTTCCTCCGGCCCTACAGCAGCGCGCGTTCTGAAAAGAGGCAGGGGGAGCCGGCCGAAGGGGGATCCGTGGGTCGGGGGCGGCACAGAAACTGCACCCAAAGCTTTGGGTCGGCCTGAGGGCTCGCACGGGAGACGGGCAGCGCGCCCGCCGCCCTGGCAGGGTTGCCGCGCTGCACCCCGAGGCGAAGCCGCCAGCCTGCAGCCTGCTTCGAGCACCCTGACTTCACCCACCAAACACCCGGAATCGCTGTGTTTCATTGAGGGGAGCAATCAGCCTCCGCCGACTCTGCATGTTTGCTGCCGCTAACTGGACTAGCCCCTTTAATAAAATCCGGTGAAATGGCACTTGCAGCTAGTTATGGTTACGATGATCTAGTCACTATCATAGTTAACGGTTTGGGATACTGTGGTCACCTCAGAGATGCCCGACACAGCCGAGTTGCCTAAGTGACGTGCATCAGTTACTGCTGACAAGCGATCCGAGCTGCTTCGTACAGAGAAGTCGCAGCTCTGCTTTAAACCCCCTTGACACAGCAGCTCATTCGCCGAAAACAGATGCACCTATTACTAGAGCTGAAAATGCTCTGCATAGGGGGCCCAAAAAACCCAACCTGCGGAACAGTCAAGCCGAGGTCGGAGAAAAAGCTGGGGCAGCGTGGAGGTTTGGCTTTCAGCGAGGGTGTACGTCCGGGACCGCTTGCGGCCGCCGTGGAGGGCTCAGAGTTCGCGCAGTTGTCGCTGCAACCGGGATCTGTCTTGACACCTTTATCAGGCACAGAGGCTCTGACGTCTCAATACTGTCACATTGTGTGGGGAAGCATCGAGACGGGGCTGCGGCAAGGAAATCCTACGTGTCAGCAGAGACCCTCGCCAGTGACACCATCGGTTTAAATGAAAACAACGGGGGGAAAAGCAGACGTATAAATAAAATGTGGTTATTTCACCGTCACTGAGATGGCTTGGCAGCATGTCAAACTGCACAATGTTTGCTCTCACAACTGCTGTGCTGGAGGTGCCAGAAAATCGATAAAAATAAAAACAACAGCAGCAGCATAATTAGAACACTGCATGGAGAGTTGTTGCTGTCGTTATTTTGATGACTTTTTGCAAAAGAAGGGCCAAATTCTGATCTCATGTAAAGTCAGCAGGGTAAGAGCAACACCCGTTATTGTTACTATTATCATCCCCATTTTCCAAGGGGAGGGCAGCAAAGGAGGATCAGGGGTTTTCCTGAGCCCACAGCTAAAACAGAAATGTAAGTGAGAATTCAGGGCAGTTTCTCACACTGTGACCGTGTTTCGGAAGCGCCACAGTGGCTGTTCCTCCGTGTCAGGGGAAGGCGAACGCTTTCGTGATGCTCCTGGAGTGGGGTAATAGGATGGAAATGGCTGATCTGAACCCAGGGAGTTTTAAGGTTGCTGGGAGCTGTAAAGGTCTGCATCTCGGATCAAGTCAGCTCAGCCCTTTAATGGTTTTGAACTGTTTTTCATTTGGAGGAAAACTAAAAGCTTATAACATTTGGAAGCCCTTTGCAACAGGAAATCAAAGGGGTATTGAGATAGTCCTGTATGAAGGACTTCAAGGTTCGCAGTTTTCCCTGGAGTGGGATATTTTTAGGTTTCCCGTTTATTAACCTCTGGTGCAGCACACTCATGTGGGGCTGGGGAGCAGAGATCCGATTAAGCGCAGATTTTCTGATCCTGCTTCGTCACTGCGGTGGCCACTGTAACAGAGCCCGGGACGTAGTGCTGTGCAGCAAAAACTATGGCTCTGGACTGTGTCTCAGCCACTCTCTTACTATAAAAAAATACACATACATAGACTAGTAAAGCCTGCACAACACAATTGCACTTATTTTAGGACTACTATGCCATGAGCTGCATATTAGCCCCAAAGTTTTCCTTCCCCCTCGAGCTAGGAGCGTGCACTCCCCTTCCTGCAGGGATACTCTTGGTGCCAATGTGTTTGTTCTCCTTTTACCCTTTATAAACATTCCCTTCCCAGAACTTTATATTTGTTTATCCCCTTAATATCCAGAGCTGTCAGTGATGAAAATCAAACCCCTTTTCGGCAGCTGAGGGATGGTGAGCGGCTGCCCTTTTCCGAGCAGGCGGCTGAAATACAACATGGTCAGCGGTGCTCTCGGTGTCCAAGCTTGTCACCGTCACGCTCCCACGGCACCTCCGCCTGCGCGGACCCCGCCGGGGGCCCAGCCACCCAGAGCAGCTGTCCTGGGAAGAGATCTGGGGGGCCTTGCCGGCCCTGGTGGCGTTGGCAAGGCTAAAACCCTTCTATCCCTTCACGCCTCTCCAAAGCCCTGCCTCGGAGGGAGGCTGCTAATCTTTCTCTCTGAAACTGCAACCTGTTGATAGGCTCAAAATAAGTTAAATGCAGGCTGCTGTCAGCAAAATCGACTCCAGGTGTGAACGCTTTGAGCAGACCCTTCTGCCTCTCCACCCAGGCGATGGGGACGGGACAGGCTGTGAGATGCCTGTCCGCAAGCCCTTGGGGCCGAGGCTGCTCGTGAGTCGCCCTTGCTGCCATGGCTGGAGGAGAGCGTGCGATGGGACGGGGCGCGGTGGCACGAGCTGCTTCCTTTCCCCCCACAGTCTCTCCTGGGCGCTGTTGCAAGCCACTCGCCTGCACATCTGAGCTATTTAGCAAAGCAGACAGCGGAGCACAGGGACCACCCTGAGCTGGCACAGTGCTGGGCTCACTAAGGATCTTGCAAACACGATTCTGGGGACTGGTACCTCCAGCATCCCCGTCAGCAGGTCCTTGCAGAACTTACTTCCTTAGCAGGCAGAAAGCGATTCCTGAATCAATACTGAGTGGGAGCAAAGTGATGAAGTAGGAGAAACTTCGGTGCAAGTTTTAATACGCCCGGCAAGTTTGATCAGAGATGCGGTCACATGAGTCTGAATAGTATCGGGTTAGGTACACACAATAAATACCACCAAATACTTCTTATCAGAACTGGGGCTTGTTAGCCAGCTTGTGAGCCAGACTGAGTGTTGCAGCCCCGCGGTGCTGTAACGAGCTGTTCCTTCAGCCCGACGGACCATTGCGTGCTCACATGAGGCTGAACTGAAGCACTGGCTCAGAGATCAGTGTCTGTGTGCGTGAGTAGAAGCCCAAGCTGCCCACCCCGTTGCATCCAAGGGTTAAATAGCGTCAGTGGATGCAGACACTGGGGTACGTTTTCCAGAGCTCATGTCACTATCCATTTATATCAATAAGGTGCATTGGAATGGCTAAACCGTTTTTTATTAGCTAGCCAGCCCAAAGGACTGCGATTCCAAGCAGGTTTATTGAATTTCAGGCCGATAGTCGTCGTTGCTAAGATTAAGGACTCTGATTGTCAGGGTAAACACTGCGAGAGCTTAAGCCACCCTGTCAAGGCTCTCTCTGTGCCTGCACCCTCTGCGAGCTGGTTGCAACACAACCTCGTCCTGCGGGATTTGTTTCCCACCAAACAGCGTAGACAGATGAGGAATAGAAGGCTCTGCAAGGGGCGAGTTGTTTGATTTGAGGTGAAATAAGAAGGAATGAGTGAGCTGGACAGACACACGGAGTGTCTTCTATGAGAGCTATGTACGGGGAGGTGCTGGCAGAGGTAAAATAATTTGGCAGCCTGGAGAGCAAAGCAGACGATTGGAGGAAGCGGAGAGGAAAAAAAAAACCTGGAGAGAGCCTGTGGAGGGTGTGAGAAGCAAAGATTTAAAATCAGACCTTGAAATAATGCTGACTCAGCACAGCTGCTGCATGTGCAGCCGGGGGACTGTGCCGGGGTCACAAGCAGCTCTCGGAGGTGCCACTGACCGCCGGCACAGGCTGGGTGTTCCCCGTCCTTGGAGTAAACCAAGACAATGCTCTGGAGCCTGGAGAGGAAAAGACAGAGATCACTTCTGCCTGCCAGACCTCTTCGTGCCGTCACCACGTAGGACATTTCAAGCAAACGGGCTGGAGCGTTGCACTTGCGGGTGTAGCAGGACACGTTACTTTGGGGGGATTTGAAACGAAGCCACAACCTGTTTAACCCCCCACCCGCCTGTGCAGACGGATGCCTGTGAGGAGAAACCACACACTGCCAAGATGAGCTCTTGGGAGCCCAGCGGCCGTACTTCAAGTCTTCTCTCCCGGGTGTGACCAGACACCCCCAAAGGGCACCGGCTGCCTGCTGCTGCCCGTCCACCCCAGCTGCCCACCCGCAGCAAGGGGGTATGGAAACACCCCTCGTCTGCAGCCCTTCAGAGATGTCGCATGCCCGGCTCTTCCCCAAGTCCCGGCCCGGCTCTATGGCCTGGTGGCCCCATCCCTACCCCCTTCCTGCAGGGGCTTGTCCCCTGCTCTGCCCCCCCTGCTCTGCCCCACTCCGAGGTAGGGAAAGGGATGAGAAGTGAGCACCATGGGAGCTTTCAGAATAAACAACCACATCCTAAAATGAGTACGAGCTGAGGGCTTTCGTCTCTTAGGGACGGCAGAATTTTAGTCAGTATTAGGGCATCATTGCTACGACTTTTAGGCAAGCTCTTTCTCAGTGGCACGTTCTCTTACTTCAGGGGAAGGCTCAAATACGGGGACAAATCAGCCATTCTTAATTGTGCTTTAATACAGCCTGTGTGCTCCCGCAAGACAGTGCTGACACAGTGCTGCGCCTGACTCCAGCCCAGCCGCATCCAGAGCCTGATTTGTATGTCTATCTCCTTGCAATTCCTGTGGTAGTTTTATTTTTCCAAAGAGCATGGCACAAGCTCCGCTCTGGGTATATTCCACTGCAGAGATAGGGTGGGTGGGTCAGTCACGTCAGCATATTAAATATACAGGGCATGTTACAAAATTGGGTGGCTCTATAGGTTTTACTGGCCTTTGAAATGAGAAGCAGCATGCACATGCATTCCAGATCTGATGTGCATGTCCAATAGCTTTGCAGTGGAAAAGCAGTTGAGGGTCTCAGGATACTTTATAAACAGAGATAACTCCGCAGGGGATAGTTAAGTGTTATTATCCCCGTGGTACAATCGGTCACTCCAAAGCCTGGGAAGGTGAACTGCCTTCCCAAATACCAACTCCTGGTCTGCAGCTTGTCTTGTGGGACCACGCTCAGCTCTGTCATAATAAAGTGATAACTACCTCAGGGATCTTGTGCTTTTGCAGAAATGTGATTCCCCTCAGGCAGCGTGCTGCATGTCCAGATGAAACATCATGAAGAATGCAACCTGTGGTCAGGGAGGTTTGGCCTCCGTCAGCCCTGAAAGGCCTCTGCGTAGTAATTGTGGCATAAATAATTTCATTCACCATTAAGAGAAAAACATTTGTGGTGTGGAAAGCAGCAGTTACATAAGAAATTGGATAGGAGGCAGGTAGATATTGACTTTAAGACGTTGCATGGAGCCAATGCCTTTAATCAACAAGGGAAATGTTTGAATGTTAATAGAACTAACAATGAAACCGGAGTCGTGTTTTGACAAGTATTTCCAAACATTCCAGGAACACTGCGATGCTCTAGCAGCCTCTTTCCTAGGGAGGGAATTGATTGCTCAAGTTATAGTGCAGTTTGCAATGTGCAAACAGCCTTGCCAGTGCCTGCCAAACTGGGATGCTGCGGTGGGCAGGGGCAGGCGGTGGTCCTGGTGGCTGTAGGGCAGATGGGCCGATGACTATTCCGAATAAATGAGAGCACTTTCTTCCTAAACCGGACAAACATCCTGCAGGCTTCTTAGAAGAGAATTGAGCTCAACGCTGGGAGCTCTTCCTGGGACAGAAATTCTCTTCTTTATTGTCCTTTTATATGAAGAAACTGCTCATGATGCATTTTTCCAGAACTTGGTGACATTCCTCCTCCTCTGTTGCATTTTGCCCCAGTTTTTTTGCAACTACTTTTAACACAGGTCAGCTCTATCTGTTCTGAAAGAAAACCCCGAGTCATTTAAAATGTGACTGGAAAAGTGCTGGGGGACAGCTATATTGTTGAGAATCATCCCTGCAAGGCCTGCATGGCTTTGCCATGCTTTTCACAGCTAATTTTGCTTTAGGTCAATAGATCAGATGAATCATTAATAAACATTTGGAAACACTGGATGCCAGGTACCACTGATCTTGAGCACCTTGTAAAAGATTCACCGACCGGTCAAAGGTTTTTATTTATGGAGAAGACCCAAGGTTTACCCCCAGATTTGCCATTAACTGTGTGACTCTAGGAAGTCCGCACCCTATTTGAGCATCTCCTGCCTCTGCAACACTTTGTCACCCATGTCTACTCTAGGTTGAAAAACCCACATAACTTCAAGTGAAGTTAGCAAAGCACCTGAGTGAGGAACCTGATGGGCCTGGGCTGTCCCTATGGTCAACAGAGAGAGCTAGATGCCTCCAAAATATGACTTTTTGAACTTAAACTGCTTCTGATGGTGCCTGTCTCTCTACACTGATAGTGGAGGGATCCTGGATGCCCAGCTGCTGAAGGGGGGGAGTTTTCACCCCATTCTAGCAGCCTGTGGTGTTGCTTTCTGTGGGTGGAGGGGGGCTTCAAGGCTTCGCTGTGGGGGTGTAAAGAGAAACAGCACCCCCCTTGGCCCATGAGCACTGGCTGGAAGTGCTGGAGATGGTCCAAGGTGGGAGACTCACGATTGCTGAAGGCTTCATTTCTCCAGACTACCATCTTGCCTGAGGTCAGGGTCTGCGCCCTCCGTTTCACACACACCGCTATTTCGTATTTGTGCATCACCTTTAAATCCGAAGGATCACAATTTCTTTGCAAATCCCACTCAAATATGTCTTCAGTACTAGTGAGAGGTAAATAGATACTTCTGAAGGCATTTTTTACAGCGTAACTCCAGTCTTCCTTAAAAAAATGCAGCCAGAATAGCCAGTGGTTTTCAGTCAGTGGTTTTCAATCTTTTTCATTTGCAGACATCCACATTTTTTCCAGCAGAGCTTCAGCCCCTTGTATAGTTAAATTGAAACCTACTGACAATAGGCTTATTTTTCTTGTTAAGTTTTGTAGACCATTCAGGAGAAGTCAGTGTACCCCGGAGACCCACAGACTACAGTGAAACCGACTGGAAACTACTATATACTTATTCTTTTGTAACTAAATATGATATTTTTTTTGCCATATATTTATGCAGACTGTCTACTTCAGTCTCTATAGTGTCTGGAATCTGTGGACCTGCTAGTTAGGGGGGACAGAGGTTTGCTCCGAGGCTGAATCTAAATATTATTTAGGTATGTTCAATTATTTAGTTATATCCCTATGTGGAGTGTAACTACAACAGAAACTGGGAACTAACATCAATGGACAAAATCAAGTTACTGCTCTTAATGATTAGTTTCTGAACTTGATGGAAAGACAGGAGAAAAGAGTTTAAATGAATCAGAAAAATAGCAATAATTGCCAAAAGGCTTAATGTAGTTTACCCAGAAATTGCTTCTTAATTGCTTCTTAATTGCTCATGGTGGGCTCATGGGAGACAGTGTGCAAACAGTGCAGATCTTAGGAATCTCTCTAGCCTAGCACTGGAGAGCAAACCTCATTTTCTGGGAGGAAAAGTGTACAAAGCCAGGCACTTCAGAAACAGCAGCAAGCAGGCAGCTGCAGTATCCACTCTGGTTCATACAAGTCACTTGATTGTGACAGAAAATTTGTGTCCTTCTCCAGAATTCAGGCGTAGTATTAATCATACGCCATGATAAGACAAAAGGGTTGCGTATTGCCAGGAATATATTAGCTCTTCTTTCAATTGAGAACACAAGTAGGAACTTGGTTGAAAAGGGCATATTTTCTCTGTGGCTGTTGATGCCTCAAACCATAGAAATATGAAAATATTTGTAATAGTTTGTATCTTACTACACAGTGGAAGGGGGATAATCCACTGTCAGGCTGATTTCTCTGCAGACAGCCGTGCAGCTAGACAGCAGGGAATATCTGTACATGTAAAAAGTATTTAAAAATCAAACAATCTGGACTTTGAAAATATATTCCTTTCTGCAGCTGACAGTGCTGAAGTTAACCTGGGAGCCAGAGAGCACTCTGTCTGCAAACCAACAGAAAATTAAAACCACTGTTTGCTTCCAGCCAACTGACTGCCTCATAGGGTAAGAAGACAGACAAGGGCACTACAGCAAAGTTATCATTTTTTCTTGAAGGCTGTGTGACAAATTTCCAGTCACTTCTTTGCCAAAATAGTTTCATAAATACTGGAGACACTTGATTTTATGCACCCTGAATTCACAGAAATGTTGAAGCGTGTTCTCACAGGTAGCCACAGTTAATCTGTGTAATCTTGAAATGGCTTCCAGCTTTTAGAAGTTTACATTAAGTAAAGATTATCCAATTATAGTTTTCTTTAAAGATAAGAAAGATAAGGTTGATGGAGAAACATGCTAGATGACTAAAATATGCTACTTGTATTTTATACATTTTTTTCGCGGTATGCTGTGAGATGGTTCTAAAATTAAAACACTGATTTTGACTACACAGAAGTGTATGACATAGCACAGTAATTGAGGCATAAACACAACAAATGATGACAGTCATTGGTCATAAATATTCTGCTATCTAAAACACATCGTGGCACTATGGATTTCATCCAGTGTTATACATCAGCTTTCAAAATGCCTCACTTCATATTTTGATTTCAGCCAATAAATTACCTGTAGCCTGACTCAGCCACTTGAAAATATATGTTGACTTTTGAGGAAATTCTAAGCATTACTGGAAGGTCTGAAGTCTGACAAATGGCTGGTTATGGATCATTTTGCAGGAGGAATATTGTGTTCAGAGAAATGAGGAGAGCATTTTTGAGTTTGGTATTAGGAAATTGACTCATGCTAACTTTAAATTCTAGTCCTCTCCGTCTCTTACAATGTCTGAAATATATTTGCTTCTACCTCACTGCAGCTTTGAAAAATATTCCCTTTGTACACAGGCTTGGACAGATTTAAGAAACGTGGTGAATATTGGTCCTGATAAGGCCAAACATTAAGTTAATATCCATTTCAATTGTATCAGTAAAGCATTTCATGGAATGATTTGAAAAATAAATATTAGTGCAATGTGTCAAACTGGTAATAAACACAACTTAAAATAAGATGTTGTGGCTTATCATAATGAACCACCCAGCTGAAAGCAAAAGAAAAGTCTACCTGGAAGTGAAAACAGAGGATATACCTAAAGGAAACGGTGTTTCACTTGGGGATACTTAAGCACTGGAGCGTCATTTCCATCCATGGAGGGCTGTCCCTGCAGCTGGGTGTACCTGCTCTGCCATGTCCGGGAGGGAAGCTGCCTGGATGCTGCCCTGAGCCCACCCTGCTCCGGGAACCTGTATGGGCAGCTGCTGTAAATACATGAATTACACTAAGCAAACAGCATGGCCACATCGCCAATAGCTTATCTAGTTGTAAACAGCACCTTAGGGCCATGATTTCAGTCCAGCATCGGTCTAAAAGGCAGCAAATAATAATTTGCCATCTGGATTCCTTGCTCTTGCCTCTCATTTTCTTCGAGGTTCGTGGCTTCCCTTTCCAATCAACGTAGAATTGAGGAGGCTGTTGAATTTAGCGATCTTGTGCTGTCGTCACACTGTGTGTTTTGCAGATGTTTGAAGAGAAATTTGAGAGATTTGAGACGTTCTTTGAGAAATGGCTACCTTGTTGTTTGCATCCGCGGAGCCTCAAGCAATGGCCGGTGCCCAGTGAGCAGAGCCGGGGCAATCCCACCTCCAGCCGGTCCCTGGCTGCTGGTCGATGCCAAAATGCTAACCATATGCTCGGGCTTGAGAATGAGTAAGGAAAATTCCCCAAGTCAAACAGTCTCTTGCAGAGCTTTTAACATTGTGAGTGTTTATTTTTTTGCTTGATGATGTTGGAAAACTTTAAAAGATCTGTGAATTTAACTGAATGGGGTCAGTGAATTTTTCAGGGCGAAATTCATTCTGCCAAGAGACTGTGACACTTATTCGGGAAAAAAAAGAGAAAGGTTTGGACTTTAACTGTTTCCCTATCAAAGGTACTTGATGGAGAAAGACTGAAAAATGTTGGGTTTTGTTTGGTTATTGTGTGCAATAATCACTTGTCCTTATTCCGGCTCTTTTATTCTGTTGCATTCAGTCTTTTTCCCAGCCTGTATTTGAAATGCCTCAACCTCACCTGGTGTTTGCAATGACCCACATGAAAGGAAATAAAAAGATTGTGCCATTGTCACACACACAGACTTATCTTTATTTAAATAAAGCCTCTGTATTTTGGGAGCTGGCTGTGCTCTGCCACCACGGGTCACCACAGGCAAATCCAGGTTAGAAGACATGACGTTGGCTGGGGAAAAAAAATGCTGGTGGGCATTCCCTGCCCCATGGCAGCAGGGCGTGCAGGGACATCTTGAAGACTGTTATGAGAGAGGATCTGCAGTAAGAAGTGTGGGAGATCCGTGCTGAGGTCTGCAGAAGCAGCAGGCGGTCTCTAAAAACGGGAGGTCTTGCCTTGCCAAAATCACCTGGTGTTACTTTTTGGGTACTTGCTTTGGTACTTGCTGTTTTCTGTGTTTCCCACATTGGTCTGTATTATAATTTTTACTTCCTGAGCCTGCTAAAACCTTAAAGGGAAAGCCTGAGGACTGCAGCTCTGTGAATAAGCAATGAGAGCTAATCCTTCTCGTCCTCAAAGCTGTACATATGGCCCCTTCACTCGGGCAGAAAATACAAGAAGTGGGTTCCAGGCAGTTTGGGCCAGAATTGGTGGAAAGTTAGTTTTCACTTCTCACCTCTTCATATTCACAATGAGTTTTGAAATTGCCTGCACCAACTCTATTTTTAATTCCAGATGAAAGACGTTGCAGGCGGAGGAACTGAGCCGAGGGTGAGTTTCTCAGAAATGGGAGAAGGTGCAAGAAAACAGGGAGAAGCTGAGTGGGCAGATGGAGTGAGGGTCTCTGCTTACATATGGCTTACAGGGGATCATTCCCACCCACCAACGCAACGCTATACCTCAGTGGTGCAACATGCCGAGGGAGTACCAGAGCTTAGCAGAAAGGCAAGGATTGTGTCCAGAGTCAGTGCAAATGTGAGGAGAAAACAGTGCAGGCATCAAACCGCTAAGGTGCAACACCTCCATCCTGGGCTGGAGCCAGCACGGGTGTTTGATGCTTCAGGGTCTTGCAAAGTAGCCAGCAATTGCCTCTGCAGCATCAGGTGCCCTTTGCCCACAGATCTTCTTCATGAAGCAAAGAGGAGGGTTCAAATGCTGTCAGTCTCTGCCTCCCCGCTATGACTTCCTTGGGATGCTGTGAATTTTCTAAGCGAGGAGAGGGTTTGGTCTTTTTTGTTTGTGGTTATTTTTTTCCACAGCCCTTCCTTAGTATTTTGTTAGCATTGCAAATTCCCATTTCACAATCAGCATTCTTCCAGCAAGACGGACAAAGGCATTTGAAACTAGCTGCGTTTATCACTAATGCTTGAGCTGGATGAAAGACAGGGCTGGATCCTCCTCAGAGTGGTTACACCATAACTCCATTGACCCTGGGGGAGCCGTGCTGATTTACCACAGCTGAGGACCTGCCCTGTGGGGTTTAATCTGGGGAGGCTTTGGTGATGCTCTGATCAAAGGCAGCTTCTGCAGAGGCCAAATTCAAAAGGCTGAAGGACAGAAATACCATGCTCTTGGGGCATGCTCTGCTCTTCCTTAGTAGATGGCCGGAGAGTCCCAGCTCAGCCTGTTGCACAGCCATGCTGTTGCAGATATCAACCATCTGCATACTTGGCAGTCTCTCTCCAGTTGCATGTCCACCCCTGAGGCAGTTGCTGTCCCTTGGATGGCCTGTTAGACCAGGTTTAGGCAGTACTGATAAAATTAAAGAGGTGAAAGAAAAGATACAGCATTTGTCTCAGAAGTGCGTTTGCTCAAGGTCCATCAGACAGAGCAGTGCTGGGGAAGCCCTTTGCTCCCAGCTCTGGCTGTGTCTACCTTGAGGGGTGTGCTGAGCAGGACCAGGCAGGTTGCTTGAGCAGCTGGGAGTGTGGCTGCATCCACGCAGACATGTCCTTGGGGGTCTAGCAGGTTTTAAACTCTCACAGCACAGGCTTGGGTGTCAAACTAGTTGCAAATGAGCAGCTAGTGGTTATATTTTCAAAAAGCAGGCTGGTTTTTGGTTTGGTTTGTGTTTACGCAGCTGAGCTTCAGTCACTTAGATTTAGCTCCGAAGGCACTGAAGGACAGTAGTGGAAACAGGCTCAAAAATGAATTATTTCCTTTTGTCTTCAGTGCGTCTGCTTACCCACTTACAAGACTTTGAGGAGTCTGAATTTAGATGCTTCCCTCACCATCAGGCGCTTAAGGTAACTCCTTGGTCATCCCTGTCTAGCTTGAGCTGCTCTTTGCATGTCCTCTGACTTGCTTAAACCCCACAAATGTTCTCTCCTGGCTTTCTTTGATAAGTGGCTTGCAGCCATCTCCATCTGTGTTTTCTTCTAGTTGTCTGGTGGCAGGATGGGCTCTGCAGATGCTCTGCTTTCATTTTTAGCACAGATCTGCTGTGTGCCTCTCCCTTACTGGGTGATACTGGAGACTCAGATCTGATGAACTCTCCAAGTCCACTCTGCCATCGCTGTTGCAGCCGTAACACAGAGCACATTGATCCAAACCATATACCTTTAGCAGCAGGTGCAGGTTCAAAATAGTGGCAAAACCCACCCAAAGAACGGGGTAAGTACGTGGGTAGTTACTCAGCGGTGCTGCTGGGTTAGGCTGTTGTTGATGCAATGTTTAAAGCTGGTTGAAGGTATGTCTGCAGGTTATCTCCACTATAGAGGAGCCTTTGATCAAGTTCTGCACTTTCTACAATAAATTCATTTAATCAGATACATCATTCTTCCCAAGGAGTTTGCATCCAAAGTCATTTGGCTGGCTCTCTGGACCTTCAGAGAGTTTTTCTGGTTTTCTACCCATTTGTTAACATAGGAATAACATATGAACTGGAGCCTGAGTGGTGGAACTTTAAGCTGTAGATTTCTGAGGCTCAAATCTTGGTTAGCACTACTGTGCTGACTGCGGATGTGATTTCTTTCCAGGCATTCCTACTTAGCTGTGCATTGCTGCCAAGATATGTAAATTGCCTCACTTAGATTCCTTTGCTTTCTAATATCGCATCAAGTTAGGCATTACCTGGCTTCTTGTTAGGTCTGCTTTTTTCATAGCTAATTATTTAACCTCCTTTTTTGCTGATCTGGACAACATTTTGAGCTCTGCTTATATGTCAGTACATCTTTAATCTAAAAAACTGCACTGCTAGTAAAATCTAAGTGATGTAGGGTACTGCTGCTGAGCCACGTAAGGCCTGTGTTGCATCTACGTATGCTTTTTCTCCCGCTGAAGTCCTGGGCAGTGCCAAGGAGTAGAAGTGAAGGAAAACATCCTCGTGTGATGTCAGTGCCTATGTGAAGGCATTTAACTACGCACTCTTCACCTTGATATAAAACATTAATGATGCTCATTCATTTTGCTGGCATAGAGAAACAGGGTGAATCACCACAATGACATTAGCTGAGACAAATAAAGAGTATTTAACAAGGCCTTCAAAGCCAGTGACCTCTGTAGATATGCCCCAGTCAGTACTGCTGGTCATATTTTACTAGCATCATTCATAGAGAGAAGCATCTCTTTCCTTAAATCAGGTGACTTTAGGGAAAGAGGCTGGAAGAGTAAAGCCCAGGTAATGGTTTGAGGGTGAAGCTCTCTAACATGGAAACAAGTGAGTCAAGTGTCTCAAAGCCTCAAATGAGAATCAGTTCGAGCAGTCTAAATCTGGCCTTGAGAGATTGTTCTCCAAACCCTGTGTTGCAAACGTGTTAGCTTTTCTTAACAAAAGGAAGGTGGATATTTGATTACAAAGCTTTTTCTCAGTTGTTTAATTAAGGCAATTAATGATTAATTTAATCAGCAGTTTCTATTTTCTTTGTTGGCGACATGTGGCTGAAGGACAGCAAAGCTCCTGCTGGCTCAAAGCATCTCAGTGCTGGGAACCACTGTAGTTTATTGTGCATTTAGCTTTTGTCAGCATTTCCAATAATTGGACCAATTTCTGATAGGAATTACTCACCCTCCCTCTTCCCCCAGCAATCGATATTTGCAGCAGCCTGTGTCCTTTGGGTACGCTGCTACTTTCCATTTCATTTGGGTGTCCATGGACTACATCTGGGACACCGTGGTTTGCTTCTTTGGAAGAAAATAAAAATGCAAGTCCCGGGATGCACAGGTCCTTTAAAGGATTTTGGGACTCACCAGTCTTCAGAGGCCATGGATCTGCTTGGAAGATTTATCCGTCTGCCATTTGTTCTTGCTTATGGGAGTTGTGTGCTTAACTTCTGGGCTTCCAGAAAGATATCAGCATAAGAAATGGTGCTGAAATCTCCATTTTACTTTGAGTTCACTATCATGTCCAGCTTTGAGCACTTTGGAAAGTCCTCACCTAATAAAAACTGAAGATAAAACATTTCTGTAGGAATGGTACTCAGGAACACAACATCCATTGGCCCATGGCTCTGTCAAAGCCCCTATTGAAGCTCTGTCTATAGCAATGTCTAAAGCCGTACCCCATCCCAGCTGCAGGTTTGTTTTCATTGGGCAGTATGGATGAGTATGTCTCTAAGTATATAAACTACAGTCTTGTATCAAAAAATGCATTTGAAGGGTGGGATGTATCTCACTCAAAATTGAGTGACTACAAGTTTGTCTTCAAGTAGTCACTTTGTAGGGGTAGGCATCACCTCCAAAGGGAGCAGGACTGGTGTCTCCAACAGGGTCAGTCGCAGAGCTCCTGGGACCCGATGAAGGGGGTTTTCAGACTCCTTGGATACATCCAGGGAATGTCCTTGACTGAAACATTGCTGGCTTTAGGTCAAAAAGTTGGTTCAGTAGAAGTCTAAACTTCTGTCCTTATGGTGTTTAGGAAACATCCTGATTTACTTAATTTAAACAAAGGCAGATATCCGGTTAAAATCCCTGGAGCTGCAGCCAATAAGTGCCTTATTTCAGCACTGAGCTTGCAACGACGGCTACCCACCATAAGAACACGGTTCAGGGGAATAAAAGTACTAAGAAAATAAATGGATGTAATACTTGAATTAGATGCAGATTTGAAATATGTGAGGAAAGATGGAGCAAGTAGAAAGAGCTGAGAAAGAATAAATAGACAGAACCTGGTGATAGCATGCTTAAGCCAGGCTGCTGCACAGGGTGTGTTTTTATCTGTATGTTTGATTTCTTCCCTCCCACTGAGTAGGTGAGAAAGGGACTTGCACTGCCAGCTGCCTCGGAAAGCATCTGTGGAAGGGTGATGCTAGCACAGTGCAGAGAGAGCATGAGATGCTGCAAAAGGAGCTGCAGGAGAAGGCCTTCCTGTTTTCAGTGGATGCACTGATGAGGATTGGATATGGGCAGGTTAGGGACAGCAATGAGGTGTATTTCGGACACATTAATGACTTCTCAGGTTACTCCTGCAAATTTTCCATACCTGCTGGCCAGCTAGATACTTCAAAGTCTCCAGCACCATTATCTAAGTATCTCACTAACATGAAAGTGTCTGCCAATATGTGTTATCATGGTTTTGGAAAGGCAGGGAGAGGTTAGATGTCCTGCCTGGGCTCATACAGGAGATCTGGCATAAAACCCCAATCTCCCCCAACCCACATCTTAATGAAACAGGTATATGACATTGTAAAAAATTTGGGTTGTAAAAGACTTTGAGAGGTCAATGGGTCCTTCCCCAGCCCCTCCATTGCTTAATGAAGGTAGTCGATCTTGCCCCTCTCCTTTACATGGTTCTGGGTGAGGGAGGCGATGGGTGTTGATTCCTGCAGCCTTTCTGTGTCCCAAGTATGCTCTGAAAGCTGTGGCTGGGCATCTACCGACCTGTGGACAAATTATTTCTCTCCTTTATCTGAGTTAAAGCAGAGTGGCAAGGAAGACGCAACTTCTGTGGTGGGGTTGGCATTTTGTCACAGCCTCACCAAGAGATGCTGGAGCTTCAAAAGATCTTGTGTCTCTAGGTCTGCTCTTTGGATGAAAACCACTTCAGACCATGCCTTCCTTTAGCCTGGTATTAACAGAGAGGGGAGCATGCCATGGGACAAGTTCTTCCTTCTTTCAGAAGTGGAACTGGTTTGTTGGTGGGGTAGGTGGAGGAGGGTGGTTTCTTGGTTTATTATTCTGTCCCTTTCTGGTGGCTGGGGTTTTTCCAAGGCACTTCTCCAGTTTGGAAATCACATGTGAGCAACGCAGTCTGACTGCAGCCCAGAACTGCACCCTTTGTTGTTGCTGTTGTTGGGACAGAGGAGATCATCAGAGAGCCGATGGGTCTGGATGGATGGCAGGATCAGACTTGGTGTCCCCTGCTTGGGTGCTTTGTAGTGACTCTAGCGCTGCTAGACTTGTCATGTTCTTTGCTTTGCTTTAGGGTAATGATACTCGCTGGAGTCATCCTGGCTCTGAGGTTAGACTCATCTGGTATAAAAAAAGGCAAGTTCAGAACAGGCCACCCTCAGACTCTAAACAAGAATGCTGTCGCTCAGTTTATGAATTCAAGATGTCAGTTTTTACATCCCGAGATCTATTTTCTGCTATGGTTTCTATTCAAGAAGGGCTGTGCCCATGTAATGAGTAGCAGCTGATGAAGTCTTACAGCTCAGCATTATGCAACCGAAATGAATAGCATATATGCAGGAGCCCCTGGCACGGCACAGTGAGGAGTACAACCTGGGGCCAGTCCCACTTCTGGGGTCTCCGCATCATCCCTGTGCCTGTCAGACATCTCCTACACCTCTGGACAGGGATGTTTTCGCTCCCTGTTCTCCCAAAGAGTAGGCAAACCATGAAACCTGGCCCTCCTGATTTTCTTTCCAAAACCCCTAAAATCTATCAGTCAGGATGCCCTTTGGGACAGAGCTGTGCTTTAGCAGTGACTGTGCCTCATCCTCCAGGCAAGGTAAGTCTTGTGGGTGCAGATAATATCTTTTATTAGATCTTTTGTTTTGGTCTAATAAGAAATCTCACCTCTCCCCACACCTGGTTCATGTCTGGAGGGCACTGTGGGTACCACAGCACCTAACCAACCTGACTGGTATCAAAAAGTCCAGCCCCCACAACAACCCTCCTCACAGCCAACTCAATGTGGTCTCTCTTCATCCCCTTCATCTTCCTAATTCCCCCAAGAAAAGGGTACCAGGGAGCCAATGAGTTGATCTAGGTAAATAATGGCATTTCGGGCTCCAAGAATGATAAATAAATGGCTTCAGGTCAAACAAAAAAAATTATTTGCATTTTCTTGGCAAACTGGGGGAAAAAAAAGTAAAAGATTCCTGTAGGGTCAACCCCAAATAGTTTCTTCAATCCAAACCCAAAATGTTTTATTGTATTTATTAACCTTTTCATTTAACCTTGTTTTCTTTTAATTTATATTCGTTTGTAAAACAAAAAGGCTGTTTTGAGACACGAATGTGAAAATGTTGAAATGAAACATTTTGGTATTTCAGAAAAAACCCAACCCATTTTGTTTAGAAGATGTTGAAACAATGTGTTTTGAAATTTTTTCAGAATTTCCCTCCCACTCTTTTCTCTTTCTTTCTTCCCCCCCCCCCCGCCGGCTGAAACTATTAACTCAGATCACCCTGAATTTACAAGGAATTTCATCTTCCAAAAATCTTTGATTTCTGGTGTAGTTGCTGTTAGTAAAAAAAACCCCAAACAAATAAAAACAAACAATAAATGCCCTGTGCTACCTGTGAGAACCAGTTCTGGATGCTGCTGTGATACAGCTGAGGGAGGAAAGAGCAGCTGGGAGGCTTTGAGGTGGATTTGCTGTCAGCCCAGGACACGGGCAGTGGATGGGCCTGCCTTTAGAACCTCTGTTGCAGTGATTACATCAAGATAGCTTTTCCCTGCTCTGGGATGTGAGTGCCAAATTGATGTTGCCTTCCTGTCCCCCTCTTCAGCAGTCCAATCCTCCAGCAAACCTGGTGGGGAAGGTGACTTGGTCACTAGTGCAAAACGAGGAGCTCCTGGGGGATGTAGGAAGGGTGGTGCAGTTGGTGAGATCATTGCTTGGTATCACTGAGGAGTTCTTGAGGAGTAGCAACTCCAGCAGTTTGTTGGTGTGATGCATTTACACGTCGAGTTTTGTTGTCCACTTGCAGAAGACGGGGTCATTCCATCAGAGACAGCTGCTGCTTGGCAGAAGGTGCCACGTGGTTTGCAAGCTGGCACAACATGCGCTTCATCAGCACCAGCCATGGCCCCAGACACAGGTGGGAGGTATTTGTGGTTCGATATGAATTGCAAGAACCATGCTGCTGGTGGCAGATGTAGGACAGATGTAGAAGTGAGGTGATAGTTATGTTTAACCCATTTCCACAAGCCTTGTGGCCCTCAGACTGTGCAGTACAATCTGCTTGAAGCTGATCCTGGCCATTTGGCCTCGCTGTGCGGCCAAATGCGTCTTTCAGGTAAAAAGCCCTGGGATGTCACCACCTTGGGAAGTGCAGTCCAGGATGCTCATAAGCATCACAGCAAGCTTCACCGTGTGTTATGCCCTGAGGGGTGCTGCCCTGGGTTATATGTCTCTAAACAGGGCAGCCTCTCCTGCCAACACCCAAAATGGAGAGCAAAGAAGAAGGAGAAAGAGAAGGAGAAGGAGAAGGAGAAGGAGAAGGAGAAGGAGCATGACCCTTGGTGAGATACTGTCTCATCATACGGGCTGTGAGAGATGAGAGCCAGCTTTGAAGATTACTGCTTTCCCTCATACCCACCTGCTAGTCAGACCTTTCTCTCTTCTCTGTGCTGGTATTGCCCCTGCTCTGTTCTTGCCCACAAGAAGAATGACATAAAATATGAGAGGGAGAACAATTTAAAAAAAAGATTTTTTTTTTTTCCTTTGAATAAAGCAACAAAGTAGCCAACAAATTGGTTCTTTGAAACTGATGGGGTGGGAGGAGTCAACTGGAAATAATTTTTGCTATATAGCCTTAAGACCTTTTCCCTGGCAAACAAGTCATATATTTTCTTTTGCATTTATAAACACCAAGTTGCCTTTTTATTTCAGTAAGTTTGGGCAAGTAAGAACAGATTAGTCTGTGGGGCAAAGGGTGGTGGCAATGGTGGTGGGTTATAAGCATAGTTACGTTTTTTTGACTGTGGTGTGAGAGAGCTCAGTGAACGCAGGGGTGTTTGTGATGGGGAGGATGAGGTTGTGTTGTGTGCGATGGTGCTGCGTGCCCCTCACACGCTTGGAAAACTGAGACATCTGTGGTCCTCGCTGGCGTACAGGGAGACCCCAACTGTCTGCAGCTCCCCCAGGGAAATTTTGAGGCTGCATCCTTGTTGCTGCCAGATTTTCACTTTTCGTCACTGTATCCATAGACAACAGTATCTTTTGCCACAATAACAGCAAAGTTTGGCTACAAACTCTGGTGCACCCCTGTTGTAGCGGTATTTGACTGCCGTAATGGCTGTAGGCATACATGACCGTGAGGACAGGGAATGGTATTTCATTCCTGAGAGCAGAGTTACAGCTCCGCAGAGGCATTTAAGGGGCAGCAAGCGGGAAGGCTCATGGCTCAGCCATGGCATGGGTGCTTCACAGTCTGCCAGCCCCATGCATCCCATCTTCACTGGCAATTTGGACCTCTGGACTTCTGGACCTCTGCCAGAGCCCTACCATCCCACCTTTGGCCAAAATTAAATGACTCACCCAGGATTATGCAGGAAGTTTGTGGCAAGGGGGTGAGCCCAGAACCTTTCTCATTCCCTCCCCTCCTTTCCTAACCACAGTAGTAGTCCTTTTTCTTTAATCTGCTGATTCTCACACAGAACAGTAGTGCACACATGCATGCAAGGGGTGTAGAATATGAACACAAGAGGATACAAGGAAGAAATTTGGTTTCGGTAGCATTTTACACCCACTTTGCACCACTTGGAATAACTGCATGCAGTGCAGAGCAGTGGAGAAATAGGCTCCCTTACCATGGGACTATTATATTACATATCCCATAAAACAAGCCCTTCATTTTGCTCATTAAAATCAGGCATGCTTGTTTGTTGGATTTCGACTGTACAGTATTTCTTCTATTTGTGGGTTTAGCTATAAAACCGAAAGAAAACTTTTCTTATAGTTAATTTTCCTTTTAATTGCTCATAGTGGAGTCCTTCTGACTCCAGACCATTTCTATAATTACTGGACCACATTCTTCCCTGCTGTACCTCTTTTATAGGGTAGGAGCACTATTTGCCTCCTCTGCGTCCAGAATCCTTGTTGAGATGAAGCTGTAGAAATGTAACCACAAATTAAGGCTGTCAGCTCTCGAACTCGTGTGTCTGTTATTCCTGTTGCCAAGTTGAAAACAGCCTTTTCTTTTTTTTTCTCCAGAAATAAAATAAAATTTTTAAAAAATCCAATCAAGCCAACTTTCTTGCAATCTGGGTCTGCAGTTGGATAAAGAGGCTGTGTTGTGGTTGCAGTCCAAAGCAGCGGGGTGAGAGTCCTGCCTTGGCCACCAAGTTGCTGCGTGGCCTGTGGCTGGTCACAGCAGGCAGGGCTTCATGGCAGAGCAAAGTGATGCTTGGCACACCGGCCTTCCCAGGCTCCCCTTCACAGCAGAGTTGCTTCTCTGTCCTGCTTGAGGCCATAAACCCTGGCTGCATTGTCAAACCATCTGAGCAGTGTTTCACAGTTCTTTGTAGTTCAGTAAGACCAAGCTGGTTTTCAGGGTCGGTTGGAGGAGATGTGTCCTCTTCGGGGCAGGCAAAGGACGTTGTTGGAAGGCAGTATTGGGAGGTTTTTAGTCTGCACTTCCATTGCAAAAGGAAAGCAGCACCTCAGCTCCAACGCAGTTGGCCATGCCTCTGCCTCTCATCAACCTCCTTCCCCCTTTTTGGGCTGTTGGTGCCTCAAGTCATTTTTTTCTGTGCCCCATGTGCGAGAGACTGTTCTTTGCAGAGAGCTGTGCTGACTACAGCTATGCACAGTATAAGGAAAAATTGAATTTCACTCTCCACCCAGTGCCTTCATCTTTCCAAATATGATCTCAAGGTATGACTTCAAGACTGGATTAAGTGAACCTGCAGGACCTGCACCCTAATTTTGATCAGTCCAAACTGCACTGAACCAAATTCCTCTTGGTTTGGCTGAAGTTCAGTTACTGCTGCCAGCAAGGTGGCAGAGGACTCCCCAGGACTGATGAATTCCTGCCATGGCTTAGATCAGCCATGAGCAAGCATGACTGACAGTAACTTGGGTGAAATGAGTTGATGAGCCCACATTGGCTCCTACTTCTACATTGATCTGCCCCTATAATTACTGGAAATGAGTAGGTTTGCCACCATGGCATAGCAGGTGGGCCAATAATGAAACGCCACGAGGACAGACTCTCTGAGAGCGTGCAGGGGGACCTCAGCATCTGCTCATGTTACAACAGCATCTAGGCATGCCAGTCTGGACCCCTGTAGGATTCAATCCTGGAGGAACTGTGGACAACATCTTTCCAAGAAGGCACAGCGAGCCTCCATGGGCAGCTTTCTGTAGAGAGGAAGCGGATGGGACAGGCATGTTACAGATGAACATTTCACATGCGTTTGCCCCAGCCAGAAGCAGCCTAGATGGGCTGATCATTGTGAAAAAGATGTAGTGGCCATGCTGGTTGGGTTGGAGGTAGGTATCTCTGATCGCCCTGTGGTGGGGACCCACATGGCTGTGCAGGGTCACTGCCCAGGCTGCACATTAGAGTCCTTGGGCAGCAGCGGCTGAAAAACCCATCTCGCACCCAACCAGGGAGGAGATGCAACTCCTCTAGGCATGCGACACTGGGAGAGGTCTCTGATGATTCCCATTTTTCACCTTGGTTGGCTGCACATCTGGTCTCAGCTGTGGATCTCAAACCGCTCTGCTTGCACTTTCACCGTATGTCTCCAGGCTTGCGACAGCTTGGTTTGTACTCCAAGGTAATGTTTACTGGCAGTAGGTTCAGTAGTTGCTGGGGTAGACAAGTTATTTACAGAGTTCCTATTTCCTAATAGTCTTATAATGCAGCCCACTGTTGACAGTTTGTTTGAAAAGTCACTTTTCATATATAAACATGTTCCAGTCAGTTATTATTTGCTTTTCTAACTCCCGTTATCAATAGAATTTATTATTAACACCCCTCCCCACTTCATCAGAAAATGTTGTTCTGGAATATTTGTGTGTGTGCAAATGATAAATATTGAGATTTCTGCTTTTTATATTTGTGAAAGGGCAATTCATTTATTCAAGCACTCAACTTTTGACCTGATCTTTGGAGTAGTCACTTCTGCTGGTTGAATTATTCATCGTGAATAAATTATACCATGAATTTATCCCCCCTGCTTTTTTTTTTTTCCCCTGTTTGTGAAGCGTATGCTGAGTGATCCTGATTTCTGAGAACAGAAACGTCATTTGCGAGAATTTGCTGAATAGTTGCATACCCGATGCTTTCCGCGGCGGCTGCGGTCTGATCACCTCCTTCCCTGGCTGCTTTCCTGGCGACAGCCTTGCATCTCTGTAGACCTGCAATGGAGGGAGAACGTTAAATCCAAGACCCTCTTCTTGGGGGTAATAAGACCACCCTACCTGCACACATCTCATTGAAGAGGCTGGGATTGCAGCCTGCAGCTGGTGGAGCAAACCCTCCATCCCACCACCATCTCCTCTGCCTGCAGCTGGTCTACCTCTGCATTTGGCCCAACGTGTATAACTGAAGTCTTAGGCATGGGGAAAAAAAAAAGAAAAAGAGCACAAAACCCAAATATAAATCCGTTCTGCAGACAGCCACGCTTTCAAGCGAGGTCCTAAGGAATGTTTTTCGTCACTCCCAGTGAAACTCTAGGACTTTCACCTCTAAATGCTTGCCGAGCTGCAGATGAAAGGCTCCTGACTGGAAGCACTTGAAGCTCGGCTTTTGATCTCCACATTGCCTGCACACTCGGCTGAGGAGCGCTGCTGCAGCCCCACATCCCTCTTCCAAAAGACAACAAGTGTTTTCTTTCCCTCTCCCCATTTAATATTTCTGCAGCCAGTTTACCCAAGGGATGGACATTGCTATTTTCTGAGGGTCAAATATTATGACAGCTTTGGATATCAATGTTCTCGCAGTACCTCCAGCAGTTGTCTTCCAAAATAACTTCATTGGTCCTTTTTAAGAAATAAGCTTTCCCGGATAGTTCAGCTTTGATTCTTGCTGGGTTTTGGGGAGGGTTTTAATCTGAGGGATGGGGAGAGGAGCTTTATTTATTTTTTCAGAGGAAAACTCCGTCTGTTTTGAAAGGGCTCTTAAATGAAACACAGAGCATTGCCAACCCCTGTGGGAGACAAATGACCTGGGAGATGCAGAGCTATCACTTACTATTGGAAATGTGAGGGCTGAGGATTAAAAGAGTGAAGTAACATGCATTTGCAAGGAAAATCCTGTGTAGGTATATAAGTTTCACTGCTAGGAACAATCTGGCAAGTGGGGGCTGCTCCCCGTCTTAGAGGTCTCACAGGTAAAATTAGGGAGAGAGAAGCTGATTTTCCACTGTTGTATGGTATCCTTTACTGCTACAGAAATTGAATTTAAAATACTGCCACACCAGGAATCTCTGCTCAGGGGTTGGTATTGATTTACACCCACTTAGCACTCAATTTGTGCTGGTATAAATGTCTACGTAAGGCGGCAGCAAATCAGGATTATTTTGTGGTAGTCCTGAATCGAGTAATAGTGTAATTAAGTGTAATGACCATGGAGGACTGGCTTTTTTTGTACATGTATTTACTCTTCCTCCTTGGTAGAAAGGGAATTATTGCGAGGAAGGACCAGTAGGTGCTTGGCACTTGCTGGCACAGTACATCTCCCCAGCACAGCAGTGCTCTCCCGTGCTCTGCTGTGAATTAAATCCCTTTGTTAAACAGTGTCTTGGACCCTCTGCCTGTACAAACTATGACCCCAAAGCAACTTGATGCAGCAAGCTGATTTAAATTAGAAGGGAAAGTGTATTTTAAAAACATTTCAGATAATGCATCCTAAAGCCTCCTGTAGGAGAGACAAGTTGTATTTTCACACCTGCTGTGTTACTGAGGGGAGACTCCCAGGGGTTGCTCTGATTGGCTGATGTTAATACACAGCTTTTACCTGTCTTTATGAGGACTTTTGGCAATCTGAGTGAAATACTGTGGAGTCAGCATGGATGCACCGCTCCAGCCATGAGCACCTGGTGTAGGGTGCATGGAAAGGGCTGTGCCCATCCCATGTCTCCCATCTCATGCTGAACCCAAATTCTGGCCCATCTTCAGTTCCGCTCTTTGCTGCAAGCTCCTCAGCGCAGCCTTGCGCAGCCCAGTCCTTCTCCCTCTGTTTTGTGAGGGCAGCAGCACCATGCCTCTCTTGGGGGCTGTGAGGATGTCCCAGGAGCACTTAGATGCTGCTGTTACAGCACCCATGTAACTCCTTGCACCCTCTGTGCACTGAAGGCTTGACATAATTTTGCAGAGACAAAATATTCCAGAAATTAATCACATCAAGTGCTGTGGAGTTTTGCTTAAACTCCCCTTTCAGATTTATAAGCCTGACAAATATAATTTTTTTTTTCACAGCTTGCTGGCCATCTGCTGATCCTCTATAATTATAGCTGATTTAGTGCTTTGTCTTAAAAAGGACAAACACACACAACCGCTAAGATGCCAATTAAAGGTATTAGGAAATACGGTTGGCCAGGACCCATGGATCACATAGAAGAGTAGTATGGCTAGATGTATGTTTGTGTTTAATTTACTCTGCCAGGGGCTGAGCATGTTTCCAAGACAGCCCATCTCACCCATCAAAGGCCATGCTGGTGACATTGCTTAGGTGTCTCTCCTGGTGGCATTCAGCATCTCTTACTGAGAGTGGTTTCGCCCAACCCAGCTTTCACCTTTCCAATTGGACAAAAAGGCTCCATGTGGCTGGAGGGCTGTGTCCCAGGTCAAAAAAAAAAGGAGAAAAGAGGAAAAGGAAGGCAGGAAGGCAGGAAGGCAGGAAGGCAGGAAGGAAGGAAGGCAGGAAGGAAGGAAGGAAGGAAGGAAGGAAGGAAGGAAGGGAAGAAAGAAGGAGGGAAGGAAGGCAGGAAGGCAGGAAGGAAGGAAGGAAGGAAGGAAGGAGGGAAGGAAGGAAGGGAGGAAACCCTCAGCAGGTAAAGGGTGTGAGACCTATGAAACAGGACAAGAAGGTATTACATATGTTTTCCTGAAGGTTGCTACCTGTTTTATCAGTTTGTGTGCAGATGGGAGATGTCTGTTCTCTGCAGAGGTGAGCATTCCAAAATGCTGTGTTTTAAACTGTCCCATCAGCTGGAAGCAGTCCTATCACCATGTAGATGCAGATAGAGGGCTGGAACACCTCTCCTAGGAGGAAGGGCTGAGAGAGTTGGGGTTATTCAGCCTGGAGAAGAGAAGGCTCCAGGAGACTTTATTGTGGCCTATTATTACTTAAAGGGGGCTTATAAGAAAGTTGGGGACAAACTTTTTAGTAGGGCCTGTTGCAATAGGACAAGGGGTAATGATTTTAAACTAAAAGAGGTTAGATTCAGAGTAGATATAAGGAAGAATTTTTTTAACGGTGAGGGTGGCGAAACACTGGCACAGGTTGCCCAGAGAGGTGGTCATGCCCCATTCCTGGAAACATTCAAGGTCAGGTTGGATGGGGCTCTGAGCAACCTGATCTGGTTAAAGCTGTCCCTGCTCACTGCAGGGGGGTTGGACTAGATGGCCTTTAAAGGTCCCTTCCAACCCAAACTATTCTATGATCCTGTGATTCTATGATACCCCAAAACCTCTGCCTCTCCTCACCCCAGGCTGCACACAGAATACATTATCCCTGGGCAGGACGCGAGCCCTTAACGTAGAGATGTGTATTTCTTTTACATGGCTCACAACTAGGAGATGCAATTTTTTGATATAAATATATCTTCCTCTTCTTCTAGCCATTGGACCTTTGAATACATTTGCTCTTGTTTTTTGCAATAAAGGGGTTTCCTGGCATTTTATTTTCCCTCCCTGCCTTGTATTGGCTTCTGGGAAGTCCCTGCAGGCAGACACAGGCGGTCATCTCCCCAGGGCATGAAGACGCGGCCCTTGGCTGATTTTGTAGCCTGGGAAGCCATGGCCAGACCCTGCCAGAGGGTGAGGAGGACAGGATGGGTTTTTCTCCAGGGACCTGGGGCTGCAAACACAGTCTGATGGCACTGGGCTGGAGCGTGTCAAGGCAGCTCCTCTCTGTGGGACCTGCCTGAGCCAAGTGGGCTGGGTGACAGGTTTCTCCTCCAAGGCCAGTAAGGAAAAAATCTTCCATTGCTGCAAAGCAGCCTAAGGAGAACAGCTCCCCAGCTGCTCCTCCAGCCCGGGACTGGCAGCCTCCACAGCTCTTTCACGCCTCTGTGTGAAGGTCAACACCGCTGTCCCCGACTGGGGAGGATCCCTTGCCCCCGACCTGCCCTCTCCCCTCGCCTGCCCTCTCTGCGTAAGCCTCTAAAGTGTGCGAGTGGCTGGGCAGATGCTCATGGCTCCTACGGCTCCCTGCAGTATCTCAAAACCCTTCAGGCAGGGCCCTGTGTGCCCGTGGAGGGGGAGACGTGGCCCATTGTGCATTGACAAGGACTGGAAGACAGTAAACAAATAAATCAAAAATAACTGAAATGACACCATGGGAAATAACTCCTTGGGGCTTGCAAGCAGACAACTTCTTCCCAAGGAAAGTTACTGGGGATGCTGCCTTGGAGATGTCAATATAATGAAAACAAAACCAAAACCCACCCCAACCCAGGGAGTGTTTTACTTTAACTAACGGGTCCCTTTTAAGTGTAGGATATTGACATTGTGTTTGAATAGGGGCACTGTAGGAGCCCAAACTTGCCATACATGTATTTCCAAACCTACCACCTTCTGTAGAAACATCAAGGGAATACATTTGAATGGAAATAAATTCAGCTAACGCCTATTGATGCAAATGGGTAATTTCAAGTGCATTAAAGAATGCAGCCAGAGATGCTTCAGCAAACAATCCAGATCATGTCTTAATTAAGGTATTCTCTTTCTTCTTCTTTCTTTTTTCTTTCTTCCTTTTTTTCCTCCCTTCCATTTGTGTGCACAATAGCAAAGAATCCTCTTGGTCCCTGAGAAGACAAAATTACACCTAAAAACCAAGGCCGTCTAAAAACATGTGCTTTGATAAACATATATGGACATGCATTTAATTGTGCCTGTGCGCTTTCACTCTGCAAAGGTGACAGCTGAGCCAATCAGCTAACTAATTAACATACACTGCAAACGAGATTCCTCTTTTCTCAGGACCGGGACAGATGGCCTATGCCACTCAGCCAGCTTCCTGCGCCTAATCCCCTGCTCCTATTTGCTCCAGTGGCTGCAGATATTTGCATTCACTCAACAATAACCCATTGAAACAAATCACTCCCTTTATTCTTGCCACCTCCAAGAAAGTACTACACGCCACTGCCAATGTGGAAATGCTGCCACAAAGGAACCAATTATTATTTACAGAAAAATATCAGAAAAAGGAAAAAACAGGATTGCTGCTAAAAATAAAACAAAGCCCTTAAAAAATGGGAAAGGAATAAAACAACATCTCTGAAATGGTCTAGTTCATAAGGGCTGCATTCAGAATGCCTGGAGCAAGTTTTCATATTTTTTTGCCTGCTCCTGTTGCCATTGAATCTGATAGTGTGCTTTGCTTGTTAACAAGTTTTATGCTTTATTTTGGACAATCGTTTTATGCCTTGGCCAACAATACAGATTCAGATTTGTTTTCTAACAGTCACTTTTCCAATGGCCCACTCGTTGCCAAGAATAAAAATGGTTGTAAAGCAAGATTTATTTTCAACAATATTTTTTATCTAAACACATCCCTAGATGCTCTGTGGAGAAATCCAGGGTGTGACTGGGCAGCCTGAGGCTACATTTTGTATGTCAGAAGATGCTGGTGCTGCAACATCCCCAGCTGCTTCCCAACAACTGTTGCTGTCCCCAGGGGGTCCAGGCTGGGCTCTCAGGAGTGGTTTGCAAAGGATGTACAGCCCTGAGAGCAGGATAATGCAGGTGCCTTTGCTCATGCTGGTGGTACTGGGCACCCCTCTCTGACCCATCCTGCAGGCCAGCATTGCAGAGGTCTTCCCTGGTTTCTCAGAAATCAGGCTGCAATGTTTTTTTTTTTTTTTGATCCCATGGAAAGAGAGGTTTTAAAAATACTGTTGCTTGTACTGTGATGCTCTGCGGTGTGTTTGCCAAGATACAGAGGCTTTGCCATGACTGTGAGCAGAGTCCTCATCCAAGTGCTGGAAGGAGGCAGCTCCCAGAGCCCTTTGGCAGTGTGGAGCAAGGAGGGGGCAAAAGTAAAACCAACCAGAGATTTGGGAGATCAAAGAGAAATCTTTTGGAAAAGTCATCCAAACTTCATTGATATGGTCTAAGGAAAAGATACCTCCAGAAGGGCTTTTTCAGTCAATCATTACAGATTAGGTCCAAACCAAGAGTGTAGCAAATGAATGTAGGACTGGTAGGTCCCAACAACACCCCTGTAACATGTCTCAGTGTTGGTAAAAAATATTACTAGCTGCTTGGATCAGGTATGAAAGGATTGCTTAGTTTTTTTGCAAATACAGAGAAGATTTAAAATATCTGCCATCTAAAATCCTTGTCTATGTGCATCATTTCTGTTATAACTTTAATCAGTTCCATTACATTTATGCTGTACTTTGTTTCAGCTGACTGAGAAGATCCCAGCCACTGATTCAAGTGTTGACTGATGTGACCACACAACTGAATCTTCTTTCTTGGGTTGTGAGAAATGGCTAGGTATGAAAAAGTCTGCTCTTGGAGGGTGGCATAGTTGGTTACTTGGCTTCATGTTTGGCTATTGGTGCCTTGGGTCAGCCTTTTCTGGGAAAGGAGCTAACTTTCCAATGTCCATCTGTCCTCACACAGCGGTTCACATACTGGGATCTCAATCCATGATGGGTTAATATCAGCATTAAAATGGTAAGTAGTAATCCTACTCAAGAAGGAGAGTGCAGTGACAAACTGAATAGCCTCCTATCCCTCTTGCTGTCCTGTTTCAGTAGAAACACTTGCACTGGTTCTGGGAGATTACAAAACTCAGAACCTACTAAATCTGCAGGAAAATAGTATTTCAGATGCAATTCCAGACCAAGGACTGGCAGGGAAACTCCCCAGCAAGTAATTCCAGATCCATCAAAAGAACTGAATGTGTGAAAGTTTCTAGTTTGAGAAAATCCTTGCATATGCCTTGTGTCCAGACACTCAAGCACTTTGCTGGTGCAATGAGGATTTGCACAGATGTGCACAGCCTGTCCTTGTGGGCAGGTAGGTCTGGAGACCAGGGCAACCTTGCCCCCATGAAGGTGCACCAGGAGTGCCTTTGTAACACAAAGCAGAGCTTCCCAGAGATCCAAAACCCCAGCTACTTTTACTTGTTTTCCCAAGATTTATATTTTGTCTCTGTTGCCAGAGAGAGGCCAAAGTAAAGTAGGAGAGACTCTTCTCCATATATCTCCAATTCAACCAGAGTGATGACAAGCAGCCAACTAACATCTGAGCGGGCTGTGATGAAACTTCCTGCTTGGCTGCGCAGCCTTTCTCCTTTCACATCAACAGCCACGCTACAGGGTCCTCATTTGACCTGCAACTCCACAACCTCAATCCTCAAAGGTTGGGCGGCCTAATTAAAACCAACAGAAAACAAGAATGCAATTTTGCACACTGCATCTCAGCCTGTAAGTTGATTTGACCACTCCTAATACCTTCTCCACACCCATCCAGCACAGGCATGGTTACAGGAACATTGCTAGGAAGCCCATTTTGGGGGTGGTGGGCCCACTTGCTGTTCCCTCTTATCTTTCCACCAGCTCCAGCCCCTTCACAGAGGCAGGAATCCAACCCTGCTTTTTTCCCCTGGAGCAGTCTCCTCCTCTAGGCATCGAAATGAATATGCAAGGTGGAAAGATTGCCGCCTGGTAAAAAGATGTGCTCTCCTTTGCATCTTAAATGACCACTGATCTCTCTGTAAAAATAACTTCCCAGAGGAGCATGCAAATTCACTAGCTGGTTTGCATGCAATTAAAAGAAACCCAACAACAACAAAATCCCTTGTATTTTTGAGGCAAAGTTATTTTTCATAGCAGAGCCTTAAAAGTCCTTATAAATGTAAGATGCCAGTGGTTTCTCATGCAAACAAAAGATTCCGGGGCTTAGCTCTCTGCTGAGAGCGGAGGAAGCGCCAGGGCAAGAATGAGGGAACATTCAAACGGGCTCCTCTCTGACAGCTTTATAGCCCAGATACAATGGGCAGAGCCTCTATACTGATGAGTCTAATTTAGGCAGCTCTGGCACCCGCCCCCCATGGCTCTGCTGCACATTACTGCTGTCTTCTTCAGTTCTTCTCCCCGGCCCTACCGAACAAATCGGCGTATCAGTCACAGCGGCCCCATGCACCCGGGCCCCGCACACCTTTGTGATACTCTCTGCAGAAAAAGCTGCTGTTTAGCAAAACAAAAGGAGTCTCATAATCTACTTATTGTGCCTCATTAGGATTGCGGGCGCCCTCTTCTAATGGGAAAGTTAGAGGATCAAGCAGCCAGTGCACTTCAAGGTTACCATTCCGGGTAATAAAGACATTTTTTTCCCCGTTCATGTCCAAGCATGACAAGGCACAGCGGCTCGCTCCCAAGAAGCCGCTTGACATCTTCATTGTTCTACCTTCGCCAGTGAACAGTTTTTGCACCGTTTCTTTGGGTGGGCATCACGAAACCAAGCGTAGCTTTTCCAGGGAGAGAGGTGTTTTGATCTGGTTTTTATCCTGCAGGCTCCCAGCTGCAGAATTGAGCCCGCCTGGGTAGGATCTCTGCACATTTTCAAAGGAGGGTCCTGGGCAGATGTTATCAGGGATAGTTTATATAAATCTGAGCCTAGGTTAATTCAGAAAATATGTAGTTTCTGCAGCAGCTGTGAACCACACAATGTTATCCTGTTCCTGATACGTGGGCACTTAGATAACATGACAGTCCCTAGGTGATAGGGTCGTATCAACCTTTGATGCTGAAACACATGCAAATTCCCTTTAGAGTTGGAAATGCAGTGCTTCTGGGGGCTGTTTAAAGAAGACATTGTTCAGATAGTGTTTCTCACTGAAGCTGCAGTTTCTTGTTTCCAAAGGAGAGGAGCCAGCTCTGTTGGATATTACAAAGTCCCTTAAAAACATTTGAGAGATAGCTTAAAAATAACCATTATAACTCAGTTTAAATGGATTTATGGAACATAAACAAAACAAAACAAAAACTTGGCTTGTTTAAGAAACTGTAGAGTCAAAGCTCTGATGTGTTCAGTAAATACAGCAGCCAGAGTCGTGCTGCAGCAAACATTTGCAAAATACTGAGCATTTGACTTCTACTTCATATGTAATTTAGCTCTAATGGACCATATTGCGTCATCAGTTTTGAAGTGAGAGTCCTTGATGAAGTCTTCACGGAAAGAGCTTAAAAAAACAGTGACACGGTAAGGACAGAAGGATTTCAAAGCCCTTCAAGCAACCTAAAAAGGCCTCAGTCCCGAGCACTTTATTTAGGCAAAACACAGACGTTTTCGGCACCAGAACTAATCACAGGACTAATCACACAGATTGTTTCGACCGACATTTCAAAGCAGGTCTCCCTCGTAGGAAGCACATCTATTATTTAATGGCTCATAACAATGCTGCATTTCAATTTACTATCAGTGTTGAGGACTATCACACCCGGGGGGAAACTGGGGAGGGAATTTTGGGAGGTGCAAGGTCATTCCCTGCATTGCCTGAGATAAACCAAAGTGCCCTAATCTTTCCCTGATATCCCAGTGCTTACAGAAAGTCACTATGGCCTCTTTAAGACAATGAATGGTCAACATTTGGTCTGCTCGAAGATAAATTCAAGTTTATAACCTCACCTGAAGAGAAGCTATCTCTCTGGAGGTAAAATAAAATAAAGTATTAGACCAAGATATTACTGATATTGCGAGTGTGGTAATATTGGGGTGGATTTCACATTTATTTTTCTCTCTGAAACACCCCTTGCACACTGGAAGTAGGTGTGAGGGGGTTTCAACGAAGAGTTACGGTACCAAAAAGCTTTGCTGTGGGTGACAAAGAAGCCAGGTCCCTGAGCCCCAACGGTCCTGCCAGGTGACACATAACCCACCTCTTCTAACCCCGTGCAAATGTTTGCTCTCCAATAAGTCTAATTTCAAATGCAGGCAGTGCTTACATGCACAAAGTGCATCAAGCCTTAGAGCAAAATACTGTAGCCAGCAGATATGGCCTTCCCAGGCATGCAAGGAGGAACGAAGTGCAGTCACTGTTTTTTGGAAGCATTTACTGAAACAGCCCAGCTGGGAGAGCAGTAGATGATGAGGAGCTGCCAGGGAGTGTAACCTGGGAAGATGCTGCCCTTTCGGACAAAGCAGATGTATTTTGCAGGGCTCTAGGCAATGACAAGTCTTGGAAAGTCATAGCTAATGTTTCACCCAATAGCCTGCACGACACCAAATTTCTTGGAAATAAAACGTTTCTCATGGGTGTCTCATAAACAAATTATTCTGGCCACATTCACCGAGCCATCCCTTTCTAGGAAAGCAAATACACGACCAATCCCAACCAAAAATGAAGCCAAGCTACCCTGGCACTGAAAGAGCGATGCATGGGCTGAAACTGGAGTTATGCCATTTTCCTTAATCTGTTTGTAGGGAGGTAACAAATATCCAGTTTCTCTCGTGTATCAGCAGCTTTGAGGCCTCTTTGTAAGCAGAGCTAAAGTCAAGTGCATCTGTAATGCCTGTTATTGTGGCAGACACCACAGAGAGAGCATTAGGAGCTCCCTCCTCACCCAGGGAACACAAACCAGGGTGTGTTTATAGCCCAATAATTGCTTGTTTGTGTAAAGTAATGATGTCCCTGTTTGGCTTTTAGGCCAATTAGTAGAATAAAGGTGGTAAAAACACCAACATAATTAGTCTAATGACTATAAACTACTGACACTAAGTGTAAAATCTCTAGCCTTTTTGACACCCCAGTTTTATAGTGCAATATAAGGAGGGCAGTAACATTTGGATGGGGAGGAGTTCCTCTGCTTTTGTAGCTGACTTTGAATACCCCTGTACGATCAGATGTGTTTGGATCGCCTGGGGTGGCTGACTGCAGTATCATATTAAAAGAAAGATGCCTCTGCTAATTATTTCTTGCACTGCTTTTTCCCTTTGCTAATTAAGAGTGGCAGAGAGATTTGATTATAATTTTTTTCTCCTACTAGTTAAAAAAAGGCAAAACCAGGCCCCAACCCACCCCAGATCCCCAGGCTGAAGAAAATACTGTCCCTCGTGTTCGGGCTTTCATTACTTTATCAATACGCTACCAGCTAGATTGCTGGGGACTTGCTACGAGCAGTTGAAGGCACCAAAAAATACTGATACTTTTAGTGTCAGCCACAATGCCAGGGCTGTGCTTGGTGGGTGAACAGAAGGGGAGTTATCTGGACATGCGGCTCCCCCTGAAAACATGAACAGCTTCATTGTGGCACTGCTGCTCCCTTCCTGCTGCAGTTAAAAAGGGACTGTCAGGATTGGGTTTTTAAAAAGTTTAAAAAGCCAAGATTCAACCTAGGATAATTATTCACCCAGAGACTCTCTTCAAAAAAGCAATGCAATTCCTTTCGAGGGTTTCTCCTGCTGGCGTGAAAGCCAGTTAACTGATGGTTGTTCTTTCGCTGCAGGAGCCAAGCCTGTGCCGGGAGAGCTGTGCTACACAGCTGCACATGTGCATCGCAATTACAGCAGCAAAACTGCTATTGCTAAATCCATCCTTCTCTAGTGAGCTGATTTCTGCTGGCAAAATCCACTTTTCAGTGCACAAGAAGAGCACAACCAGGCGACCTTGCAGCATCACCCAATGGCGCTGTGTGCTCAGAGCAATGAGGTTGTCCCATGTACCCGCCACAAGAATTTGGTCCAGTGGCTAAGACTGGACAGACTTCATCACAGTGCACATTTCACAGCATAGCAGGCATTTCATGATGTGTTATTCAGTGTGCTGGCTGATTACAGGCTGGGACAATCTGCAGTTACCTCATTTTCTCCTCATGACTGTGGGGAATGAAGAGGCATTGCAACTCCAGCCTCTCTCTCAAAGTCCCTAAATTTGCCCCTAATGTCCTGGACATATTTACTGTTATGACCCTTGCTTTTGTCCCACTTCCACACCACAACACCTGCCCTGTGATTCCTGGCACAGCTCCCTGAAGAAGGAGGCTCTTGCATATGTTTAAGGCCATGGGGGGAAACTAGTTGTCCCATTTCAGCCCTACATGAGTAAAGCAATGGCTGTTTTTTAACTCTTCCCACAGAGGACTCTAAGGGCATGGGAACATCTGCAAACAGCAGAGAGCTTAAAAGCCAGCCTTAATTCCCAGATATTGGTTACTGCATCTGCTGCTGCTTCTGCCACCCAACAAATCTGCCAGCAAGGTTCAGTTTCCTCTTGATCCATGAGAAAAGGTAGTCTGCAGCTGCCTTTGCACAGGAGCACACTAATGAATGCTCACACTGTGCCTTCCCTTCAGCTCATGGGAGTCAGGGCTGTGCTGCGGGGACAGGGAGCTGAGGGCAAGAGCATCCTAAACTGCTCCGGTGAGAAGGGCAGGGGAGTCCTCCATCATGCCTCCACTCTGAGAGTCCTTAGAAACAGCACAGACAGATCAACAGGGACCTTTCATGTGGCAAATGATGTAGTGATGCTTAAGAGGTAATTTTTTTTTTTTCTAAGGACACAGCTAATAAAAAAGAATTAGGGGTTGTAGCATTTTGACCTTAAGTTTGAACTTCTTCCAAATGCTTGGGACTCCAGGCAGAGCTCTATAATTCCCTGAATTCAGGCTAGTTTTGCCGGGTTTTTTTTAGCATTTTTTAAATGGTTTCAACAGATGTAAAAACCCATATCTTGTTGAGTTGAAGATGACAGTAGAGAAGTTATCTCCTGCCTAGGAAGCTTAGCTTTGGGGTTTTGAAGTATTTATCTTTCAGCAAGAGGTCCCTCTTTCTTCTAGCCGCTGCTGAAGCTCAGTCTTCATGCTCTGGACTGCTCTCTTTCCACAGGTTATCTGAAAAAGGTTCTGCCTTCCTTCACTCTTCTCAGATCAAAGGGAACATTATCGGTTTACAAAGCATCCCTCCTTGCTTTCTGTCTCCCAGCACCTCTGTCTCACAAACCTTTTCTCTAGGGGTGAGGGATTGGGACCCATGCTGCTGGGCAGCACTGCATCCCCTGGGACAAGGGTGGCTACGGGGATGTTCTGCACTGTGAATCAGAAAATCGTGCCTAAGCTTCCTATTCCCAGGAAAGGTTGTCTAGTCTGATGATTTGGGCCACCAAACATTTCTGGTGGAACACCACTGAATGCAGGGAGTTCCTGAAGGGATCAGTTTGACCCCCTGTCCTTGATTTGCACTGTGGGGAAGAAAGGAATAAAAGGCATAAAAATGTAAGTTAAAGACAGAGTGTCACCCTTTGCTTTGAATTTCCTGCCTTTTGTCAGGCTAAGTGCTCAATGCTATTTAAATGCAAGTTTTCTGTAGGAGAATCCTCCCCCAGCCAGGCTTTCATGGAAAGGTTTGCAATGCCCATTGTTTTCATGGCTGCAGGTTTGGGGACAGTTCATCCAAAATCTCCTGCCATCAGAGAGCTCAGTCCATCTCCAGGTTATGCTGTAGTTGGGTGATGCTTCCTTCAGCATCGGAGCAAAGAGAGGAGAAGCACTTCTGCCTCTACCACTGACTGATTTTGTCCTACAGTAGTGTCACCTAACCACCTTCTACCTCAGTTTACCTGTCAATTCAGTGGTTATAAGAGTGCTGGTGTTGTAGGGACATTACAAATCCATAACATTTCCAAGTGCCTGAACATGCCTTGTGGGTTGCACTTAGGTTGGAACAACTTCTTCAGACTCTTTTGCTAATGGTGCATCTTTTCTTCTTGCCAAGATGGCCAGATGGCTCTTAGTTAAAAAAATTAAATTAATACTTTTTTTTTTTTGCTAGACTCTCATTACAGTATGTTGCTGATAGAGCACTTGCTTCTTAAATATTTTCTCCCTTCTCTCTATCCCACCCCTGTCTTGCCCCTAAACAGATTCTCAATTATCCATGGGAACAGATTCTCAATTAGGAATGGGCAAACCTCACAAGCTCATTTTCACATATTTATATGGTTGGTCAATGTTCTTCTGTCACAGATGATATTTCTGATTGGTTTTCAATTAAATAAAAGCATCTGCTCACTGGAAAAATGTTTCAGCATAACTGAAACTACAAACCAGTCTGGTTTTTTGGTAAAGTATGTAAGTCTTTTTTCTGTTGGTGGTGAAAATAACAAATTTCTGACCTTAATTTTTCCAGAGGTTATTGAGTCCTGAAATTTCCTGCTGATTTAGTAAGGTATGAGATAAGTAGCCTCTCTGAAAGACAAACAAGTGAAATTAAGCGAGGATGCAGTTATTCAAGTGTAGGCATGCCTGCTTCTGAATCCTGCATTGATCTGCTATACCACAGTGTTATACCCACTGAATACATGGGTTATCCTTCGGCTTTTATGCTTTGGTGGAAATCCAGAATAACTCCATCAGACCAACGGAGCTGTACCTGGAGAGGCCACACGATCATATGGTTGAAATGCTTGCCTGAGCAAATCACTGTGAGTGGTGCTGCGACTTGGAAATGTAGTGGAAACATCAGATGTGCTGAAGACCAGATTATCCTAGAAATACCCCCAAATGGCCTCCATATCAGTCACTTGTTCTTTCCAAGTGTGGCCCTGAACACAACCCAGAAGGAGAGGGATTAATTCGTCTTCAGCATTGCTGAGCTCATGCAAACCCCAGGACAATTCTGGTTTCTTTGGAAGCTCAGGCAAAAAAAGATTAATTTGTCTGTACAGGTGAGGCCATCCTTCCTGTCATATTTTCATATTTGAAAACACAGCCCTCTCCTAAAGACTTTTTTCTGTGTTTCGGGCAAAACCCCAGTCACCATGAAGGTGGGACACCCCGTCCCTTGGTGCGGAGATCTGTGGCTGGGTTTAAGCACCGGATTAGCCGCAGAATAGCTAAGCTCTTATAAGGCTTGGGAAAACATGCTGCCCTTCCATGCTTAGTGGGTTTGCCAGGCTCTCCTGTCACTTAGAATGAATGGGGAGAGAAATCATTATTTAATTATCTGGGAAGCCCTTTAAAAGACTAATCAGCAAGGAATTTCACTCCAGTAGTAACAGCTGGCTCTCACACTATGAGTCACAAAGAGAGATATTAAAAGGCTGTGTTTTTCTCAGTTAGTGAACTTATTAACTGTGCTCTCCTCTTTTATAAAAATGCTGCATTGTTCTCTAACAATGGTCTCCAGCCCTTGAGAAACACGACAGTACGCTGAAGGGGACAAGGGGCTGCCTTACTGTAAGTTGGGGTTTACCTAGTCCAGGATCTCATGCTTCAAACCCCAGTTTTGCTTTTTTTAGGTTCAGGTGGGGCTCTTCCCAGCAGCCACGTGGCAAAGGGGTCTGAAACAAGAGGTGTCAAATGGAGGAAGCACCGGGAAGGGGCACAGCGATCTGTTCCATGACAAGCAGCAATTTGCTTCTCTGATGCTCTAGCAGGCAGAGAAAAGCGCATCCAAGCTGGCTTCCCCTTGGAGAGGCAGCGGTTTGCCTCTGCGCTGCGGGAATGGCAGAGCGGAGCTGAGCTCTCAGCATTGGGTTGGGCAGGACGAGCTCAAACAGGATCTTTCTGAAAGAGATCGGGAAGTCAAGGATGGGAAGGGAAGAGGTGTCGTCTCCAGGACAATTGTTCTTGGTGGATGCTGCTGCTCGGGGCTGTGGATTGTCACCGAGTCGGTAAGACCTGACCCAGCTCTGCTGTAAGATCCCACCCGAGAGCCCCTCTGCACCAGTTCCCCTCGTGCCAGTGCCTGACAGTGGATTCAGGAATGATAACATCCACAGGGCGCTTATGAAACGTCAGTGCAAGGAAACGGCTTTAAATTCAAGCGGCAGCTTAAGTGAAATTAAATGGGGGAAGCAATGTCTCAGCCGGTGTAATTCCAGGCTACCTGTCGCCTGGGTTTACACTGCTTGGGCACCAGTTTTGCCCTCTTCTGCAATCTTCAGCTACATAATGAGCACTTCAAAACTCAGCAGACCCCGTCAGCCCCTCCAGGTCTATTAACCAGACCCCTGGCCTTATCAGAGCTCTGCAGAGGGAATAGCCGCCTTCCTCCTCCGGGCTTGTCATCTCCCTGACCGTTTAAACATGTAGCTCTCCAAACACAACTGGTTCAACAGCTCAATCTAATCACTGTGGGAGCATGGGGAAGGGGAGTGGATCCCTCTGGCAACCAGGGACACAAATGATTGGAGAGATGCTGGTTGTGGGGAAGAGCAGCCGGGCAGGGGCCGGGCGTCTGCTTGGCTCTGGTGGGGACCAGAAATGTTGGGGGGGGGTGTGTGCATATCTCTGTGGGTGGGAAGGAGGGGAGGAAGGACAGAAAGGGTATGGGATTATGGTTTACTGAAAACCCATTTCCCATATGCACAGTGATTTGTTGCTTTCAATTTTTCTTAAGAAATCTTTTTCTCTGTGTGTGTATATAAATTTCAGTCCCCTGAAAGAGCCTTTCCTCCACCCAAGGTCAAACATTTAACTGCGAAAGATATTTACAGGGTCAAATTAAACTCCTAGTATTTGAGCCAGTGTCTCAGCACAACAGAGCGGAAGCATCTCTGTCCAAGCAGTGCTGGGCAATCTGCCGCAGGGGAGAATACGCAATAATATTTACCTTGCACAGACAAAAATGGTATGAACACAACCGTCCTCTCCTCTTCTGGGGCCCTTGCTGAAGACAGACGGCTCAGCAGTCTGGCAGTAATGGATAAATCTCAAAGGGCAATATTTCAGCTTATATAAGGGGATAGGGCTCCCTGCCAAGAGAGCTTCTACAATTTACATCAGGGAGGATTTGGCTGGAGATAAATCAGGTAGTCATTCCCCCGGAGGAGCTGTGGTACCAGCAGTGCTCACCTGTCTGCCCGGCATCAGAGCCAAGCCTGTCCCCCCTCAGGCAGCTCCAGGTATGAATTGCACATTTGGGGTGCCCTGGGAGAGGTAGGCACTGACGGTGATGAGAGGCAAACTCAGGTGTGCATAAATGCTGGAAAAATAGTTCAACTGGAGCGCTTTCCCTTACGGAGGAGAAGGAATGTCTCCTGCCAGGGGGGTGAATTGCCCCAAGGGGTCTGTGTTCAGCTCCCTGCTTTGCCACTGTCTTTTTGTGCCGTCAGTCTCTTGGTCTTGGTCTGCTGCCACCCAGCACCCCATTAAGTGTCCTGGGCTATAGGTCCAGAGGTGACCAGGACTTCTCATGCTTGTCCTCTCTACACAAGGAAAAGATGAAAGGGTGGCGAGCAGCGAGTTGTGACAAGGTTCCAGCCCCGCTTGCTCACATCCCCGCACAGCTGCTGTAGGGGAACACACACCATCGTTTTGGGGCTGGTGCTGGCTTGCTCTCCACTCCTGCTCCAGGATGAAGCTGGGAGGACAGGTAAGTCAGAGCTGTCTGAACCAGAGCTTGTCCTGGGGCTGCTCTGATGGAGCTGCTCACACACAGCCCTCCCTTATGGTCCTGCCTCCAGGTACAGCCAAGCCCTGCTGGTTTGGTAGCAGGCGCACATTTCCAGCTCCTGGCTGTCTGCATCTGTTCAGGAAGGTATTTGCTCCTGAGTTTTCGCTCACGCATCCACCACTTGTCATAACGTGCAGCCTAGTAGGGAGCAAGCTGCGTCTCTCTGGTGCAAACACAACTTGTGCTTCACCCTCTTCCTTCCACTAACTGGACCCCAGCACTTTACCTGGGACTGCTGGATCAGGATGAAGCCCGACCAAGCTGAGGGCAGGGCCGGCTCCTCCTGATGTTCACAAGGAGGTCTTCAGCAGCTGGAGATGGAGCTTCCTTTGCCTCTGCCCTGCACGCCTATTAGCTTTGTTGCATAAATAAAAAGCAATTTGCTCTTGATTGTTTCTATTTTGTTTTGGTACTCAGTGGGCTCGCAGCACGCAGAGGAGGTACACACATAAGTTCACTAGCCTCCTAAGGAAAACCAATAAACCCTTAATTAGTGCATCGGGAAAGAGCTCTCCTGGAAGTTGCTGTCAGGATGTGTATTAGAGAAGGACATAATGGTACCTGCTTAGGAGAGAGCCCTGCTGTAGATCCCATCCTCAGATCTTGCAGGCTGTTTTAAAAAACAAGGTGGAAAAAGTATTTCAAGTTTGTAGACTGCAACCTGATGCATGATGGGATTAAGAGTTCAATCTGAGCACCTTGGTCTGGTTATCTGTTGCCTCTGGACAAGACTGGGAGCATCTTCAAACACCTGAAGGTGACCAACCCATCAGACAGAAGGGTTTGGGCCATCTGTGTCCTTCTGGAGGCTCAGGGGCACTGAAGGTCATGTCCAATGGCACTAGATGCCCATGTATAAGCAACTGAATTGAGCCACAGTAGGACCTCTTAAATCAAGGCACTGTCAGAGGGAAGGACTGAGACAATATCTCCTGCAACAAAGGTTTGTGCCTGTTTCTGTAAAGAGCAGTCTCATTACTGGATACTGTACAATATCAAAGGGTTTCTGGCCTGGGCTGCTATGAAAACTCCTTAACAGATAAGAAAATATGTCTTTATATTTGCCATTTGATTGTGAAAGGAGACATTTTAATCAGCATTTGTCAGCCTGTCTGATATATAAATAGTACTTTATCCTGTTACACTGCTCTTATCAGCATCCTACAGTCTGTTCACTCACAAACAATAGTGATTATCTTTTCTATAGGGAAATTGTGGCTTTCTTTTTCTTAATTGGGCAAAATTCCTACTAAAGTTAAGTTCTGTCAAAATGGATGGGTCCCAGCCCAGGTGAGTGGGGAAAAAAAAGAGAAGGGAGCAGACACAGAAGTTTGTCAGAAGCTAAATTCAGAAACATGAGGACAGGGTGGCCTGCATAAGGGGCCCAGGAGACAGCCACTGTGTAGGAGCTTCCCCATGGGCTGGTGACCCCAAGGGTGTGAGCCTGGTCAGACAGCCCTGGTGCAGCTGTGGGTGCAGGCTGAAGGGGCAGCTTCAGCAAAAACGTTGAAGATGATGGTATTTGTGACATACACAGGGAAGAAACAGCCCTGGAGAGCTGCTTTCAGCAAGCCTTTCCTCTCCCTCCATCTGCTTTTGACCTGTGCAGAGCATCAGTGCATCTCCCCATCCTGTCCCAGCACCTTTGCCCATCTCCTCTCTGTCACTGGCGCCTACAAACCCCATATCCGCCAGGACAAGCAGATGAACAGGCCTGCTGGGATCTGCAGAGGGTCAGCTGATGCTTTTCCCACCCTAGGTAAATAGATGTTTTGATGCAGGAAGGTATTTTGGGGGTATAGACCCAAAATAGATTCTGATCAATAATTAACAGGAGGCAGCTGTGCCTGCTGGAGAGGTGCTGTGCTCCAGGATGTGTCCTCACTGACTGTGTCCTAAAATAGTTCTGTTGATGGAGATCCAACCACGATCATGTGAGCGCTTTGTCTGCCCTGGGTCATGCAGCACAGAGGGGCTGTTTGTACAACAAATCTCTGCACATCCTTAAACTCAGACACGCAAAGACTGCAACACCTCGAGTTAAAACCAGGTAAGCTCCAAGCGACATTGTAGTTTGGTTTCCAGGTATAATAAAGAGAGATTTATGATGTTGAGCTACCTTGGTGCTGCCTATAAATTCCTCTCTGCTTTTCTTTCTGATATTTGCAATGTGCCCAGGGCTGTTCCTGTGCTGCTGATGCTGAGGATGAATCCGGTTTGTGCTATGAAGTGTTGTAAGCAATGGGCATTTGCAGTTTAGCGCTTCAGCACAGAGATATAAACCTTCCTCAGTCTGAGGGATTTCCAGATTCTGAGTATGTGCCCAGTGGCCCCCATTTCTGCAAAACCAAAGCCAGTTACAAAGGCACATGTTTAGGAGCATTCAAAGCACAGTGCAAAATCTAAGGCTGCGGCCTGATGCTATTTCTACTCTTTCTGCAACAGCTCTGTTAAAAGGCATCTTCGCAGAGGAAAATGTGACACTTAAAAGGTAACATATTCTTTTCACCTTCCAGTTTCCAATTCAGTTTGTAACTTAGCCCCAAGAAGTGATCAGGGGCAGCTTTCTTTTCAGCCTCAAATCTCTTTTTCATGCACTGGATGTCAGCGCTCCCGAAAAGATTAAATAAGGCAGAGGTAATGTAGATTTAAAGGATTTTCCAGATGAAGTGCCAGAGCACTTTGAACTGAAGAAGAAAGGGGTTGCTGTGCGAGGACTGATTGGTATGGGGGGAAGGTGCTGTGCAGAATTGCCCTGTGCAGTGCATGCGGGTAAATGTGCCGTGTCTGTGGAGTCGTGGGGTCTGGAAGAGCACCATTAACTCTGCACTGTGGGGCACAGTGCGATGCTTGCAACGTGCTGGCAAAAAAATGCATAACAGGGCTGCATGTCCAGTAATGGCCCTGGGGAATGGTCCTTCCTAAGAGGAATGAGGCCTGCTGTTCAGGATCAGGGAGCTGGAAGGTCCTTGCTCAGCCACCATGGTGCTATCACTTTGAGTATGGTGGGTGTGCAACCATGAGCAACACTGATAGGGCATAGGGGACCTCCATCCCCCTTAGTCTTTGCCCAGAAATCCAACTCTGCATCAAGGGCAAAACCTCTCCAAGGGGATGCTAGCATGGGAGGAAGAGCTGTGAGGCCAACACGTGTGCTCCCTGTGTCCATTCAGTGGCTGGCCAGCTAGGGAAGGGGCATTGGACATCACCGGCATCAACTGTTGCTGCTACCACCAGAAAAGAAGGCACCAGGGGCAGTTTCTCTTGCTTGTCCTCCGAGAGAGACTCCACCCTGCTTCAGCGCTGAGGATGTCTGGGCAAGAACATGAACTGCTGCAAAGGATAAATTACTTCTCTTATCTCCAGATGGATCAGGTCTCCGACAGTATCTGATACCAGCCCTTCAGGAGGAAAGTTCAAGGAGATTTGTGGAAGCACTCACTCTATAATGCTCTCAGAAGGTGCAGAGTTACCTTCTGGCCATGGGCAGTGGGTGGAGGGAGAGGTAGGGGGAGGAACAAGGTTTAATAAAAATAATAATAATATTAAAAAAAAATCCCCTTTGCATTTCAGTAGCAGCTCTTCCAATGTTCCCAGACCAAATTAACTCATGAAAAATTCCTGGCAGGTCGGTATGAATTCCACAGAGAGGTGAAAAGAGATTTGGAGGTAGAGTGGATAAACAGCTTCAAGTCATGCAAAATGGCACTGGAGTCGGTAGAAAAAGAACCCAGGAGCCCAGCTCTGTCTCTGCTCTCTGGCTGTGTTTTCCTTGTGCCATTTGACCTTTAGGAACATAGGCTGTACCAAGAGTTTTTTATGTCTGCTTGGGGCATCTCTATTTAAAAAACTGCAAAGCAGCATGGAGAGCCTTCAGGAGGCTGAAGCAATTTAGGTAACCAATGCCATTGAGCAGATACTCATCTCTGCCTGTTCAGGCTTGTTCACCCTTCGGGATACATGGGTGTGTATGTGTGGGGCAGTATGGGATTATTTGGGAGCAGAAGGCAACATCAGAAATACAAGTCTTGACAAAAACTCAAGGGCTGATTTTCGGGTGCTCTGTACCTGCAGTCAGCTTACTTCTTTCAGAGCCCTTTGTTAGCCTCCTAGGCAAACTTTCAGCGGCTGCTGACCTGGTGAGCTCTGGTGAAAACCATTTATTTTGAAATTTGACCATGATTTGAATGGTGAGCTCTTGGGAAGTTTGAAACTTGATGCATAGCCAGATCAAATGCAAAGCCACTGGGTGTACAACAACAGATGTCCATGTCCTGCTTCTGCAGACATGTACAGCATGGCTGTTGAGATACCTTGGATTCTTCTCATTAATTCTGGGTGTCCTTTTTTTTTTTTTTTTCTTTTATTAAGGGAGCATCCTGTGCTGTTTACTTGTTAGCGGCACTCTGCAATATTTCTGGGTAGGCAGGCATAAGCTTTTGCGTTGTGTTTGTAGAGCTCCTAGCGCATCGGTCCCAGTCCTTATTGGAGTAAACAGGATGGAGTCAGAACTGACAATAAGCACGTTGATGCTGAGCTCAGTCCTCCACCACAGGCAGGTCTGCAACACATGTCCAGTCCCAAAGCTGCCAATGAATAGCCAGTCCTCATGTCTTCACCTCCATGGGACAAAAACCACTGCCCTGCTCCCTACAGCAAATTGCGGACTTACAAAGACTCAAAGCTGCATTGTGAGATGCAGGAGAGCTCAAGGGCATCTTCAGTCATGATACAGGAGAGAAATCATTAAGGAAAATTCCCCCTTGACTGTAGAAAAAGAGTCACAGCCCTTACTGCAAACAAAAGGAAAGAGCCCCATGGCTCCTGCCAGTTTGAGCCAGGGGAGATTGATTCCTGGTCCCAGATCTGGTGCCAAGTGTAGCCCCAAGTGTGTGATCCAAGATGATCATCGTCCTGGGAGTGTTTAACATCTCCAGGAGGACCAGCTCCCACATCCTTCCCTTCCTTCCCTTTCCAGCTCTTGTCACTCTCAGGTGCCTCTGAGGAAGGTGAGGAAACCCCAGCAAGAAAGGAGAAATAAAAGCTCCTCCCAGGTTCTGCAGGCACCCGTGAACAGCCTTGGGTGATGATCAGTCCCGTGTGGACAGGGACATGACCTTGCCTGCTCACCCAACAGCCCTTCTTGGACACACCAACAAATGGGGCACTTGTGGATTTTTCATCACTTTGAGGTAGCAAGGGCCTGATTTTTAGAGTGCTGAGCATCAGCACCCACTGAAACCTCAGCCCCAACCCCCCCAGCAATCACTGCCCCTTCACAAGTGCAAAGCGGGTAGCCTCGGGCAGGCAATGCAGAGGGCAAAGGCAGGGCGCTTTTCAGCTGTAGCCTTAAAAATTGCAGCACAGGTTGCATTTTACCACTCACGTGGGGCATTGCACATGTCCTTGGGTACCCAGGACCAGAGGATAGCATCCTCCTTTTGCTGTGTCCCCTCCCTGGACCCTTCATAAACACAGATGTTCCTTCTCCTCTGACAAAAATCATTCAGGAAGAATTCAAGGGGATGTTTCTTCCCCCCTCTTTCTCCCTCTCGTTTTTGTTGTATTCTTGACAAGCTTGAACTCCATAGGGGGGGAAAAGAAAAGAGCAGCCCAGCCCCTGGTTCTCCCTGCATCCTGCAGCAGTGCCCATTTTACATGGTACAAAGGTCATTTAGCATAGCATGAAGCCCTCAGCAAGTTGCACAAGGCAATTTCATCTGATCCGTGATGGAATTCCACTCAGCCAAAGTCCTTATTATTATGCATTTTTTACACATTAGGATTTTCCTTTTGTTGGCAGCCAGATCTCTTCATGAGGTGTTAAAAAGTGCAGAGGGGCTCTCTGCTCCACTTCGGGTAGCTAATCCTGCCTTTAAGGCTGGGATAACTGTTTCATTGCAGGACAGGCTCAGCTTTACAGCCGCTGACGTTTGCTGACAAGGATCTCAGAAACCAGCACAAAACCTGTGGTTGAAGAAAACCCATCTCTGCTTCTTGCAGGACAGCCGCATCCCAGCAAGGGCCATGAGACTGACTGTAATTTCTTCTCTCTCTCCTTTTTTTTTTTTTTTTAAGTTCTAGCCCCTAATTTTCTAAATGTTTTCCAAGCTGGAAAACATGTGATGACTCATTTGCACCTGTGAAAAGCAATCCTCCCAATTTGATGGATGATATGGCAAACCTTGAAAAATAAAGGTTAACCAGCAGTGTTAAATAAATAGATTGTCCCCCAGCACTGAATGGAGCGATGTTACAGGCAGAGCAAGCATCTGCTTCGTGCCAGTCATGGCCACATGTCTCCTGGGTAGTCAGAACAGCCGCTTTATTAAGTATCGTGGTCCTTCAAGTACTAATTAGATTATACCTGAATCTAAAAAAATGGGTAGCCTTTGTTCATAGCTCTTATAAAATAATATTGAGGTCTGTTATAATGCTTCTGGCTGGAAAAATAATCAAACCCAGTCCTTCAGTTGGTGGGATATTTCAGTGACTTTAAACTGTTTTGACTTTATCAGGAAAGATGAATTCAAACAGGAACAGGTGCAGAGAAAAGCAACTAGGATGGAGCATAATCAGGCCCTGGAAAGCCTGTTTTATGAGAGACGACTGAAAGAGATTGGCTTGTTAAGCCTAGCAAAATGAAGGGAACATGATTGCTGTCTATAAATACATCAGGGAAGTAAATACGAAGGAGGGAAAAGAGCTATTAAAGCAAAAGGCAGGGTTGGCACAAGAACAAATGGATATAAACTGGTCACTAATAAACACAGTCAGGAAATTAGAAGATGTTTTCCAGCCACCTGAGCAGCGTGGCTCTGAAACAGGCTTCCAGCAGCAGCGGAGGGAGCGAGGGCTGGGCTTAGCTCATACAGTGCTCGGGCAGTTTCTGGCAGGGATGGCAAGTCCCAAGAGCAGCAGACAGAATTCAGAGCCCCGGGAGATCCCTGCTGGTCCCACCTTCATCTGTCAATGCAAATATTTTGTAACAAGTGAGAGTGGAAGGAAAAAAGATGGAAAATTGTAACAATGCTGGCAGTTTGTTAGGAAAATGCTGCTTCTGAGGAAAATAATTTCTCAGGGAACAGAAATAATCAGTGAGAAAATTTCAGCCAGCAAGATAAGAACAGCTAATGAAATGTGTGGTAGCAGTGAAATGATTTTTCTGGTTAATATAAGAAGCAGATAGCAGGACTGGGAATGGCCCTAAACCTTATTTCTTGATGACAATATGAATTTTCTTCCCTGAAATGTAGCAAAACCCAGATAAGCTATATTGGACAAGGCCCTCTAAGTCTGGAAAGGGACCACCTCAGCTGTTAGCAATGAGCAGACAGCATTTGGTCAGTTATGAAAGGGTAAACTGAATTTAGTTCTCTCTTCCTCCTACCTTCCCCATGACCAAAACTTAAAACAGGCAAAGGCTTCCCTTCAACACACTGCCTAAGGAGCATGGGGTAGGAGTAAATTAGCACAGCTATTTAATTCACTTGCTGAAAGTGCCTTTTTTTCCTTTTTGATTTAGACAAACTGAAATTTTTAAGCGAATTCAGCAGTCTGGCACAGTCTCTCTGGCTGAAGCTGGTCTGCTCCATATGAAATCCTTAAACAGGCTTTGGCTCAACAGAAACACACTGTTTTTGTTTTGTGAGTAAACCCAAAGTGTTATTTGGAGTCGTCCTCTCACAAACGCAGGCGCAGAGCAGAGTGTTTTGCTCAAGCTGATTCTGTTCCCGCCTGAGCAAAAGGCTTTTGGTTAATGGGTTTTTAAGTAATATGATGCTCGGTCATCATCTTGTGAATGATGAGAGGAGAAAAAAAGGTCTCTGGTTCTGGTTTTATTTACAGACCAGGAAAACCTCTGGTACTCCATGGAGACATGGCAATGCAGAGGGAAATAACTGGGAGGAGGTCTTGGTCCTGTTCTCAGCAGCTCCTCTACGGAGTCACTGCTGGCTCTCTAAGAACAGTAGGTTTCCCTCAAGACATTGTTCCTATCCTGTTTTTCTGGTTTCTCAGGTACCTGTCCATCTCTTTTTTACAATTAAGAACATACTGGTTCCCCCTTCGGTAATAATAAAGGCAAAGAAAGGTAATGCAAATAGTTACCAGACAACCAAAGGGACTAAACAAAGTGCGATGTCTTTAAATAGACAAGTAACCCCGGTACTGTGACTGCAGCGTATCAACACAAGCATACATCAATATCAGTCAATACTGTACCATAAGCCAGTACCATATGTACTTCAGCCACTCAAAAGCATCCCAGGCATCCACCCTGGTTACATGATGCACCGTGCTCTCTTTTCTCCCCGCTATGATTCAGTTGTTAACTCAGGTAATGTCATGGAGAAATTACTCAGACCCCAGATTAGTAACCAGGTAATAACCTAGCCCTAATGGTTCAAATGCAAGATCAAAGGTGGTTAGAAAGGCATGAGCAAGGAAGCTGCTGTGTTCAAACACAGTTACAGGTGCACGACAACCCATCGCTAAGAGACATTTGCTAAGAGACATTTACTCAGAGACATTTACTGCACATATTAGCAGGGATAATGCAGAAGGGACGAAGTCATTACCTGGGTAATGATTTTACATTAGTATTTGCCTTCAGTGGATTCACTCCAGAAATTATTTTTGCCCTGTCCATATGCACATACTATTATTTGTCCCTGTTCGCATTTATGAAACTCAGATCTGCAGTGAAACTCGAGAAAAAGCTAGACAGAATATAGAGATGTGATAATGGCCTTAAACTCTCTATTTGCTAAAAAGTGAGATGAAAAAGCGCTCTAACATACTTACAGACGGGGTAGCTATCAGTATGTGAAGAAGCACTGGTGTTACAGATCTGCAAGCTAGGTAAAACCTCATTGAGGTTTTGAGGGCGAGGGGTTCAATGAAGGTGGTGCAATAAGAGTGGTATGACAATTGCTTAGTCCCATCCCTCTCTTGAACAATGCCTTTGAGTGAAAAAATCATCCATGGTATGTACTATACAGAGGAGAATAACTGCCTGATTAGTGAGTTTCCTGTTGAACGGGTGCACTGATAAAATGCTGTATGAATCAATTAATGATTAGGCTGTTGCAGGAGCACTTATTGATTGGGTTTGTAAAGCGCCTTTTCTTTTTGTCCCAGAAATGCCCTTGCTGCTTTTTTTCATACTTTAAAATGAAATTCTTTTAGAGAATGGAAACCCTCTAACTACCCTTGAACTTAGGCTGGTGACTTCATATTATTTAGAATTTCTGTGACAATTAGCTTCTGAAGTAAAAAAAAAAAAAAGGCCATCATCTAGAAATGGGACAGGGTGTGCAATTTAATTTAGAAAGATGGGGAGAAGATGGGCAGGATGGGAGGGAAGAAGAAGGAAGAAAGGAGAAAGCTGGAGGGAAGAAAAACATATAAGGATGGATCAATAGTGTCAAGTTCAGATCCAGTTCTGGAGCCTGGCTGATATATGTGCCAGCCCAGCTCCGAATAACCAATTTTCATGGTGTGAAGTTGATATATATTGAAATGAGGCTTTGGGGTTGGTCACAGGCCCAGAGACCAGTGTCAAAATGCAGATCAAGCTGCAAGTCTGGATTTCAAGTGTCCTCAGATCTGGGTGTGTTTAGATGTACAGTTTGGCACATTTCCAATAACAAGACACCTGAACAATCATTAAGCTCAGCTCTCTACACCCTGTTCTGAACTCCTGGAGAACAGACTGCTTTCCTCCTGAGAATGGAGGAGAGTAAACACTTTGCTGGCCAGGCTGTGGTTTGCAATCAAATCCTGTTGTATGCTATTTTCACTACTGCCCCATGCCTATACGGACCTCCCTTTCTACCAACATCTTTTTTATCTTGTACTGAAGAAGGAGGATCTTCCTCTTTCAGCCTTTATCCCATAGCCATTTCTCTGACTTGAAGTCAGGAGGAGCCCACTGCAAAAAAGGAAATGTTACCAACACCAGCCTGGCTGGGATGGATGATGATCCACATATACCAAAGTGCATCTAAACATCTTTTTTGAAGTGGTGCTACAGCAAAGCACTTGGGCCCTTGGCTTTAAGTTGAGGATGGCAGAAGTTTCGCTGGCTTCAGCCCAGCTTTTTTGCAGATCACTCCCTGGTAATCACATGTGGGCTATTTTTCACCTTTCAGAGCAAGCCTCCTGGAGTGGAGGATCCTCACTGCACCCGTCTGGGCACGAGCCTGGCTCCACACATGGGGAATCACACCTTGCAAAGCTTCAGGGTAAGCACACCAGGCAGAGCTGCGGCTGCATCTACCTTTGTTGTTAGCCTATGGCCAGCCTGTTGATATACCTGCCATGAAGCTATACGACTGCTCTGTCTTATTTCTGGGCTGGGAAGCTGCGTAGACTGTCCAGACTGGAAGTCAGATGGGGAACAGGGCATGCCGCTTTGGGATCTGTTCCCATGAGAAGCCAGCCTTACGTGGCATAAATGCCACTGCTGCAGTTACAGGGCTTCTTGCTTCATGTTTCAGGGGTTCTCACTGTACCCAAACTACAATACGAGAAATATGTATCTTCTGGTTTGGATCTGACCCGAAAGCAAAACCAGGCGGTATGTTCGGATCGCCAGAGCTCAGAAGGCTTCAGCTCTGAGACTCCAGTTTTGATCTTTTTATTATTTATTTCTCATATACACTTAATCATTTCTACCAGATGTTAAAGACCCTTTGTGTCACCTGAAACTTACTGAAAACAAACTGAAATGTGGCTAATAAATACATATATGCATAGTACTGCATCATGACTGCCTGCCTCTAGATGATTATTGGAGGGACCCCAAATTTCATGCTGGTGAAATGTATTTAAACATGAATATCAATTTGAGACTTCGGTTCTGATCATGCTAGATGACTCTTAACAACCATGACCAACCTCTCCTCAAATCATTACCATTCGTAAAGCCACAAAAGGCAAACTTGATGAGAGAATGAGAAGCTAGTAGGGTCTCAGGCTAAGCATACAACAGTGGGATAGCTATAAATGAACCTTTTCAACCATAAATTACATGTGGCCAGTAATTCCCTTTTCTCCCTCTCTCCCTCCCTCCCCATCCTCCCCCTCCACTCTGAAAACCCTGGGACAAAGGCTTGCCTCTCTGAAGGATGCCTTTCTGGAGGATTAAGCAGCTTTTGTTGACAAAATACAAATTACAACTCCTTTGCTTGGTGTCCCGCCTTCTCAGCTGGGCTCCAGTCCCTGAGGGACAAGGCTCTATTACCCCTGTGTAGATGAAGAGCTCAGAATAGGCAGATGTAATTATTAACACCATTCAATGGGATGTCTTTCTGAATTATCAATTAAAAATCTCTACTGTTTTTTCCTTGCACTAAATAGAAAGCTGATGGCAGTTAATCTATTGTGCAGCAGAGCTTTATATGCATATTTAAACAGTGTGCTTCTCTGCTTTTTTATCCCAAGGGCAGTGTGGGGTGAGAGGGACTCCCATGAGGTAGCACAAAGACCCCTGTCATTTGATTGAGAGAAGAGTCTTTGGAAAAATATTGTCGCCTTCCACCCTTGCAAACAGGTCCCGTGGAGATAGCCAAACAGGCCAGAGATGCCCGATATTGTGGAAGATGACAAATGAGCGTTCCCTGCTCATACACCAAAGTGCATCTAAACAGCTCTTTTGACATGCTGCTATTAAAATGCAGAGTTCACGGGCAACAGACACATGAGCATGAAGTGAAAACAGAAATTAAGCAATGTGATTAAAACCAACAGCCACGCTAAGCCAGGATGCCAAGAGCTGTCAGCTTTTGGCTGAGGGAGAAGGCTGATGTACCATGTTTTGGGGAAGGGGCTGCAAGGATGGCTCAGGAGCAGGAGTTCACGGGTGGAGTTTGTTAACTCTCCCGCTGACCTGCAAGCATGTCTCCAGCTCTCTCAAGAATAAACTTCCTTGCAAACTTCCCGAGACAGCTTGTTTCAACTCTACTGAGAGCTTTAAAATTTCCATCAGTGGTTACCGGGGTGCTGAGCTACCACTTCTAATTTGGCAGCTCCAAAGCCCAGTCCTAACATTTCCAAAAATACTAATCTTGTCTTCAGATCCCCTTTTTCTTCTTGTGAGCAACTTCTCTCCAGTCATAGAGTTGAGCCTATTGCTTGCACAGAGCAAACTCCTGATTTATGGGTAAATTATATCCATTTTTTTCCATCTTGTATGTGCTGTGTATGCTGCCTTTTTTCATAGCTGGGATTCCCACCAAATCCACAAGTACATTGAGATATGTTTTTAAACATTGGAAAAGTGGCATTATGCACAGCAGGAATGTCAGTTCAATAGTTTCAATTTCCAAAGTGGTGTCAACTAAAAAAGCACCCAAAGAAAGAAAAAAAGCAAAATTTGGGACTATGTCTGGGCTTGGGGAAGTAGAGTTAAAATGCTATATCAGACAGAAAAAATAATAGCTGCTAAGGAACTGGAAAGCATTCGGGGCTGGACATGTGCCTTCAGCAGTTTAGGAGCTTATTTTATTAGCACTTAAGACCTAGAAGTAGCATTGAACTCTTGACATGTTGGATCACTTCCATCTATTGCCTAATACAACCCCTATTCTCTTTTCCTAGCTCTTCAGAGTCATGATTACCTAATAGCACGCAATACCTGGGATGTAAATTTTTTTTTCCTTTTTCTTTTTGATGACTTGACTCCCCTTGCCCCCAAAAGCTGGCTGACCATAATGGACCCTAATGCCCATGCAAGTGTTTCCAAGCTGCACTGCTCTGCTCAAAAGCCTTTGTCCAAGATGAATAGCGTTTGAACTTTGTCCAATTTTTCTTATGTGGTATGTGCCCTTTATTTACTCCGTCATGTATATCTCACTCCATTTAAAATATTCACAGTTTGTTTTCAGTGCTATCTGGCTGGCCTTCAGTCTGGGTTTAACAAATGTTAGACGTTATATTCACTTGCATATTTCAGGTTTTGTCATGAACCAGAAGGGAGAAAAAAAGAATTAAAAAAAAATTGCCTGCACCATGATTTAAATAACATGTTCACATCCTTTATTTTTTTGTTTTAAATGCCTTCATCTCTTGGCCTTATAAGGTGCAGACTGTCTCACACTGAACTCTAGCTGGGTGGCCTCAGTCAGCCAACAGCCCCGCAAGCTCATCCCATTAAAGTCATTATGTTTACTTCTTATTTCAACAAACCAACCTGGATTTTGAAGCAGGAAAAATTGAGGGAAGAAATCCTAGGTCCATTTCAGAGTGAAAGGGTGTGAAGTTCAGTTGACGATAGGCTGCAAAATGGAAGCTTTCTGCATTTGCAGCTGAAAGTGGCTTTTTTGCCACTGGTGAGGGCTGTTCCTTTCCCTGTGAAATCTAAGGAACCAGCCAGTTCATGGGCAAGAGAATAAAAAGAGGGATTGCTAGCAACCAGAGCAATTTCATATCTCAGCACTACCACCTAGAGCACTTCTTCACCAGACCTCTGGTCCCACTCCCACCATGAGAGTGTGTGCCTCCATGAAAAACACCGACAACCTCACTGAAATGCTCTCACTGGTTGGTGAACCTGAGGCAGGGACCCTTAATTCAGATTGCACAGAAAATTGCTGGACAAACCAGGAAGCAGACTCATGTGAAGAACTGTGCACTGGAGAAGGGCTGGAGGCCCATGTCCACTGAAAATTAGCACAACTCACGCTGGGAACATAACTTCGTCACATTGCACATGGGATTCCTCTGGTGCCATGTACATGTAGTGAGACTGTGATCCTTCTCCCGGGAGTTTGTAATCTATGAATCAGCAAGAAAGGACAAGAAACTGAAGGCAACAGACCTTGAGGCTAAAGGTGCCAATGCAAAGGTGATTGGCCATGTGAAGGGGAATGAAGTCATGAAAACAAATAAATGTAGGTTTCTGGCAGAGTGCTTGGGTTACTGGGCTGGGCTCACAGTCCTCCCTCTGTGTCATCCTGTCACTTGGTTTCCCTTTAACACCACCTACATGCTCTCTGGGGCAGGGATGGGTTCCTGAGGGAGTCACTGAAGAAAGGAGCCCTCACCAGAATGGTCCCTAGGGTCTCCTGGGTTGCAAAGAGAAAACCATGAGTGAAGGCTTGTGACGTGCTGGGGTAATCCTTCCAGGGCTGGACACAGCCCCAGCTACCTGTGATTTCCTTGGGGTGGTCACCATATGCCCGATTTCCTTCCTGTCCCCCAGATAAATAAAAGGAAGATTGAACTACGAGTTGACTTGATGAAGTGTCCAAGTACATTCCAGAGATACCGGGCACTACAAGGGCTTTTCAAATTCAGCCAGAGAGCAGCACAAGAAGAACAAGTAAGAAGCAGCTCAGCCTCAAACTTAAGGGCAGTCAAATTCACAGGGGAAATAAAGCATGTAAAAAAATAATTAAAACAGCAAGGCTGATTAACCCTTAGCACAAACTATGGAGGGGGAGCAAGACATTTTTAAATCAATACTAAATGCCTTTCTGGAAGTCATGCTTTGGTTAAAATAAAAGTGATTTGGCTCGACAGAAGGAAACCAGGGTGAAATCCCTTGTGGGGGTGATTTCCAGAAGACTTCCCCAGCTGAGGAAATGGCTCTTCTCTAGTTTAACAATCTCCTGAACTCTTTATTGTGGAGTTTTATTTTTATAAACTCAGTCCTATCAGTTGCGTGGCAAGAAGTGTCAGCACTCACCCAGCAGTTTACAGGAGGACTTCTACCCTTTTGTGTCTCACAAATGCCTCTGTGCACAGGGGGAGAGAAAAGAGGGGAACAGAGTGCTGGAGTGACTGACTCTGCAGAGCTGGAGGAAAGTCCCAGTAACCGTCTGGTGGAAGGCTGCACTCTGCCAATGCTCATAGCCACGAAGAATTGCTTAGCAAGCTCTTATGAGATGAAATAGCAAAGCAGCAAATGCAAATGGGTGAGCTGGATAAACAAAAACATCCCCCGAATAAAAATCTGGGAAAATGGGTTCAGGCTGTTCTATCCCAGGGCTGTTGACTGCATTCCTCCTCGGCAGCAGGATCTGGCCTTGCTGCTGGCGGGCCTGCAGCTGCATGGGGAACTCCAGCCTGCATTTGAAGAGGCTTCGCAGCCACACTGTAGTTGGGAGGAATGTGCTCATGTACCAGCTCAAAGACAATGCAAGTCCCAGCACTTCTGCAGCCTGGAGTGAATATCGATGCGTTGTTCATAGCTGTATTGAGAGCCATGACATCATGCCTCTGCCCTGTGGAGGAGCTGCCCATCATTCACCCATTTGACACTCAAGTCAACAGATAGTTTGCCTGAGGTCCTTGTGGGCAGAGGTAGGAGCTGAGCAAAGGTCTGATCCTCCATTGCCAGACTTTGTCCCACAGCTTTCCGAAAACACAGGCTGAATTTGCTGCCTCAGGAGCCTGGTGCTGGACTTTTCTTTTGGGGTTGGGCTACCTACCCATATTCATGCTGCATACAGACTGATGAATCTCTCTCTGTGACTGCTGCAGAAGAGCTAATCCTTCAGCTTGTGTTTGTAGGCAGGGTGATGCTTGTTTCCTCTGTGCAGAGGTGCCAAGCGAAGGCGTCGCTTCAGCTGTCTGCAGGTTGCTTATTGATATAGGGAAGCGTACCCTGAATCACAGTGCTTGATACCGTGTCGCATCCTGCAAGTACTTGTGTAAGCCTATATGCCTTTGTCGTCCTGCGCTGGTGGGGACACTGGGGACAGATGCTACCTGCACTGTAACTCAAGAAGCAGGTATTTACAGTGGAAGAAGTGAAAGGCTGCAGGTTTAAACCTGGTTAGTGGTTCATACAAGTGGTAAAAGGAAACAGATTTCAGAGGTCTTAAAGTATTCATTGGGGGTGTGTTATATGCATCACAAAATCTCAGCTTTCATGTGCTAGCCTTTGGTTTATTGTTGCAACTTTAGTGTGAGCTCTTCCTTTAAGACCTGGGCTTAGGACTCAGCTGTGGGGCGTGTATGAGAGGTGATTTTGTCTGGATGCCTCTGGATGCTCTGAAAGCACCAGAACTTGGCTTCCTACAGTCATCTTCCAAACAGCAAGGCTCAAAGATGTAAAACGTCCATCCGTCTCCAAGAGCAGGATGGCTCTGAGGGTGACACAATGAACAGACAAACTTTTTACTTGAGAGGAGCAGATTGAGTCCAGACTGCTTTATTCGGGATCGAATCCCACCTGCTGGGGCTTGAGGACCCTTCCCTTTGTAGGAAGGGGAGTTTGCTGCAGCCCCAGTCCTGCTGGGAACTCGCTCCATGTGCTGCTGTTTACATGGCAGCTTTGGGATTCAGACTTCACAGATGCTTGAGATGAATCCAGGTTGTGCATTTCTTGATTGAAGCCATTGTCTCCCAGGTTTGCAAGCTGGGAGCACCATTGCATTATACCGTTACAGCTGTGTAAGCAGTTGGGGATGGACTCACTTCTCAATGCTCCCAGAACTTGCTGCTGTTGACACACAGGGTTTTTTTAATATGCACAGACAGGTCTGTGTTTATACACTCCCCCCTGTAACAGAGGCACATGTATAAACCGGTGTCCTGCCTGTGCACCTAACTCCAGAGCAGATTTTCCCCAGATCATCTGAGTGTTTTGGAATACTGCTAACATCCCAGCCCCACGGTCTAACCCCTGAGCTGGGCCTTCATATCCAAGGGACTTGCTTGGAAATTATGACATCTCACTGTAAAAGTCATACCTTTAAGATCTGAATTGCCATCTGACTCTCAGCTTCACATATATGAATATTTCTCTGTGATGTTAATGCCTAGAAGTTCCTTTTATTTTTTTTTTTTTAACTGAAAGGGGAATTTTCACACACGTCTCTCTATTAGAGCTGGTGAACCTTTAGAAAAAACTCAGAACATTGCAAGATCTGTAGTAAGACCATGACATTTTTGTCTGCATGTATCTGGGTAAGTGTCTGACTAAACCAAAATCACTAGCCTCTATGAATTTTTTATGACTGTTTTCCTATGGGCAACTACACAAGAATTCACCTTTTAATGAAAACAAAAATACAAGCAGCTGTTGCAAAGAAGAAGCTGAGAATATGAGCCATGATACTTTAATCTTTAGAATTCAAATTAGTAAAAATCAGTTGCTAATATTTCAACCATCTCATGATTTTTTTAACATGATCTCATGACTTTGAAGGGCTTTATATATGATTTTCCAATATGGAGTGGGCAACTTGTGAACCCTGAAAGTACCCAGGTTACGACAGCACCCAACCGAGCACATGAAACGTGTTTTCTTGCTATTGCATTCAGTGGTTTCCTTTGTGTTCACACATTTCTTTTCAAAATCAGACCATTCATGTCAACGAGATTGGAGACAGAAAACAACTTTCAGCATGGGTGATGGAAAAATGACTATGTTAACACTGCCAGCATTTGCCACTTCTGTTTCCAAGTGACCGAGACTTTCCAGAGACAGAGAGTAGGACAGAGAGTAGCCTTGCGCTGTGGAGAAACAGCTTCTTTATCCAGGCAGCTCATGCGGTAAATTGAAAAGAATAGTTACATTGCCTAGAAGGCTGCAGATCAAGTGACACAGGCCTTGACTATGCAGCTCCTCTCCCATCTACCCTCCCATCCAGGACCTGAAATGCTTTTTTTCGCCCTCATAAATGGTTTGCTATTTCACCGGCGCTCATGTATGTACAACCGAACACAGGCGACCTTGTGAGCGTCGCATTTGGAAACTGTACTCCTCCATCAGCTTGGCTTTTAATTTGGAGGGCAGGCTGGTTTATTTATGATTTATCCTAGGCAATTTCCAAACTCTTCAGTGTCCTGAACTCTTCCTAGGGGGCACTTTGCATGATAATTACTGAAGCAGATTGGCCAAGGTCAGGCAAACCTTAGTAGTGTAGCTGCATATGTGTATTCATTAGAAAAGAAAAATATCTGCTTTCTTTTCCTATCATTATATAAATCTCACATGATTGCATATTGGTAATCTCTTGGCTGGAGGGGGAGTTTGCCACGTGTCATTTCATGCTAGTCTTTAATAGTCTGGGCAATATGACACAGCGAACTTTTGTCTAACCCTCTACTGGCAGAGCGGGACAAGGAAGGGGAAGAATTGATTCAGCCTCCTGTGACTCCTCCAAAACATCTTGGTATTGCAAAGGACATTTTCAAAATTCAGGGCTGACTGTTGCAGTCCTGTGGAAGTGAAGCCATGTGGTTTCAGCCTGGCTTTTGTCTTTGCAATATCTGTAGGTTGAGTTAAGATTACACCCCAGAAACCAAGTTGTGTATAGAAGTGTAGAACAGCTTTGGCCATATGGGTGCCTTTAGTTCGGGCTCACACAGGGTATGAAGGGTATGATGCTTGGGAAAGCAGGAATCTTTACAGCCAGACTTAGCTTTTCTGCAGAAAATTGAATCAGATGGTATATGTTTGGAGTAAATTGCAGTAGCAGTAAAGACTCCACAGAAAGAGCTTTGGTGACAGCATATGAACTCACCTGTGACCGGCTATTTACTCACAGTGCCATTGCTAAAGCCAGTGTCACTATATTGTCAGTGCTGTTGTTAACAGCCTGCCTAAATTGAGCTATCATGACTGCAGCCACACTTTTTGCTGAGTAGACAGTCCCAAATTCACTTCCTTTGTGGATAAGACAGAAAGAATAGCTTATAAACACACATGGATCTGTGCTCCACCTAAAAGAAGAAACATCCTTTTTCCTGAAAATAATACAACCTCATCACTCATACAGATTTACAGTTATTATAACATAGCATAGATGGTGCATTGTAAGAGCACAAGAACATAAGAATGATTGCATAAAGACCCCGGTAGCCCACTATCCTGTTTCTGAGCCTTGGCCAATAGCAGATGCCTAAGAAAGAGCACCAGAAAAGGGTAGGCATGCAAAAAGATTCAACAGTTTGTGGTTCAGAGAATTCCTCAGCCCAGTTGCATCTTTGCAAATGGATGGTTGGGGTGGGGGGAAATGGACTTCCAATTGCTAAAAAAGTCAAAAGTGATTTGACCCCAATGAGTCACGAGGTGAAGAAAATAGGTATAAAGTCAAAGAAAACCAAGGTGGGTTGTGGGTGTAGCTGGGGATCTGCAGCAGAGGCACTGCACTCCTGGGAAGGGGAGATGGCACTAAGGGAAGAGCTGCAGCCCAGCAGGACATCTCCTGCAGCCTTGGGAGACAGCTCTGCAAGAGAGTAAGGTCTAAGTGAACCAGTGGAAAAATTATGTTGCATTTAATTTGAGTTTGACAGTCCTCCTCCTTTTCAAATCACCTCAGAGGACTGTACAAGGAACCTCATCCATTTAGGCAAATGTAATTTAGTTGCTTCTTGGACTCAGTGATCTTTCACATTAAGATTTTCAGCTTTTAATTCAAGCATCTTGCCGCATTTTTTTAACTGCATCTGTTGGGCCAGGCCTCCAGTTCTTGTCTCTAAACAACATTACTAAGAGCTGGTGAAAAGCATTGATCCTCCCCAGTTGTCCATAGCACTAGCCATATACGACCAGATGAGCCAAAATAAACACAAACTGGGCAACTTTTCCAAGAATGAAAGCACCTCATTTGTTGAACCTCCAGGTCTCAAAGGCGCTTTGTCCATTTTTACTTCAAACTTTCCAGAAAGAAAGGCCCGTTATTCCAGAAGATCATGGATGTAAAATTCCAGATGGATTGTTGCAGACTTCAAAAATTAGGGAAAAAAATTGTCTGAGACTGGGAAACTACTGTAACATGAATACTGTTTTGGACTACTGTCTCTCCTCAAAATACTCCCCAGCAGAGCAGCGGTGGGCAATATGACGTATTTGGTAGCTTTAACAAACCTGGAAAGTGGTGGTATTTTCAGGATTTAAATGATACAAATTGCATTTCGGTGTAATAGAAACACTGAATGCATTATGGTACATTTAAATAAAACATTTTACTGTGTATTAAATGAGGAAGCATTCAGCTGGTTTTGGCTGGAGATTGAGAGGCATGCATTTAGAAAACCCGAGCTTTTTCACACACTGTAAGATTAGTTATTTGGCAAGAGACTCTCTAAACCTGCATTAGTAAGGTTGCTAATTTGGCAGCAGAGAAATGCATCTGTTTATGAGTAAACCCTCACATTATCTTCCTCTGTTCTTCTTTTTTGCCCTTTTCCATTAAATACTTCTCTCTGGAGCTATCTCACCTCTGCTTTCCTCTGATAACCCGTTGGCCCTTCCAAATGCAGGACTTCCTGCAGGTGAGGAACGGCTCCTTCCAAAGGTCATTAGCCACAAAAAGCTTTGAAACCAGCCCTGCTAAGGTGCCCATCTCCTTTCCCTTTTTGGTGATTTAGCATTTGAGGCAACAGTCAAGCCAAGACTAGCATCTGATACTTGTGTGTGGGAGGAGATCTTCCCCAGGGGTGATGTATAAAATTTACTTGTTTTTTTTTTTTTTTAGGTCTTTAACAGTCCATGTTCCTCATTGTGGTGAATGTTTCTGCTGAAGTTCGACATTTGAGTTCTGTGTTCAGGGGTATAAAATGAGCTATTATTTGCTTTGTCCACCTATGAGAGAACTGCATCAGGAAACTCACCCACACATGAAATCTGGATCTCTTTGATGGCAGCTTGCTGTGAGTTCAGTCTTCCCTCCACTTCCCTCCACTCTGGTCCCATAAGTGGAAAGCTGGTAGAGGTGAAATGCATCCATCAAAAAGCCTTTGAGAGGGATATTTTCCCTCCTAGAGCAAGACTCTAAGATTCAAATGTATGCAATTTAGAAGCACTGTTTACTCTTCCACTCTGTGTGAAAACTATAAGGCTGTAAGAATAATTGATCTACAAACTAAGTCTAGTCCATGCCAGCTAATGTGAATTAGCAGTCACTAATGTATGGATGGGGGGGCGGGGGGGGGGGAAGAGCAAAGGTCATTTTGACCCATTCTACACCACAAGCTTGGAGTCTGTTCAGAAAAACTCCTGGCTACCAAGACCCACTAAAAACAGTGCTTTGATCTCTGTACAATGCACTCAATTAGAGGGAGGGAATTCTCAAACAAAAGCTTTTTTAAATTTCCTTTAGAATGAATAATTTTGAGGGTGGTGGAGGATGGTGGCAACAATTGAAGGAAATCATCACTCACTATTTGCCCAGACGTTTTGCTAAAACATAAAAAGCCATGAGGAAGCACCTTTCAGAGGGTGGGTACAGGTATGAAACTGCTTACAGCATGCTGAGGTCTGTGTGTGCTGCAGAAGACGATGTATAGCCATACATACATGGCTTTACATGGCCCTTGTCTCAAAGTGTTTCACCCTTGCTTTCTCCAGCAAAGTTAAGGCATGCAAGAGGTCACCTCTGCTAGAAGCCAGTGTGGTTCTTCCTCAAAATGCGTTCGGCTAGCTACAAAGAGAGGCAGAGCCAGTAAATCACATCCCTGCCCATGGCATCATTTCCACTGGGAGAGCAGAGCAGAGCAGGACTCAGCCTGCTCTGGTGCACTGAGTCCCAGGTCTGGGCTCATCTGATGCCCTCCTAACGTTGCGAGGAGATTTGCTTTGCAGCCTGGACTGCAGGACACAGCTGTCATGGGTTATCCTACCAGCTCATCCTCATTTTTGTTAATTCCTATTTATATGCTGCCTCACTCTGACTCTTTCTCATTTCAACTATGCCAGTTTCAACACTCAGTTGACCACAGCCCTGTGGAAGTAAGATTTTCCTTTCTTTTCTTCCTGTCTTTTGATAGTATCCAGTAATTTTGACAGCCGTAGATTAAGTTAAACATGAACCATGGGACTGTTGCCTGTCCAGTGCTGTCAGTTGCTGCAGGCAGGGTGACAGTAAAACACCACTCTTCTGATCTGGTAGCATTTCACAGTAGGATAAAGGCTGCAACAGTGCTGGTGATGGCAGAATCAGTCCATATGGGTTTAACAGCATTTTCCATACAGGAGATTAAAATCAATATGCTGAAAGGGAGGTGGAAGCTCTTGCAGAACCAGTGCACAGAGTTCAGATTAAGGTTTTGGCTGAAGAGTCTTGCATGCAAGTGAAATGACACTACTTGCAGCAGATTACCAGGAACAGGAGCAAGCCTGTGGAGTTATGTGGCATGCATGTCAAGTCTTTTCAGAGAGTCAGTTACAGATAGGCCTGTGGAAAATGTTGTTTATGAGTAATGAAAATGCTTCCAGGGAAATTTAGGTCTTAGAAATCCACCTACAGCTCATGCAAGGCATTGGATTTCTGTGAGAAAGTCTGGGTGAGGAGCAGACTGGTGGTGGTGTTAATGGGGAACAGCATGACAGCTCTCCTTCCATCCAGCAGCTTGGAAAGGGAAAGACATGATCTGGTACTTGCTGTGTTTCAGGACACGAGAAGGTTGTGAACGCCAGACTCAGCTGGTATTACTTGCTGAGCTTTGTAGCATTTTAAAACCAAATCTGAATGCAGTCTGTAACTGGTTTACTGTATGTTTGTAAGTCCTGCTACCTTTTGAAAGGTCCCTTCTCAGATTGTGGATAGACATGGTGTTTCCACTAAGTCAAGACAAGGACCAGAAGAGGACTTGCAGATGGACTGCAGGTAGGGGTTGTTGTAGGCAAACTCATGAAGAACATGCCTTGATCCCCCAACTCAAGACACTTGGCACTGGGAACCTCAACTTTCCCTCCAGCCACAGAGGAAGTGTGGCATTTCCAGAGTCGTGACCATGACATCTCAATGGCCCCTGGAGGCGTCTCCTTAGGTCAATTTCCTGAGATGCTTGAAGTTAGCCGAGATACATATGAGCCTTCACTGCTGGGAGGAATGTTCCTAAGGGCAAAGCTCTTCAAGCTGGAGCGGCCCATGTAAGCAGTCATTGTATCAAGTGAGAAAGGATGTAAATACCAGAAAATGTGATAGAAGTAAGTTGCTGGGAGACATCTTAAGGTGCTTCTTCAAACTCACAACACAAAACCACTGTGGCTTTCGGAGGAACTGGCATAAGTATAAAAGGAAACACCATCTCCTGATAGCACACATGAAGGCATGAGGCACTCACTGCTGCAGGGAGCTACTTAGCCATATTCAGAGAAGTATATTCTTAGCAATAATGAGGATACTCAGGTGTAAGTTACACATCATAACAGCCTGTACCTTTGAAGGGCTAGTACACCTTCTGGTTCAGAGCTGAAGTAATTCCTTAACTATTTCAGTGCAGGATGGGTATCCCGAGAGAGAAGATTATTTAAAATTTGCCTGCAGTGATGATTTAATGCAGTTATCTTGACTATTTGCCACTGGCTACTGTCAGAGTCAAGATATTGGATTAGGTCAGCTTTGGGTCTTTTCTAAAATGTCAGCTTCTGTATTCTGGGGATAGGGGAAGACAATCTGTAGATCTGTAGATGAGATATGCAGAAGATAAATACAATTTTCATGTCTTTTCCTTACACCTCACTGACTTCTCTAATGTGGCATGAAGAACAAAGTGTATCCAAACCTACATTCAGTGTTTCAAAGTCCAGCTGCCTCTGCTGTCTGAGAGGAGCTAAATAAAGTTGTAACCAGTATTTGGATGTTGTGCTTCTGTTGAGAGGTGATTTTACCAAAACAATGGATTTCAAAGCCAGACACCATCCCACTTCAAGTGGAATTTTATCCATCCAACAAAGGTGTGCTCTGACCTCCTCAGGCCCTCCTGTCACCCATATCACACCCCTGTCACCCATATTACCCGGGGAAATGAGATTCTGATACCTTCTACAAAGCCCTAATAGGGACACACCATTTTCCCTAGGGACTTTGGTCCCTTAAGATTTGTCCATCCATGAAAGGGCCCAAAATCACTAACATTTATTTATATCCTCGAGCAGCTACCCACCACTCCAAGAGAAACAAATGAAGGGTCCTGGCTCCACAGAGCTTACAGTCCCTGTTTTAATGATTTTCTTAGACTTTGGATGAGGGGTACAATCAGCATCAAAATAAAAAGTTAAAGAAACAAATACTAACAGGTTAAAACAACAACAACACACAAGAACACAAACAGAACCTGACTGGTTTTTTTTGAAGTACAAGAGACCCAAATAATTTATAATGGATGGAGTTCTTTTGATCTCTGTACTATCCACTTAAACTTTTCCATACAGTTGCTCAACCATGCAGGGCATAAGGTTAAAGGAAGAAGATTTCCATGGTCAGATGGAGCAACAAGTTTTTTTTTCTTTGAGCCTTAATTCTTTCTACACAAATGTGATGACAGCAAGTATAAAAAAAAAATGCACCAGCTCATGCGTTTCTCTCTCCAATCTTTGATAGATGACATATGTGCATATATCCCAGCTGTTACTTAAATAAAGTTGCATGTATACTATATGTCAGAGACAACACAGGCCAAACTCTGTGATACAACTACTTAAGATACATAGGCTAAAATCCATAATTTGTCTCCAAAAATCCTAAAATAAATTAAACTGACCCAACACAAAACAAACACAGCAGCCTCCTTCCAAACCACAGGAAGATCAGGTTCAAACTGACACTTCTGTTTTTTATGGGGCATCTGTTTCCCCAGTCCAGTCCCAGTACATTCTGGCATCCTAACTGGGAAGTGGGCTTTATGACTCTCTTTTATCCTCAGTCGAAATCTAACCCATGCAGTAATACTGTTTGTGCTTACATATGCTGGATTTGGGACCTGTCCTTATGACGGGGCAAAGCAGAGTTGTGAACGTAGAATCACCTGCAACCCAGACAGGCTAGGGCATGCCAAAATTGATCTTGGAGAATGAGGTAGGGAGCAGCAAAAAGTTTACCTGCTTACAGCGGCTGGGTTTAGCAGCCAGCTGGGGAGCTTTACGGCTCAGCATGCATCCCTGCTTTCTGCCTAATTACAGACGGGACAGTTCATCATTTCTTACCAGGAGAGAACGAGTAAGCTGGCAGCCTACACATAGCTCATGTACCTAACAAGACATATCAACCTAAAATTTCAAGTTGATTTCTTTGTGGCTAAGACACATGGCTGAGAGCTGGGTTCTTAGATGTCCCACTGCCACCTTGTATGATCTTAGACAAGTCACTGTGTATTTCCTACCCTCATTTCTATCAACTCCAACCTCCTCCCTTACTTTAAAAGGGTAAAATGCTACTCTGCCTTGCTATTTAGCACATGAGGCTTTCAGGGCACTGTCTCTTTCTTTTTGCATACCAGGCCCCTGTGTTTACCTCAGGCCTCCGGTGACCATCAGTGTGGTATCTACATTAAATCAAGATGCCCTCTCTTCCACAGATACCAGCAGCTCCACTTCATTAATCAATTAACCTGGGAGACCCAGGAATGTGGCAGCAAAGACAGCATGAAGATCCTGGCCTTTTACAGATGAAAGAGTTAATGAAGAACAACAACATTTTCGAACATACCAAGCCATGATAAATGGATGTAGGCAAACACAGGTCTTGACTCTCTGTCAGCACACAAAAATGGCCTCGCAATATTTTCTGATTCACAGACCTGGCTAATCTGCTACTCCATGCTGACTTCGAGTACCTGAAAATCCCCACTCACCCGTCTGCTGTGAGAACATGCGTGTTGAGGGTTAGACAGGTGAAACATCTCGTATCTGTCAGCAACGCCTGCAAACTGAGAGGGGAGGACTTTGTGAGTGATTTGCACAGAGTTTCTGGCTCAAATAATGTTAAGCTTCAAACATCTGCAAGCAAGTCTTTGCTGCTGAAAAAAAAGCAACAGCAGGTAAAGAGAGAGAGTGGGAACTGCACAAGGAACAGATCTTGAGTTGTGTCATGTCAAAACAAGAGCTGACATAATCCAGCAATAAGCAATGTCAACCTGATAATGAGTCACCTGCAAGCAGAGCATCTCTGTTTCACATCGTGTGGCCTTCTGCAAAATGGGACTGCCCCAATGCTGGGCATAGACGAACAAAAACCAAGAGAGTCCTTTGCCAGAGGTTTCAAATGCAGCCCCAATCAAACCCTCTCAGGGAGGAGTTTTCCACATTCATCATCTGGCTTATCAATGCTGTCTTGAGCAAAACCTAGATGCAGGCTCTGTGAATGCCAGAGCACATGAACAATGGTTGAAGCCAGGAGGGCGATGATAAGAAGAGAGTGCAAAGCACATGTTTCAAGTTGTACCTTTTTAAGCAAGTGTTGAGGCCAGGGAAGCTGAGGTTGGGCTGAGTGCCAGCATTCCCTGCAATTTAATCCTAGCCCTCAGAGGAGCAAGCTGTTATCCTCGCTCCATGCCAGTGTCTCCCCCTTATCTCACATTCGAAATTCTTTAACCACTTCAAAACAAAATATCTCCAAGGAACACTTCAGAAAATGTGTTTTCTTTTGTCTCCTGAAAACACTGATGAGAAGAAAAGCTCTTTTGTGTTTTGTGTAAGGAGCCTTTCAATGTCTGGGCTCTAAGTGCTCTCTTCTGTTCATTCACTTTCCCCGAAGTCTCACTCAGTGTAAGACGAATAGTCCTTTCCACATGGAAGGCTGGAAACCTGAGAGCCCTGCATTGAAGAGGAGGAAGCTTAGGCAATGGGCAGAGCATCAGGCATACAAAAAAACATTAAAGCAACACCAAGGGGCTAAGGAAGGCCTGCAAATGCGCTGAAGTGGAGCCGAGACACACCTCAACACCCCTTCCTTAAGACTTGCAACCAGCAGCTTGGGTGCTGAGATGGCTGCTTGCTTTGCAGGGCAACGTTGTCTCCTTTCCAGCTGTAATGATGGCATTTGTCTTGTCTGGCTCACAGTGCAAAGGGATACTGCTGAGCTAGAACACTGGGGAGCAACCATGGAGGTTTGTGTGCAGGAGCACTCAAAAAACCTGAAGGAGACTGGAGTGATGAGGGAAAGCTGCAAAGGCTCAGGGAGTTAAGGGTGGACTAGAAATTGGGATTTGGCTTGAGGAGGATCTCAAGGAGAGGGACTGAAGCCAGCTCCAGGAGGGGCTCAGGGTTGCCTCCCTATTGTTTTTGTAGGCTTTCTTCTTGCAAAAACAGTGGGGGATTTGGCCCCACAAAAATCAGTTGGACCCTTTCCTTGGCCTTCAGGGTGGGGATGTATCAATATGCAAACAACTCTGTACCCAGCCTACTGCAAGCACAGCCCTTCAAAGGATAATATGAGCAAAAGGAGAGAAGGTTAACCCACTACTGCAAACTTGTTACATGCCATACAGATGATGTAAGGCACAAAACTGATAAAGCAAATATTACAGATAGCAGGCAGCCATAACACAACCTGGCCAACCCTCTTTGGGCAATGAACAGTCTGCCACAAGAAGACTTTGCTTTGGCTGCCTGTGCTTTAAGACAGCCGTGCCCAAACTGCCAGATCTTTGCTCTAACCAAGGGGCTGTAGGCACAGAAGAGCATGGGTTCATGTCCCTCCTCAGAGGCTTGGGGCTCTGTGGTTTGGCTGCTTTCAGTACTCTCATGAGTGCTCTCACCCTGCCCAATTGCATGCGTGTTCTCTTGGTGTCCTACTCTATCAGATTGGGGACAACAAGGAAGACCAACAGTGAATTCTTATCTGTGCAATTTCTCAGCAAAGTCTTTTCTTAAACATGCTCTCTTTTAAGATGTTTGAAAATAACATCTCACCTGAATACTGTTCCTTTGCAACCATATGTTCCCCTGTGGCTTCAGTCAGCATCTGTGGACTACTTAGCTTCCTGACTTCTCTCTCCTGCCCCGAATTTTCCTGCATGTGGTAATAATTTGGGTTCCTACCCAGACACGCCACAGGAGAATCTTAAAGATTCTGCAATCTTTAAGATAAGCATAGATGTTGTATTTGAAGCAGTTGGTATGGCTTAAATCAAAAAGGTAGATTTGTTGCAGAAATTATTAGGTGAGGGTGTCCAGCTTGTGCTTCCTTGTTGAAGTTTGGAACAGATTTGCCAAATCATCCTCTTTGAGACTTATACTCAGTGCATTATGGAAGACTACCTCTAGTTCATATGATTGGAAAGTGGTATCTGATGCTGGTTCAGAGAAGAACTGCAAAAACAATCTGAGGGCTGAGATGGCATTTTTGAACCACTAGAGCTTTGATACTGCAATGGCTTTACCAAAAAAAAAAAAGGTCTAATCAAATGTCAGTGCAATGTGATGTTTCTCTGCATGGAATTTTCTATTTAATAGGACAGAAAATCTAAACTGTCCTGCAACATCCCGGCACTTAGAGGTATCTACATGGTTTTTAAATTTCCTAACCTTAAAAAGAAGAAAGTTTTTCTCTCCTAGCTGAGGAGTTGTGTGCAAAGTTCCATCCTATGGTAAAATTTTATGTCTGATTTATAAAAGCCCTACAAGACTGTGTTTATGATTCAAGTGCTGACAAAGTTGTAGCTCAGCATACAAGGTCTCTATCTGGGAAAATATACACAAGATGGCGAAGTTGCTAAAGTTTAATAACTTCTGTTGAGCACAATTTAGTTTTGCACTTCCCCCCCCCAAAAAAAAAGATTTTAAAGTAATGGGTTCACACCATGTGAGCAGCCCCTATTGTGCTCTGGCAGAGGAGTGCTTATCTCTCTGAAGGAGGCTTTGGGATAACTGTTTACGAACAAACCACACAAAACTTGGCTAAATCTTAATGGGCCTATTGACGCAGTATCAAGGGTGAAGTAGACTTGGACCCCACAGCACGTTCAAATTACATGGCTTTAAGTGAATTTAGAGCTTGTCAAAGGAGCTGGTTTGACAGCCCAGGAGACTAAAATCCTCTGTTTACCTCCTGAACAGATATCACATGGACCACTCACAAGTTCCCCTCTGTGCTAATCCGCAGAGGACAGGAGTTGTTACGGCTCCCGGTTATGCAGCCTGGCTCTGAACCTGAGCCTGCAACAACCTGGGCTTTTAGCTCTGGAGGCACCTAGTTCAATCCCAGTGTGTCAGCCAAGACAGAGGCCATAACAAACTTCCCTAACGTGTTCCAGTCCTACCCCAGAGAGCTCCTTCTGAGGGCTGAACAACATTACTCTGTACCCAGTGAGTCAGATACCACTATGGCACTAGTATGGAGAGGAAGCAGTAAAAAAAAGTTTAAGAATAAGATTGCAATGGGCAGAAAGAAAGAGAAAAGGGAATGAAAGAAAGAAAAATTAAAATGAAATAGCAGGAAAGGTTGGTCTGCCTCACACTTTTCAAAACAAAGTTATGAAGGTAGCTGCATTCGGGACAGCTTTCTGTTATTAGATCTAGGAGATCTCTGCAGCTTCACTTTCATTCACAGCAAAAAAAGACCAAACTTTCAAGATCCATTCAGTGATGGAATAGTCCCCCCTCCTCCTTCAATGACAATCTCAGTAAAGACCTTCCTACCCCAGGGTTCCTACCCCAGAACCCCCAGGTTCTTCTGGAAAGGGACTAACTAGTTCTGTGTTGGCTGGGAAAGTTAGAAAATTACGGGCCATCTTTTCTGCTCAGAGGCAGAGGGTCATTGTTGGCAATTCAGGCTAGAACTAGGATGGCTGTTAGGAAAATTCTTACTTTGGGGAAGAAAGATGGATATAAGGCAGAGGGGTATGCAAGGAGCTCACAGCCTCTTTGGGCTACTAGGTATCCAGCTAGCCACAGACAACGCCCAGACAGCAGCCCTACATTTTACCATGTTATTGCTGATGTTCTGAGTTGTTGTTAGATCAATGGAAGGATGCCTGCGGATTTCAATAGGGTTTGGGTTGGATACATAAAGAAACCTGCTGCATCATATGGTTACCAAGCTGCTGTTGCTCGTGCAAGTCCAGGTGTAGGCTTTATTGCCTGTTGAATGGTGGGGTGAGAGCTTCATAAGGTCCGTGTGCAGCTCCCTTATGCTGAATGGTTGGTGTTGCACTCCCTAATGAGATGTGGCTAGAAGCCCTCTCAAATGGGGGAAATGTTTCTTTGTTTTGGCACTTCATTTCAGTTCACAAGCAGCCAATGGAATTTTCCTTTTTAAAAAATCCAAACTCACCTTTGGTCAGAAATGAAACATGGAAAATTTCAGCAAATGTAGTTGAATATTTTGGAAAGTTCCAAGTGGATTAAAGAACAAAAATGTATGGAGATGGCTGGTAAAGCAGAGCATGCAAATGCAGGTGGGGGAAACGTGCATTGCCCCGTGGATTTGATGAGGCAGATTCATAGTGACAAAAGTGCAGGGCCCTTCACTGTTAGCATAAGGGTGATGATCACTTTATGTGGGTCTGAGAAAGCAGATCATTCAGCAGTTCCAGTTTCTAAAAGCCGGAAAGAGATAGCTGTTGTCTACTCCAAGCATCAGCCAGTTTCTATTTGTTCACTGTAGTGGTGATTTCACAGCAGCTGATGGAGGTTCACCGGCATGAGGAGAAGCAAACACAACGTGCTGTGACAGAGCTGTGCATTGAACCAAGCCCTATTTACTCCTATGGCAAGAATAAACATGAAGACTGGAATATTTTCACTTCCTGCTCTCCACCCCAGTTTAGTTGCTTCTTTGGGACTTTTATTGTTTTCGCTGTATTTGAACTGCAAATAGGAAGAGATAAAAATATGCTCACAGGAAAGTAAAGCAAAGCAAAGCAAAGAAAAAGCACCTCTAACGTCTTTCATTGCTCAGGTCTGATTCTGATCTTGTGGAGTAAATCTGGAGTAACTCTACTCAAGTGAATGGATTCATTCTGGAAAGTCAGAAGTGAGTCCAGTCCTGTATGTTTTGTTTTGCTGGGAAGCAGTAGTAGCGCTTTAGAGCAAGTGTTACACCCATTTGTTTCATGAAAACCCTCTTTCTTACACAGTAATCATGGGCACCTCTCTCTTTTAATTGCTTTTCAAATGAAGAGTATTGGTGAACTGCAGTAGTAATTTTATATCCTGGCTCCATTTGGCCTTGATTACATCAGTAGCAGGTAAGAAGGGAGGGCTGAATAGCGTTTCACTGTTTGGTAAAATAATTACTGCTCTGGCTCAACATTTCAATTAATCCTTTCAGTGCTGCTGGAAAATGCTTGTGCCTGTGAGTCTTAGCCAAATATTCAGTGGAAGGGTCCTTCCTATTCACCCTCAGATGATTTTGTGTAGACTCCCTCATGAAAGCTGAGGTAGTCAATGAATAAAGAAATGAAGAAGAGAAAAAACCCGTAATTTGATAGGCGTGGAAAAGAGAGAAAAATACATGTTTGGAAGCATGTCCTGAAAGTGGAGAACAGCATGCTACTTCACATTGCTGTGGCAGAGAAAAGGACAGGTAAAAGTGTCCTTTTAAAGACCTAGAGGTTCCCCACCTGGGCTCAGGCTTGGATCTCACAGAGTTGCCATTGGCCTTGAATTTCCAACAAAACTGATTCCATTCCCTCGCCCTGGGGCTCCTCAGTGGTCACAGTCTGGTGGGATAGGGGATGAGGTGTGGAGACCCACAGTCTGGTGACTGGTGTGCAAGAAATAAAAAGCAAACCCCTAAATCCTCAGTCACAGCCAGTCAGTGGTAGCATACGTAGGGCTTGACCCATGGCAAGGGCACCATGCAAGGGTGTTAGATCAAAACTACTCTCAAATGGACTTGTATCATGTGAACTGACTGCTTTCCTTGGCATTGAGGGCCTCCTCTGAGTACTGCTTTGCTTCTTGCTTGGCCAGGGCAGCCCTCCCAGGTCCCCACATTGCACTGGGGCTTTTGCAAATGCTGATGTTTTCCCAGCAAGGCAGTAAGGCACTTACTTATCTTTTAGATGACAAGAAGTTTCTCATCACTGCAGAAAGCTTGAAATTGAGGACTGTGGGGCTCAGCTGTCAGGAAAGAAAAAAAAAATCCAAAGATTAATTACTATTTTTTTGAATCTCATAATTTTTAACCTATTAATTTTTAGGCTTGGCTCAGTCTTCTTCAGTTCTGAGGCTTAGTCATATTACATAAATGAACTTATCCAGTAATAATTAGCTCCATTCAAGACAATTAGAAAAAACAGGGCATAGGAATTAAACCATTGCAGTGAAATAAACAGCAGTGGTGCAGCACTGAACTCCATGTCTGCCTGAAGTGAGGAGAAAGTGCTGGAAATAATCTAGGGATTTTATTATTATGTCTGTGTTTGTGACCTTTTTGGAGAATACTTGCTCTGGAGAAGCTGGAACATATGAAAGTTCACAGAGAAAAGTGACATTTGAGTCATTCTTTTTCTGAAAATGGTCTGAAATTAATTTGAGAAGAAATTAAAAAAAAAAAAAAAGCAGTTTGTAAAATATAGGACTTTTGATCAGAAACAGAAACTTCAGTGCAATCTGGCTTCAGCCTCTTCCCTCCCCAGCAATCTTGAAGGCATGTAAGAGAGTTGTTTGGCCTGTTTATGCTCCATCTATAGTTTATGGAAACAGCAGCTTGTCCAGAGGACAGCCCATCCCTTCTCAGGTGGCAGAGATGAGTCCAGGAGAGAGTGTCTGTGTGGACACTTCATTTTCTTGCCTGATAGTGAAGAACCCTGTATGAGGAAGATAACAATTTTGCTAGAAAAAGATATGGCTCTGACATTGTGATGCTCAATCAGACACAGCAAGACCAATTTGGCTGTAGACTCCCTCTGTGACTTGGTACTGAGGGTCTGACCCTATTAACCTCAGTTTGCCATGGGTAAGGTGGAGGAAGCGAGTCCCCCACTTCACAGAGCTGCTGCTCCAGAGATGCAAATAGACATCAGCCATGGATATGGGTCACCTTATAGACTGAGTATCACACCTTGAATAATGAATATTTGTAACAAACAGATCATGAGCCACCCTTGGGCTGAAGCATGTTCACCTGAAATATTTGCTGTGTGATTTTAAAGAGGGAACAAAGTCAAAACAGCAGAGCATTCACAGTTGATGTTATTTTTTTTTTTTAATATTGGAGAACCTTCCTTCTACCACTAAAATTTCTGACTCAATTGTTTGCTGCAAACTGTTCACTCGGCTAATCCCAATGCAAGGCAACTTTCATATTGCATTCACAAGAGCGTCAGCCTTGTTCTGAGCCTGTCAGCACAAGGGATTTCTGTTTGTGAACAAAAGTCTTTACACATTCTGGCTCCGAACGTGTGCGCTGTCCTTTCAAAGCCAAAAAGGCTCTCTCCCTGTGCCAGTTTGTGTTTCCAAAGTTGCTCTGCGTCCTCTCGTCATCAGCCAAGCTGTGCTGAGCTACTGAGCTACGTTTTTGGAATTACAAGGAGAGCTCGTCTGGAGGGGGAATGAGGACAAACTCCACAAGCTCTGGGCCAAATCCTTCCTAGGCAGTACGTGCCTGTGTCCACAAGGAAGGTGCTGCTGTGTGCAGACGCAGAAGGATCTCGGTTATGTTGGGTTTAAGGCGCTGATGTGCTGCTTTGCTTCTGTCACACAGTTTTGGGTTTATTCTGGTGGAGATGAGAGCAGGAATCAGCTCGGCTGCTGCCCAGAAACCTTCCTTAACTCTCCGTGGGTGCTTCTCCCTGGGAAGTTACAACGCCATTTCGAAAGGAGCCCGGCACTCTGGCATGTAATTTCTCAGAGGCACAGAGACATGAAGTCGCTTGTGGTTAGAGACACAAGCAAGGCCCCACGTCTGATGCATCGATGAGGTGAGAGCATCCACCAACTTCTGGATCAGGCTCACTGAGGGAGAGGAGCAGCAGACCTCACACTGGCACTGGCCACACTGTGCCCATTTTGGAGATCTGTTTGGTACTTTGCATGAGTGTCGAACTGACTAATAATTTTGTATTTCACATAAAGATGTATGTGTTGGTATAAAACATCTTGCTTAGAGGATGAGCACTATATATCATTATATTTTATGCAGGGAATGCTGCAGTTTTCCAGCAACGGTCGATGAATCTAAATTCTGCAATTCCTGCATGACCACCACAGAAATCTCTCTCCTGAGTATTATTTCTTATAAGGGATATAGATGCCAGTTGTGTTTCATAAACAAGTGTCCTTAAAGATTCTGCCATCTAGGAGAGCTGAGCACAGGGGGAAGCTTGTGAGGTATGATATATATGAGATTTAAGTAGGAAAATACTGGGAACAGTTCTAAAAATATTTGGAACTAAGAAGCCTTAGTGAAACTGCTCATACACAAAAGGGCATTGAATGTCAGGACAGTGTAGCACATATTTTTCTGACCAGCAATCTTTTATCAGATAATTAATAAAGAGGTGGACAGTGTTAGTTCTGTTCTGTCCTCCACCTCACATATATTTCTACTATCTCTGCTGACATACGGGTGTTAACCTCAGACTGGAATTACCACAAATGGTGATGTGAAGATAAATCAAATTAGTTTTACAGTGACTTGTTTTGCACATACAGAAATGAGAACAGTCCCTAGAATCCCTCAAAAACTTTTTCTTCTCTCATGTGCACTGTTTTAGAATTTACCAATGCAGTAAAGATACAGAAATAATGAATCATCTCATTTTTTCCTCTGTTCTTCCTATTATGTTTGAGAAACGCTGGGCTTCACTGTAGAAATTGGTAGCATTTTTAAGTAAGCATAATCTCTGCAATTTAGAGTATTGCTTACTCCAAAATTTTACAAGTTGTAAGGAGCTTCTGGATTTTTCCCAGTGGAGAGATTTTGGAGATGGCAAAAAGTAACTCATCATTCCTATAGCCTATAAAAGGACAGAGCAGGTCTTGCATATTTCTAAATAGGAAACCCTAGAAGAAAAAAGGGATTTATGTATGTACCAGCAACTTGGTAAAGAAGAAACATAGCAGATTTGCAGAAAGGCCACTTGCCTATGACTTGCACGATGTGTGCACTACCATCACAGGGGCCAATCTGACCATGCTACTCCAAAACCTGGAGATCTTTGATAAGTGGTAAAATCCCTTTTTTTTTTCTGCCCAGTCAAAGTTTTCCGAGGGAACTACTGAGCATGCCCATAGGAAAGCAGGTAAATGGGAACACTAGCAAAGTTAAACAAACTTGCAGAAAATATTGTACCTGACTGTTATGCTGCGAAATGTGAGACCAGGGTCAGATGAAAAACCCTGTAATGTCTACTGACTAAAATCATCTTGGTCTCTTACTGAACCAGAGAAGGAATGTGGAAAAGCTAGTTCAAGTCCCTGCTCCTCCATGAAGTATCTGTATGGCCCTGGGCAAATCCCTTCTCTGCTCTGTGCCATGGTTATTCACCTACGAGTGGAATCAAAACCACACTTAGAACCTCTCTGCACACGAGGGGATAACTACACTGTGGATTCTGAAGTACTTAAAAGAGGATAAAGAACTGATTGTTTTTAGACTTATACACAAAAAAGGGAAGATAATTTTTTCAGGACAATACAAACCTGGGTTTTGAGAATACTTAGCAAATTAACTTATTTAGTTTTGGGGCCTTTCTAATGAAGTCAGTGTGAGTTCACAAAATCAATGTGAAATGGCAGTGATTAGAATCATTGCCTACACAATGGGAAACCCAGGTTCAAATCCCACTGTTGCTTGATGTGGAGCTGGTGCAAGACTGGTGGTCCCACACCCTCGCTGCCCATTCCTACTGGGAGAGCAGAGCTTTCTGTGTGCAGGGGCAGCAGAAGGTACTCAGTGGGAGGGAAGTCCTCTGGGGGAGGATGCCAGCGCCATTTCACAAAACCTTTACTAGTTCTGAGGTGTTTCTTCCTGCACCATAACAAATGTCTTACCTTTTGAAACATAAGCAAGAAAGAGGGTTTCCCACCTTGCCTGTCTGGCTTGCGGTTCAGGTACCACCGGGGTACAAGAAGGTCCAGATTCAGGTTCTTGTCTTCCACATCAAGTCTTCCCATCCCCAGTGACTTCTCTGCCATGCAATGGGAAAGTATTTCAGCCTCCTCCTGTGAAGTTAGAAAGTCAACAAGTTTTCATCTGAACCTACATGTTTCTGACATGAAGAAAAAGTTTTTTAGTAATTCCATACCAGTTGCCCTTCACACTATTGCCAGGTTGTCCCTGCTTTCTGCACAATGTGTCAAGATAAGCATTGAGGATACCTTTTAACAGCACCTCAGAATTCTCCTCCCAAAGAAACCATTTCATCACTGACATGAAAAGGGGGAAAAACCAGCCAGAATGATATCGGTAACAATTGTGAAAATGGTAACAGGCTGTTAGATTCTGTGAATTGTTAATGATGAAGTGTTAATCCATGAGATGGGTGGGGTTTGCCCACCTTGTTATCAGGGCTACATATTTAACGGTGCGGATGCAAACATCCAGGCTTTCCTGCTGGGTTTCCTTTGGGAACCTCTAAACGCAGGACTGCCTCAGCCTATTCAGGACCTGTGTATGTGTGCTCTACAGAGAGCTGACTAGAGGGCCTCCTTGGTGGGCAATACACCAGAAGTTCTTCCTAGTTGGCACTGATTTCTCATGTAGGGACATATTCTTCCTGCTGATGCCTATCCTTACTCTGCTCCCAAAGGCACAGCTATGAAGATATGCAACTATGAAGACCACTAAGCATCAAGGTGCCAGTGTCTACCGGTGGAGTCAGTCCTGACCCAAGAGCTTTCGATGTGGAAACAGCCCCAGAAGAAAAAGGGGATCTATAGTGGTTCTCTAACGGCAGAGATTTTTTCCCTTACAAAAATGGAAGTAACAAATAAGAGCTGGAAAAAACTTAGAAAACCCCAAAATGTGGCTGGTGATAAGCAGAGAGAGCAGAGGTGGAAAAGTCTTTCAGAAAACGGAGGAAGAGAATGAAAGTTCAGAGAATGAAAAAACACTGTGCTCAAGTGTGACATTTCAACAATAATGCCACTGCCACAAATTAGTTTTGTCATCTACAAGAATTCAGCAAGAGGTTAGCGATGCCCACATGAATTATAATAATGTAGCTACATGCAAGTAGTTGTTTTTTATTATATATTCACCTGAATTTAATTTTCTCCTCTTCCGCAATCATGCAGTAGACTGTTCTCTAGGGGGACATTTACATTTTACCTGAATGTACAGGAATTTTAGCAGAGGGGTTTTTTTTTTTAAGTGTATTAAAAAAACATTATATGATAAAACACAAAATTTTCTATATTCTCCAGCCACTGTGAGGTCTGCAGCCATTCTGGGGTGATAATGATCTCCAGAGACATTATAAACAGTGGTACTTTTCAGAAAAACCTTTTTTCTTTTACCAGATTCTTCTTTGGAGACCAAGCTGTTAATTTAGGAGTTTATTCCCCAGAAATCACACTTGCAAAGGTGTCTGGGCCTTTCTATCAGTTACATAGCAAAGGGTCTTAAGCTGAAGTGGGTGGAAATGAAAACCAAATTAGGTATATGGATGAACCAATGCAATAAGAGATTCTACATTTCAGACTCGATAGCTAATGTCCTCTTAGACACTAATTGTTAACCCTCATCAGGTGCTTGGCATTCACTCATGCTTGGTGAAGATAAAACATAGCAATAAAGGACGCTACCATCACAGTGGTAGTACTCAGATTCTGGAGAACTGGATTCAGTTACCTGAACAATCCTAAGATGACCCTGGTAGAACAGTGTGACCAAGCCCACCACAATGTTTAAGGTGTTTAAATTGTCTTTGAAATCTCTGGTGTGGTCAGAGGTCTGTGATTTCCTGTGTCATGACTATAGACTGCTTCCAGATATATGTCTTAACTCCCATTTTTCTCAGGAAAATGGAAATAGCAGGCACTCCCTTCTAGGCAATAAAAAATCCGTCTTGACAAGATGAATAAATAGTGATATCCATAGTTAGTGATAGCTCATCTTATTCTGTAAATCCAAAGCCACAGCCTATATCTCAAATCAGCTGGTACCTTGTGAGAATGGAAGCAAGGTAATGAGAAATGGAAATCTAACATTCTCAAATTCTTTTCTTAGCAGTTGCATAGAAATCAGTCCCTTTCGCTATCAGACAATCAAGCAAATATCATTCTTGATGCTGCAATGAAAAGTAATATCTCAGACACTTCCATGACCCCAGTTCCTCAGAGCCAGCTGTTGAAAGTTTTAATCTGAGTCAGTCTCGCACCATTCTGGTGAGGAAGGAAAACACGGCAGCTATCTCCATTTTACAGCTAAAGAACAAAAACATCAGAGGCCCAACTCCACAAGAGGAAACTGCTGTCCAGGTGTCCCTGGAGGAACCTTTGTCCAAAATTCAGATTCCTGCCGATTGTCTGCTGCCTGTCCTGGAGGTAACTTTGGACACCTCAATTCCTCCTTTAGCGTGTAGGAAAAACAGTTTTTGCAGACATCTAATCCCAAGGTGACTTTTGAATTACTATTAATTAGATGTCTCTTATTAGACCTATTGGTCTTTTACTAATTTTATTAGACTTCTTCCTTATGCTTTCTGAGAAAATGGCTTTCACTTTGAGTTTGCAGAACCATGAGCATTTGTGGAATATTTACATGAAAGACCATGAAACCAGTTAGCAAAAGAGGATTTTCTGTTAGACTGAAATTTGCTCTCAGTGGAAATGACATGCTACAAGACAAGTTATTTAGTTTATAGGTGAAACAATCTTTCTAATAAATTACTAAAATTTAACTAGAATAGGAATCAATTATTATTTTTTCTGGTAAGATAATAATTGGAATCCTTTCTACATTTCATAGGGCTTCTTTTATGAGCCATAAGAGGAATAATTTATTTCACTTCATCATATCTTGCAAATACTTCACATTTTTGGAAATGGCTCAGTGACTTCTTTATTGACATTGTACAGCATTTCTGGAATCTATTAGTGTATTGTTGGGCTCTTTTCTAATTTTTGCTGTTGTATACTGAAACTGAACTGAGAGCAAGATGTTCATTTAGGCTGGAAATGAAGCAAAGCAAGTTTTTCCAGATATATTAATGACTATTTTTCTCATAGAGGGAAAAATAACAGAATAACTGAGTGCTCTGCAGTACTCTTCCCTTAATTCTGGAACTAAACCTGGACTAGAGTGATTTGTGAGACTCCCAGTGTGTTCTGGATTCCAGAAATAAGTTGTTCTAGCACAATTTCTAGTCTCTCTGGAAGGCAGATGGACTAGAAAACTTGCAAGAAACGTCAATAGAACAAACTCAAGACTTTGGGAGGGTTTGCACATTTATTCAGGAATTTGGTACCTGATCTAAGCCTAAAAATCTGAAGGCAGCGAGTGCTCTCCTCATTGAGAGAGGTCAGTTAAACCTGAGCACAGCTCTGAAATTCCAGGGTTCAACCCTTGACTTTCCTAATAACTAACTTCATTTTAGTTATTCCTTATCTCTTGCCAGAACCACAGCAGATGAAGAAAGTAAAATTTCATCATCCTAGAAGTTCAGTGAATACAATTCCTGCATTTATCAAGTACCACATAACTGGCACCAAGGCAAACAAACAGGCAAATATGAGTGTATTGCTATATCTTTCAGCTCCCTCCTTACACATCTCCCCAGGGGTAGAAAACTTATGAAAGCTAAAGTGTTCTCACAAGGTTTTCTTTTTAGTTCGATTAATAGTTCTTTAGAGGGCTCCTTCACCACAGGCTCCTTTGGACACCAATGTTTCATTGAACTTGTACACCCTTCCTCTGAAACGGAAGTTACTCGATAACCATTTACAACACTCAGTGCATTGATGTACAAGAGCGCAGAGCACCAGTCACAGATTTCTGGAAGTGTATCCTCAGCCAAATCACAAACAAACTCCTGAGCAAATATCTGTCAGCCTTTCTCTCTTACGAACTTCACTTAAAAATTATCTGAGATTGTGAAATGCTGCATTAAACCTTACAATTCTGGGCAGAGCCTCCCCCCATTATGGCGTTGAAGTGTGTCACAGGTAAGGCTCATTTTTCACTCAGCCAATCTACCTTAGAGCAGAAATGACAGATGTGGACTGATGGTGGCTACCTTGAATTTTTACATCGGTAGGTAATGTTGATGCTACACACATTGTATGAGACCTCCTCCAGACAGCAGTGTTTTGGCTTGAAAGACAAAGCGGTTTTAATATTCAAAGGTGCAGCTTTAAAATCTTTCTTCTTAGGGGCTTTTTTCTTACAAGTGCCTCTCTGTTGTGACTCATTTCCGCCTCCCCCAGATGAAATTCATTGTTTTTCAGATGTACCTCCTCAATGTTTGTGGCAGCTGTTTTGCTGAAATCTCCTATGTTTAAAAACAGTGCCCTTACAAAGAGCAAGAGAGAAGTTACTTCTAACACGTACACTGCACTAACAAGTGTAAAACAAGAGCCAAAAGGATGGGGAGAGGTAGCATGTGAGTGGGAGTGAACATTAATGCCTTTATTTTTTGTCAGCTTTCTTATTTTCATTATAAGAGACCCTTAAGGAAACTTTTAGCTTTGTATTGTTATGCAGAAGGCAAGGCAGCAATCCTCAGGGGAGGGGCAAATCCTGGGAGCAGTACTGAAGTTGGAAACCCACTGAACTGGATGGGAGAGTTTCTCCAGAAATATGGAAGCTGCTGACGTGGAGAGGGAGGGAATTATTTGTTGCCTGTGTCCGTGCCTGATAGAAAAAGGACGGGCTTAAAGTGCTAAGATCCAGGTTAAACTTCTTTTCCTCAGTCTTGGTGAAGCCAGTCACCCAGCAAGGCAATGGTGTTCCCATTGCTCAAGCATCAAATATCACTGTCATCTTCTACCTCATTGCAGCTATGTCCTTTCAGAGTAGTAAAGCGAAGTGTTTCAGTACCGAGAAAGCAGCTAAAATGTTCCTTTAGGCAGGATGTGAGAGAATACTGAGTTTAAAGAGTTATTGCCTGCTTTGCTGATGCCTGAAAGAAGGTTACTGAATCCACAGCTACAGACTTGTACCAAACTGCACCAAGCTTGTTCTGCCACTTTTAAGAAATTCCTGACTTTTTTCTCAGCCTCATGCTTCCGGATTTGCCTTGCTCCATTTCAAACTCTGACAGTTCCCTTTAACTCTTTGCAGTTCCTCCTCCTCTTTTTCTCACTCGTGTCAACTCCAACTGCCTGAAACTTTTCTCTTGAACTGGCCACTCAACCATGTCCTTGTTAGATCAGCCCTACCATCATTGCGAGTCACCTGCAGACTTTGACTGCACAGTGGTTTGCACTTCACCCCTTAAACAAAAGCCCAAACACAACAATATGGCATTCTCCTGACCAAAAAAAAAAAAAAAAGTGTTTTTCAGGCTCCTTGGAGAAAACTTGAAAACTTAAGCTGAACAGGCACTTGCAGTTGGAGGAGATATTCTCCAGCAAATGGGGCGCTCTCAGACCACACTGGGTCACTGAAAGAAGACCTGGGAAGAGGGTCTCTGGATTGGGAACCCACAGGAGATGCCAATGCATGGCTTTCCCTGCTTCCACCTAGCTGGAGAGCCTCGAGGACCATGGGAGCATGGGAGCATGGGAATAGGTCTCTATTTTGGCAGTTGTTGGTTGCATTGGCTCCTTGAGGCTGTTAGTAGCTAATGTGTAAGGAGAGAATGGCTCGTCACACAGCAGTACCAGAGCTGAGGAAGAAAAAACACTCCATAGAGGATTAAAATCTCCTTTGCATGTTTTTTTTTCTGGAGAAAATTGCTCACAGGCACAGGAAGCTAATGGCAGCAGACCCTGAGATGGTATCCTGGGCCAATCCGTTAAACACTGCTCAGACCTTCCTCAGGCCTTACACTGAGCGAAAAGAAACTTCTCTAGATGTACCTAACAGTGAGCCAATACAGCGAGGGTCACAAATGGAAATGGCATTAAAAACCAATAATGAATAAAAACATTAAAAGAGCTTCCTTAAAAGATGCCAAATGCTTTCAATAATTAAATAAATAGTTGCAGTGCTATTATCTCTGCAGGAAAGGCATTTTGTATAGTAGTAATGGCAAATGCAAGGAATTAACACAGGTACTAAAGCAGCTTTATTTAGAGAGGTGAAACAGCCAGTTCTTAAAGGAGCACTGCTATATAGATTGTGAAAAAATTCTGCTGTGAGAAGGAAGCACAAAATTGCATCCTGAAAATAAGAAGCACTCTGAAGGAGAAATTCATGGCAATGTAAACTGGAACTTTTCTTCAGAGAAACACTTAAAATGAAACTGCTCCCTTCTCTTTCTTTTTCCCAAGCTGCTGACACGCATAAAAATGTGTGTTTGACCAGCAGCTTATTTGGAATGTTTTCTCCTTCGCTTACGAAAATGTGTTATTTCTCTAAACAATATGCCACTTAATACCAACAGAAGTCTCCTTAGCAGATAGGACATAGTTGCAAGGCTTCAACCTGTGCCAGGGTTTGGATCTAGGAAGAAAACCCTACTAGGCTCAAGTATTTACTTATTTAGTGATTCTTTCCAAGGTAATATTTTTAAGCTGTAGGGGAAATCATCCTGAAGAGTAAACTGAGTGACTGGGAAGTTGAAGTACAGAAGCTTGCTGTGACCGAGTTAGTAATGCTCTCTTTAAACAGTGGCCCCACTGAAGAATTGAACTTAAGTGCCTCGGCACAGTAAAGCCTATGTGTTGTCTTTGGGAAGCATTTCCAGCTTAATAGGGACGAAGTTTCCTTTATGCCTGATGCAGCAGCACATTTCGTTTCACAAATTTCCTTTTCCACCCATTTAAGCAATTAACTTGGAATGAATGAGATGCCAGATGAATATTACTGCCTTAAGAATCAATAGCTGCTTCTGAGGTGGCTCTGGAGAAAAGAGGGGTCTATATTAGCCAGCTGTGCATTTTGACGTCGTGCCAAAGCCACGCCACCTCAGCAATTACCTCAGAAGCACTGTACCCATGCGTCTGTGTGCCCCACTTCAGCAGCAATTTGTGCCCTCTTATTTTCCTCCTGCTCTGGCTCAAGGGAGAGGAATGGTGACCTTTTGGGACGAGGGAGCAGAGAGGAGGCTTCGCAGGCTCTGTGCCTTACTCCCTGCCCACAGATAGGAGGTCCCAGGGGACGTGCAGTGTGCAGCCTGGGCACTTCACCGCCTGGCATGGGCAGATAGCATGAGCGAAGATGGTGTTAATTACTTCCAGTGCCACCAAACAACTTACAAGTCCTAGTGGCATCTTCTTACCTGGTAAAGCTGTCCCATGTGTAGTCACCAGCCACTTTGCTGCTTCCCACAGCTGGTGTGAAAAGAGACAAAAAGTCCATTGTGGGTAGATAGAAACCTGATGTCCCACAGATGCATTTCCAGGTGCCTTGTTCAGCTTCCTGTCCTCAAGTGGATCAACTTCTGATTCAGTGTTGCCCTCTGCTCTTCAAAGGGAGAGCTGAACAGTGGCCCCCTCTGTGGTGCCTTCTAGCAATAGTGAGGGGCAAAACTGAATAAGGAATGCTGTTTTGATGCTAACAGCTCACTAAACATGTCTAAAAGACACTGATGAAACAAGTGTAGAAAATTATTGGCCCTGATAAAGCAGTTCTTAGGCACAAAGCTGGAAGCTCTTCTGGATCATCCTTAACCAAAAGCTTTGTTAAATATCTTCCATTTGTAGGATATTTACTTCTGGAGATGCCTGACCTGGAAAGACAGGATCAGGTTAAACATTAGGCACTTGGAACAAGGGTCTTCACTCTGAGGCACCATCCCCACCCAGGCAATAAGGGACAGATTAGAAAGAGAAGCTTACTTGCCAGCTGAATATTTGCCAGCTGAATAGTTAAGGCCATGAGACGCTGTGACAAAAAACCGAATCTCCCCCTGCAATCTATTGAGCTTATTTTCAGCACAGGTCAGCACTTTCAGGCTGAATTTTCAAATGTGGGTTCTTACACTGTTCTTGCAAAATTTGCTCGCCCACCTCAGGAAGCAGGTACTTACCACTGTGGTTATGTGGTCTGCATGAGCAAAGCCTCGTGTGCACAGGAAAAGGGATACTGTGCACTTCTGACAGTCCATCTTATGCAATGGGAACAATTCCCTTCCGGGGTTGAAGAATATCACCTTGGTCTTAAAAACTGGGAAAGGTGGTGAATGGGGTCAAGAGAGAGGGAAATCTGCAGTGAGACTTAGCTGGGGTGGCTGCCTGAGATGGTGTAGCTGCACAGTGCTAAAAAGCAGGGCCTGGGATGTACCTCACTGGGCAAGTTCATGCAGATCCCTGTCCCTTTGGGGAAGAAAGCGGGGATAATACCACCAGAAATGCTGCCACCGTAGCATTGTTGAACGTCCCCTAATTTATGGTGAAATGGGTGGCTTGTTGAGCCCAGGGCTTTTGTATTTATAAACTCTCATACAATAGTTGCTTAATCCAGGGTGCAGTGATAGGAATGGGAATTGTGCACATTTCAATTTAAGCATAAATCTATTTTTGCACTGGCTTCTTATTTTGACCTCTTAGGTTTGGCTGTCTGTCAGAAAGCACCACATCCGATCCTGCTAATTCCTTTCTTTAGGTCCTTCCTGTCAGAGAGCTGATGTGGTCTTGCTGAATTCTTGCACGAATTCACTTTGTACAGTTTGGCCCTCTGGTATTAACAATCAGCTTCCTCCCTAACAAGGAAAACAACAGCATTATAAACATATGCATTCATTTACAAACAGGTATGCTGACACCTAAAGTCTGGATTTCGGTTCCTACATGAAAGCATGTCTGGTTCTTGGAGGTGTTGGGAACACAGGCTCCTATGAAAAAGCTTGACTTCAGGTATATAAGATTGAAAAATCTGGCATATTGAACAGGAATAACATTTCATCATAGAAAGTGACAACCCTGAAACTCTGTGGAAATAACCTTAAAGTCCTTGTTGCTTAAAGCAACTCCTTTCATGTGGAGTTTTTCTTCTGGTACTGTCTGAAATACCCTTAGTCTGGACTGAATTGTTTTCCCTCTTGAGCTTCAGAGTTTTTTTGGTTTTCTCCTGGAGGGAATTATTCCAGCAACAGGGCTGAATAAAATGCAAGTGCGCCAGGTTGGCTTCAGTTTTGTTTTAACAAACACTTCAGCTATGCTTAATTTTATGGTTTTTGCTTTGTCGCTGTGATTTCTCAAACACTACAAAGCTATATTCATTTTAAATGAGCACTAAAGCAAAGTGATCCAACAAGGATATACAGATGTGTTTATGATGGAAGCAAAGTTGTAAAATCAAGACTGAAGCAGCACCAAGCAGTATCTAGGTTGTACTAGATGTGAAGATCCTCTCCAACTCCTATAAATTATTGCTGCCACATCACTTCTGAGCAAACTCAGCTTGTCAGATCAGATGTTTAGAAGTTGAAACCTGGGTACATTTTAGGTCAAACTACCTTTTGTATCAAAGTATGAAATGTATGCTAACAATTTTTTCATATCCATAAGAAAAGTAACATAGAATCATAGAATGCTTTGGGTTGGAAGGGACCTTTAGAGGTCATCTAGCCCAACCCCCCTGCAGTGAGCAGGGACAGCTTTAACCAGACCAGGTTGCTCAGAGCCCCGTCCAACCTGACCTGGAATATTTCCAGGGATGGGGCCTCCACCACCTCTCTGGGCAACCTGTGCCAGTGCTTCACCACCCTCATTGTAAAAAATTTCTTTCTTATGTCTAGTCTAAATCTATTCTTCTTTAGTTTAAATCCATTATTCCTTGTTCTGTCACAGCAGGCCTTGCTAAAAACATTGCCCCCATCCTTCCTGTAGGCCCCCTTTAAGTACTGAAAGGCCACAATAAGGTCTCCCCGCAGCCTTGTCTTCTCCAGGCTGAACAACCCCAACTCCCTCAGCCTGGCCTTGTAGGAGAGGTGCTCCAGCCCTCGGATCATTTTGGTGGCCCTCTTCTGGACCCACTCCAACAGGTCCATGTCCTTCTTGTGCTGAGGGCCCCAGAGCTGGACGCAGCACTGCAGGTGGGGTCTCACCAGAGCAGAGCTGAGGGGCAGAATCCCCTCCCTCGACCTGCTGGCCACGCTGCTTTTGATGCAGCCCAGGATAGGGTTGGCTTTCTGGGCTGCGAGTGCACGTTGCTGGCTCATGTCCAGCTTTTCATCGACCAGTACCCAAAGTAAATGCATGCATTGTTCTTAAGAGCTATGGGTTTAGAAACTAAAGAACTAATCTGAGAGGTACAAACCCAAAAACTCCTAGAAAGGGTATGAAATGATGTCTGGCAGTGTGAGGGCACGCAGGAGCACAATTTCATACCCTGTTCAACAACACTTCTATTATTTAATCCTGGCCTTCTCTTGAGTACAGGTTGCCAGTCTCCCCAAACCAACAACTAAGGTGGGAATTCACTGAAGAGAGCAAATAATATTTAATGATTGGAGCCATTAGAGGAAAAGACCTAGCGTATGAACTTATGGGACCTTGAGTCTGCCCCATACCACCAGCTCTCCTTTGCAGAGGAGAACGCTTCCACCTCCAATCTGGACCCTAAAATGCATGAGTGCCAACTTTGCTCCCAATGATGTTTGCAAATACAAATGCAAATGTGTGTAAATGTGCACAATTCTAGTGCATGATCAATTTTTTTTTTTTCCTGAAAATTGCTGCTAATTTGACCCTTTCTCAGGCAGAAATGTCAGCTGACACTATTCTGCCAGGAAAGCTTGTTATAAAGTAAAGATTTTCAAAAGCAGCTCTGATTGTGAAGAGGTATCAGGGAGGAGAACTATTTGAATTCATAAACAGCCATGGAATTCTATTTTCATAGCATGGGGATAATCCATCTGTGTTACATGATTCAAACTGTGAGGCAATGGCCTTCACTGAAGATTTTAAAAATATAAATGACTTTTTTGGCACTCCCAAATGCTCAGCAAGTTCTTCTTAAATCTCAGAACTGGTACTGAAAAATGGAGAAAATGGAGATCCCTAAAATATCTTCCATCTTCCCCTTTTTTTGAGAAAGGACTAGTGGATACATCTTATTTACGACACAAATAATGCCCTGCTTCTGGTACAGACCATTGGTTTAGAAAGGTTTTATAAAATAATTAAATATATATTGCATTTATACCAATTGTGTGAGACACTGCAAAATGACCAGACAGCTTGTTTTACGAATGTGTAGGTTGATTAACATCTGTGCTAAAGTGTAGTAAACATATCATTTTAGTCATGAGTATGAGAACCAGATGTCCACATCTGTATTTCCAATCCTTTCTGAAACTCATTATCTTCTAGTGGCCATCATTTTACATCTCACGGCTCCTATGCTTCATCCAACACAACAGATCTGAGTATCTTCACCCAACACAGCTAACATCTGTTGAAGGAACCTAAACTTTCACATCAGACTTTGTGCTCCTAAAACACTTAATAAAGCTCAGCTGAAACATAAATCCAGACTTTGGACAGATGGCCGCTTCACATTAAAGTTTATTTTCCAGGAGTTTGCTGTACACTTTCCGTGGATACTCAAAAAAGTAATTTCTTGATATTATGATGTTAGCCCATCAGTAATCTTCAGAGTTTCCATCTCACTTGCCAAACGCTATGAATCCATTTAGCCTCCTGTTGACCTATGTTGTGAACATTGCAGGGTGAATTTCATCACATTGCAGGGATTTACTATCCCCTTAGTTGTCCTATTTTAAAGTTACAAGGTTCACTGACACTAAGAATAAACAAGGCTGAAAAACCTTATAACTCATTTCTTCAAAACTCTTGAGAAATGTATCCACCTTCCTAAGTCATTTGATAACAAGATTGCTAACCAGGATGCTTTTGATAGAAAGATTTTTTTTTCCCATTTGAAAATGCTGGTTTGTCAGATTTGAAACTTTCCAATGTAAGTTCCAGCTACACTTTTCACCATGTTGGGGATGAAATTTCTGACTGAATTATGAGACCAGTCCCTGTCTCCCCATCACGTTCCAGCACTGTGAATAGCACAGAGGCGGTCAAAGACCTCACTTGCAATGACAGAGACCCAGGCCTTCAATCTGCCTAATTCAGATCAGGGTGTTAAGCTTAGATCATCTGTGTATCGAGTGACCATCAGCCTTCCCTCCTCAATCCTTCCTGTTGAAATTGTTCTACTTTCTAAGATATAATTGAATACTCATTGAATGGAGAGATACAGACAAAGGGACTCAGGAAAAACAGAAAACAAATGAAATTATTTTTTTCAGCACCAAATTCTGCTGACTCTTGCTCCAGTGCCAACCTTGGGCCATATTGCCCTTGCCTGAACATCTCGTTACATGGCATTTGGAAGAAGAATGGATTCAGATAGTCTCTTAGATTTATTTGTATGGTGGCGTGGTATCATGGTACTGTCAGGACGCACAAAGAGGAGTGCATGGACCTGAGCCATCCTGGTGACTGACATCTCTGAGTAGATGTCTATTCAAACCTGCTGAGACCTTACCTGGATTTCAGAGGATTTGTCAGAAGCAGAGCTAAATGTCAACATAAGATTCATCAGGAATACAAGTCCTCACAGGTAGCTGAGTAGCCAAAGGAACTCAAATAAAAGCAACAAAAATGTAAAGATAGACTGACAAGTTAAGAAAAGAATTACAAAAGCTGAATTGGCTAGGAGACAACTGGTGAGGGAGATGCTTGTTCCAGTTTATTTGAGGCATGAAACACCATCTAGCAAAAAGATTATTTGAAGATGAAAGAATTGTGAGGATTCCTTCTTACTGATGGCTCAGATCAAATGCGTACTACCTATCGAAATTAAGTGTTTAGAGACCAAAGAAACAAACAAAATATGGCATAGCTAAGCAACAGAATGAGAGGCTTTTAGAAGAAAGAAAGCGTATTCCTGAAAAAGGTGAAGTTGTGTTCAAATGAGGAAAAAAGAAGAGAACAATCTCCAGTAGATTAAATATGGAGATGCAAAGAGAAAAATCTAAAAAGCAGTTTGGGATTAACTTCAAAAAGGCATGAAAAATTAATAATAATTAATTACCTGACTATATTATGAATGTCTTGCAGAGATTATGCAGACCAGTAGACAGTGAAGATGTGAAAGTAGCTGTGAGAAAAGGTAAGAGTGTAAAATAGAAATGACTTTTTATTTTCCATTTTTATTCACCATGAGGCCTTAACGTATACTTCGGCTGCCTCAACTTTAAGTGTCAAAAATAGAACAAATTGAGAAATATCAGGAGAAACAAATTTGCAGCATCACATACTATTCATCAAAGAGTTCTAAAGAAAGGCAAGTTTGAAATAATGGATATCCTGGCTGTGGTGTGTGATCTCTCATTTAAAACTGCCTTTGTATTAGAGAAATGGAAAGTTGCAAAGATAAGGCCAATTTTTAATAAAATTCTCCAAGCAGAAACACACAAGTTAGAAATGTGTGCCAAGCAAGTTGGTAGAGCTTATAATAAAGAATAAGATCATGACACATGAATAAATAACATTTATTCATTTATGGGGGGGTAATACAATCAGCTTTTGTAATAGGAAGATAAATGTACTAGTGTTCTTTTAAGAAGTCAGTGCGCACGTAGACAAGGGAGAATTGATTGACAAAGTTTAACTGGATTTCTTAAATACAATCAGCAACATCCCTCACCAAAGCCTGTTAGAGTACATGCTGTGAGATAGGTAAGACCTTAATATGCATACCTGGCTAAAAGATAGGAAACAATGAGTAGGAAATAATGGTCAGTTCCTGAATGTGTGCCAGTGGGCTTTCAAAGTAATCTCTGCTTGTGCTTGAGCTGTGCAACATATATATAAATGACCTCGATGTCAAGTGAAAGTACGAAGCTTGCTCATCAGCCTAGACAGGACTGCTCAGGGTAAAAATGAAAGCTCACTATGAAGATTTGCAGAGGCAATAAATCAGCTCTGCAATACAGACAAAAAAATGCCAGATGGAATTCAACGTTGATAAATCAGAGGTAACGCACCTAAGAAAAAAAGCCGCTCAATTAACATACATAATGATATGCTCTTCAGATGTGCTTTTAGCTATTACCCTTTAGGAAAGAGATCTTGGAAGGATGGCAGGCAGTTCTATAAAAAGCAACTTGATGTTCAGTAGCAGTCAAAAAACCCCCCTTTGTTTGAATTTAAGAGCTATTTGGAGAGGAACAGAGAACAAAAAAGAAAAAGTCCTTATGCTACTTTGTAAATCCATGGCACAAACACATCTTGAATAGTGTATGCTGTTCCACATTCTCCATCTTAAAAAATGTGTGGTAAAACTTCTGCTGTAGTTGCAAGTGAGTGTAGACAAACAAGACTTGTGGATGGACATCTGTTGTTAGACCAGCTAGAATCATAAAAAACCACCAACACACTATCAAGCACACAAACCCTCTCCAGATCTCAAAAAACCAAGCAGCAAAGAAGTATTGTGATCCAAGAGCCAGTGTAGTATTTCTAGTTATAGGAGTAAGTCTAATTAAAAATATTAATTACAGCTACCTAAAAACCTTGGCTTGCCTAATGTAAAGCTAGAAAAGGCATAAAGAAGATTCCAAGGTATGGTATGGCACCCATACAAGGATGGAATAAGCAGCTCTGATTCATAAAATTGAGAGAGATGTGGAGAAGGCAATTAGGAAATGGCAGCTCACTGTCTTCTCTAATACAAGATTTAAGGAAGTCAGCCATGAAACTAGTAGGTGGCAGGTTTGAAACCAAGAGGAGGAGGCATTTCTTCATACAACACTGAGTTAAGCTGTGGATCTCTCTGACATGGGATATTGTGGAGCCTAGAAGTCTACAAAGCTTCAGAAAGTGACTAGACCAGATCATAGCAGAAAAAACAACCAAGTATTAACTGCAAGGATAGCAGCCTAAGCCACTGCTTAGGAAATCCATAGGCCACAAAGTCCTAGAGCTTGAGGAACTTGCAGGAGACACAATCATTTTTTATTTGGTCTTTATGTGCTTCCCTAGGCATCCATTTTTAGCCACTAGTAAGGTGACAGGATAGTGGGTAAGGAATATCATTGCCCTGACTCTGTACTGCATTTTGTACCTGGGGTCAGCAGAATGTATCAAGACCAAACTCAGGGAAGAGCCCCGACTTCACAGGTGGAGCAGAAGGATTATTTAGTTCAGGCACTTTGGTGATTATGGCATGGAAGGGAATGGAGAGGAGAGACAGTGGCCTGGTAGGTTGTGGCCACCTTCATCCTGGTCTGAGCTCAGAGAGAGCTATAAGCTGAGATCTGAAGGTGGGTTACCAAATGATGGTGGTCAGCTTGAAGGAGTCACAATGCCATCGTTAGGGTTCACAATGCCATCGTTAGGTAATCCAGGTCAGACACTTGATGACTCTCCCATGCCTGGGGTTCAGCATATGGTGCAGCTTACGGTGGTCAAAGGACTCCATGCCGCTGTCCCTGCTAACAAAACCTGTGGTTTTTGAAGAGCAACACATCAACTCCACTGCTGGACCTCTCCCATGGGAAGAATTTTATTCTTATTCAAGCACTGGTATAAAGCACAAGTGCTCTGGATTTAGGAGGATTTCCTGATTCTCCTAATGATATATATTTTTTCAGAGAGCATTGTTCTTGAATGGAGCTCATTAAAATGAATCTGCAGGTAACTGTTCTGTTCAACTTTTTGACAAATGGCTCTAACTCAATGTTTAACCCCAAAGGGGCCAGGAAATGAAAATATAGCCCCATTCCTCAATAATTATTAATTTCCTGTCACTATTTTCCTTACTTCAAGAGTTTGGAAACTTCTAACAATCTTGTAAGGTAGATTAAAGAGTAATTTGGAAGCGGGATGGGGGGATGGAGGTGAAGAAGGAGAGAAGACTATTTCTGAACACTAAAAATAGTTTCAAATTCCCGCCAAGAAATGACAAATTGTTATATACACAGTCAGACACAGAAATGTATATTTTGTTTTAAATTCCAGTTTCAAAATGTACTGCATAAAGAGAAACCACAAATTGAAACTCCATGTGCTCATATTGGCAGCAATGCCAAACTTAGGTTTTTTTCCAAATATACCCCCCCACCCCCAAAAAACCCTACCTCAACCTTCCTCTACCTCCTTCCTCCTCTTTTATAAGTAAGAACACAGAGTGTTTTGGTTTCTCAGTGACTTTTTTCCTTTCCTTTGAGTTACTAGTGGAGGGCCAAGCTCTCAGAACCTTACTCAGGTAACATTTCCATTGGTTTCAGTAGGAGGCTTGCCCATGCAAGGTCTGCAGTATTTTTCCTGGTATTTATATGAAATTAAGGAATGTGTAACAGGAATGAGGAACAGTCTTGGCAAGAGAATGAGAAGCAAACGCCATTTTGTAAAGGGATGGAGAGTAGGGAAGGAGGATAATGATATGAGGACCGCTGTGTAAAACTTTACCCCTCTTCCATGTCTGTAATTTCTCCTTTTTAAACAGAAAGGCCTTTGAATTTGAGTCAAATATCTAAAGAAAATGAATTTTGAGGACTCAGTCCAGGTCATAGGAAACAAGCCACATCAAAACCCCCCAAATAAATCACCTCTAATTTAAGCAAAACTGTACCAGAGACTAAAGACAAACCAGTCCTTTCAGCTTTCAGAAGAGAAGTCAACATCAAAAGAAGAACCCGAAGTAGAAGTCTAGAAATGTAAATTTGTTGGTCTTTTCACGCTCAAATTCTCACGCTCCTTCCATTTCCTTTTACAGAAGAAGAATGTGGTCAGACTTGGGGGAATGACTTAACAGCTTTTATTAAAGGTTAATGTAGTCCTCCTATGGATAACTGGAGAATCATTTTAAAGAGAATTAAGCAGTGACAATCTGTCCCAGTTTGAATGCTATGGCTTGGAAGTTTTGAGTCACGAGACATTAATTTCTCAGTCTGATTACATGAAAATGTATAAATATGAGCACTGATGAGGAAGAGAAGTATCCTGATGAAAGTTGAGCCGTGTTGTGTTCCCTCCACTTCTATGAGGAGCATAGGAAAAAAAGGCTCCTACCATGTTAAGTGATATTGCATGTAGTAGAAAGTGTCCAATGTATGCAAAGAAGTGTTACCACCTCCATTTTACTAGGTGTTGAGGTGGGACACAGAGAGGTTAAATGACTTTGCTGTGAGGTTCTTGTGTGAGGATGGGTTTGGTCTCCATTTGGTCCATCCAGTGAAGGTAGTGGGGCTGAGGACACTCAATGCTGGGTGTAAAATGTCAAAAGTTCAGTGGTGAAAGTGCCACCATGTTTGACTGTGTAAAGAAGCCATGCCCATGTTCAAGTGGCCAACCTGGATGGCTTGGGGCTTGTAGAGATTCTAATCAAAGGGAGACAGAAATCATACTGTGTTATAGGTAATTAGAGTTACTCCTCTGAAGGAAACGAGGTGCTTCCTGTTATTGTCCTCAAACAAGCATCAGAGAAACACTAATTATTTGCAACAACACCACTAAGGAAAAACCCCCAAACCACTGGAACAATACGTTGTAGAATAATGTGAATTAATTGTTACATTTAGTGCCTCCATGAGAAATGCTCTGCTGACAGCTCTCTGTATCACTCTGCCTGGAAACCACCTGAGCACTGCCTTATTTCTAGACATCTGTCACCACAGTTATTAGCTAACAACAAGCATAACATCAAAATAATCGTTCTATTTAGGGCAGGAACAATAACTAATTGACTGACATGAAATTGCATCAATATCATTATCTTCTGTTGACTTTTTGATAATCCGTTGAAGAACAGTTTGTGTTTTCCAGGGTGGAAAACTCTACTTGTTTCCTAGCAGGAACCCTGCACCAAGAAGATTTCCCTAATGGCTACCTAACTTTGCAAATTTAAGTTATAATGCTTTCCAAGCACTGTTGACATTTCATTACCTCTGGTTTTTTTTCCAAGCTTCAATCTTCTGCAGAATGCAGACTGGTATATTTGGTATGGTAGTAGAATAACAGCTGAATACCTGAAATTCAGTTCACAGACTTTTTAGTCTAATTGTGAAGTGCTAGTCTGTTAAAGGTATTTAGGCACCTAAAAGGTGCAAGTAGGTTCTTCTTAGGTATCTAATTTACACTGAAACTAATAGGAATTATGTATCTTTCATTGACTTTTAAAAAATCATGTAGGACTGTGATAGCAACAGAAGCTCCAAAATAACTCTAAAATTCTGGCCTTTTCTGATGTAAGGCAGTCTTTCCAGAACCAGTTACTTTTATAATGTAAGTTTTTCCCAAATGTTCATTTTTGTAAGAGTCCTGCTACTTCCATCCTAGCTGAATAACCTCCTCATACAAAATGTGTTAATGCCTCCAGCATTGCTATTCTGTGTTTGTGGGTTACTGTCAAATACCACTCAAACACTTCATGGACCTTGGAAGCTTTCCTACGTGATCAAAAGTTTGACATAGTCTAATGCCTGGGTGCACAGTCTAGGAGATTTTCTTGCCCTACTAGCCCAATTTTCAGAAAGCACCAAGTTGCTTCTGAATATCACATCTTTTTAAGGATTTAAAAATACCATCCAAGCACTTTTGAAAAAAATCTTTGGGAATGCGAGGGGGTGTGTGAATATTTTCAAAGTTGTAGTTTGACTAACCCAGCCGCTGCTTAGATCATCAAACAGGCATGTGTTTGGGACACAGAGGCACTACAGTCCTGGTGTATTCAGCCCAGAATCCTCATGGTTATGTGAATAATTATCCCTTCATACCGGCCTAGAAATCTTGGACAGAATTAGCAATCACAGCAAGGGTGCTAAGAAATAATTTGTACCGTACATCTGTTAGTGTCCCTTAGCCCAGCTGGAACTTACATGCTTTCCTCCCTATCTTGGGTTTCTCAGATTGTGTTGATGTGTATTTAAGCTGCAGGAACATTTGAGGCAGGCAGGCAGGGGGGAGATGTAAACTTCCCTGGTATTTTGATTCCAAACCATGATCTCTCTTATCAGGATGGGAAAGGAAAGAAAGTGTCAAATGTCATTTGGTCTTCTGTTCTCAGGTTGTCTGTCTAACTCAAGGTGTGGTGGGAGGAGTGTGTGAGGACAAGGCCATCACAAGTGTAGAAGAACTAGTAGACCACTGAGACAAACTGGCGTCCCACAAGAACACCTCATTGGGCTTATACTGATGATATCCCGACTGCATACGACTGACACTGTTTTTTTTGAACTGTGTCAGCCAAAAGAATAATTTAATGTTTTACTTCGTCTTGTCTTTGAGAAGGAGAAATAAAGTCCCTAAGTCTTTTTGATTGCTAATGCCTTCCCCTTCATTATCCTCCTCTTCGCTGTTGCACCCATGGGGAGAGGGGCTCTCAAGAAAGTGTCATTCAAAGTCATTAGTCATAAAGATGTAAGAAGGGGAGAGCGGGATGAAGTACCTCATATCTGGCCCTGCTTTGATCAGGAGGTGGACTAGAGATCTCCTGATGTCCCTTCCAACCTGCAATAACCAATTATCCTGTAAGAGTGGGGAAACCTGAATTTTCAAGCTATTTTACTATTAAAGAAACAGTTTTCTTTTTTGGATGTACCGCATTCAGTTTAGCCTCTCACTTGACTTATGATCACATCATATTTATGCTTAACATGCTTTCTCTCATTCACTCTTCCCCTCTCCTCTCCTTTACCCAAATGCCACAAACTCTTCCCACCCCATATATTTTTGTTTTACACCGGACTTATACAATTCAGCTGGGATTTGCTTTGGACTGCTTCCAAATACACCCACACAACTGCTCTAAAAGTGATGAGGTTTATCCAAAGATGGACTTGGCAAGTCTGCATTTCAAAGGGTTACCGATCCAAAATGCTTCAGGAAGAGACTTTAAGACACACAAATAAACCCACAAAGCAATGAAATATAAGGTCATGAACAGTTTCTGTATTTAAATGTTTAGAAGAGTTGAAGTTGGTAGCTAAAACAACTTGTCTGAAAATGGCTACTTCTCCACCAGTGAACTAATATCAATCAGTTTTATGGCAACTGACTGGGTACTCACAGGCTGTGACTGTTCAGGGTTTCATGATGTTGAAGACCTACCATGTTTTTTCTTCAGAACAACATTGGAGTTGGGTTCAACAAGGTTACAGACAGCCAAAGGAATCTTTATCATGCTGTTGACTAATTTTATTCCATCTGTAGATGCATAAAACATACTTTGGAGAGGCTGTGTTGTCGATGGGTAAGGCTGCAAATATAGAGACCTGGTTTTAACCTTGGATCTCCTCTTGGCCTGATCCACAGCCCTGACTGAGTTGCCTTTCTCCTCTATGCTTTAGTATATCCCCATCTAGAAAATGAGGGTCCACAGTACAGTTCTCCATTGTAGAAACAGTCAAAGATGTACTGATGAGAACTGCAATGTAATGACTGGGATTTTGTTTCTGCCAGTGCACTAATTCCAAAACCCACACCCAAACTCATGAAATTACCTTTTAAATGATGAGACAGAATCATTCTTTTTTTTTGCAAGATATTCCCTGCATTTGCGTCCCTTGGGTAGCAACAGTGGAAAGTACTGGCGAGGATACCAGCCAGTAGACAAGGCCTTATTAGCCCAAGTTTGAGCGCTTTGCCTGTGTCAGTGATGTAAGGATAGCAGTCTCCTTCGAGAGGTGTGGTTTATCAGTGGAGCTTTTGCAGTGTCTCAGACGTCAGGCTAATGGTCTCACATACAGATTCTGTAAGATGCCTTTCATTCATCCTGCCAAACAGGAGCTGTGCTTGTGATGCTTTCCCAAACTGAAGGGCATTGGTCCATGAATGCAAGCAATGTTAAAGCCTAAATAATGCACACAGTCTTCCATTTGCAAAACGTTTCCACCTCTCCCTTTGCCCTCCCCTACCATGTGGTTTAGCTTTTGGCGCCGCAATAGATACTCTGAATCAATGTTAGCTTTTTGAGAGACTAACACTGAACACTGAAAGTCTGAGTCAAATCCAGCCGTGTTACAAGTCCATTGTTTCATTGTTCGTTGTTTTGGGTTTTTTTCCCCTGGAGTTTTATCATAGATGAACTGGGCCTTTTGGCAGCATAGATAAGCATGTCTATTTTTTCACTTGGTGCCCCGAAGACATCCATGTACTAATCAATCCAAATTGGAAGCTAAAAAATTTATGAGACAAGAGCATATTGTTCAATGTATATGTTTGCCTCAGCTTTAGCCCACAAAATGTAAGCACTTAGAAATGGAAAGATGAAGGACATCAGAAATATCCAGATCATACAGCTTACAGAGCTACATGCAATGTAATGACAACTTGTGGGAACTGTGAAGCACTGCCATGATCTGAGGTGTATTTCAGTTTTCAGTTCAATAAAATCCCACCTTCTGCACAAGCAAAAACTTGCCCTTTTTACCAGGTTGTAATAAAATATTTGTGGTAATAAAATATTTTTATGGTACAAGCCACTATCTGCTTAATACTAGATGAAGGCCATTGCCCTCATTTCTCCTGAGTCAGCCCACAACACATCTCCATACCAAGCTCCCAGAGCTCAAGACTGCTGCCATGCTGTCCACAAAGACCCCCAAGGGCCATGTTTGTTTGATCAGAATGACCTGATGGCATGGTATGGGCTGGAAACCACTTTACGCCATGCTCTGTTCATGCAGATCAACTAGACACACATGTATCCGAATGATGTGAAAGGAGAAATACAGACGTCCAGATTGCTGTGTGTTAGCCTGGCTTCACTGAAGTCAATTTCTATGTGCCACATCTGTGAAAGAGCAAACTCCAAATCTCAAAATTCACTAATCCTACCTGAAGGGTCAACCTCAATCAATATGTCCATTGGGTGCTACTGTGAAGTTTCAATATACATCATTCTCAGGAAGGACTGGGATTTGCTCTGGCTTCAGCTCCTTCCAGCACAGAGCTACTGAAGGCCATAAGAACCTTAAAACCCTCTATTGTTATCAAGATTCTCTCTGGTTATCTGAGAGCTGTGGTCTTCTAAGCCTTGTGTGCGTGGAGTAAAGAGGGCCACACTAGCTTGGTCTTACCTGGCAGGGAAAGTCTGTGTGATGTAGCTGTCCTCAGCGCAAGCAAGTAGTGGACCAGAGAGAGCACAGAAAGGTTCATCCAAGAGATGGCAGATGAAGCCAGTTGAGCCACTTTAGGGAACAGAAGGACTTGTGGTTGATAGTTTACCATAGACTCCCTCAAACATCCTAATCCCTCTTCACTCCATCTATACGCTCCTATCTCTTTCTTCCCATATATTACCATGGGAACTTGGAGGCCTCTTTTTAACCTCTTTTCTTCCACAGTGCCTTTATCCTTTGGTCTATCCATCCATCATCCAGAGTGTAAACTCCAGCAGGACCTGCACAAAACTGAGGTGGAAGGAAAAGAAAATGCTTTCAGTAGGTTTAAATGACTGTCATAAGACAGGACATTGGCCTAGGGGCAACTGGGATGTGTTTATTCCATGAAGTGCCATGCAGAAATACCTGAGCTAGCTGTGAACATGCTAGTTCAGGTTACAGAAGCAAAGTGTACACACATTAGCAGAAATACTGGAATTACTTGGGTGTGGCTTTCAGAGATTATCCTGTTCCACCCAAATAGAGAAGTACTGCGAAGCTGAGGTAGCCAAAAAAGTGATCATTTCATTACACTTTTAAAGCCCAAATGTTTTTTGAAAGTTTTGTCTTCTTTTTTTGTCTTTAAAGAATTAGTTGTTACCAATAATACATTTTGTACAAATGAAACTTGCAGAGCAGCTGTGAAGATGCCACTGCTATTACTGCCCTCCCTAGTGACCCCAAAGTATTGATGGCAGAGTTAGAGCAGAAGGAATAACAGCGGAAGAGACGAATTGACTATTTCTGCTTGTCTGGTCACCGGGGAAAGTGGCTGGTATAACTGAAGAGAGGGGAATTAGGAAAAATAGTCTGCTGCTTCAAGTAGGCTACTGAGAATCAGGACATTTATTTACGGGGCCTTAGCACTGTAAATCATGGGAGCCCACTTCTCTCTCTTACACCTTTTGCATTAGCAGGGTTCCTCCCAGTCTACATTTTTATAAAGAAGATGAAGACCAGGAACTTAGTCTCTTCATGCACATCTATCTGGATCACTCTCAGAGGTACTTATGTAGCCCCACTACTGTAGCTTTTTTAGAGAATGTTTTGCTCACTGCCCCAGAAAGCAAATTTGATGAAATTTCCACATTCCTTTTGGAAATTGCAGGACTAGAAGACTGCGGTTTGTCCAAGGAAGTCTGTGGAAGGAATGAAACCAAGGTCTCTCAGATCTCAAATTAGCACTTCAGCCCCTATATGATCCTCCTTCTCTACCTCAGTTTCCCCCGGACAAAGGAAATTGCCTCCACAGAGAAACCAACATAACCGCTGCTGACTCAGCTATGATAAATTCATAAAGCAATCACTCTGAAATAAGCATCTTTATTCTCAGATAAGACATCGGTCTAGGATGCTGGTCAGGAAGCACTGTAGAGCACAAGCTTGTTGCTCAAAGTGTCAGTGATTTCCTCCTGCGGCTGAGACCTCTTTGCTGCCTGCATGAGAGGCTCACCAATGGCCCATTGGTGTGGTGATGCTGCATCTCCACCTTAAAAACATCGAGAAACAAGGGATACAGCTGGATTGTGCCGAGACAGGGAAACTACCTCAACAGGATGAGGTTAATTTGGATGGTAAGCCGAGGTCACAAAGCCTGACGCGGAACAAAGCTGCCTGTCAGCCGCGCAGGCTGAGCCGATACCCCTGCACAGGGATGCAGAGCATCCACGCGGTAGCCACTCAGCCCCGCACCAGGCTCGCCTCCCTCCCGCAGCAGTTTTCACCTCGCTAGCAGCAGAGATGTTAAAACTTGCTTTAGCTTCCAGAAAGAAGATAAACACAGCTTTCAATGCAGATTAAAATACACATGCACTTTTGAAACATGGTCAGTCATTACTAATTCATGGCTGCTGTCCAGCAAGAGGAGAAAAACATTTCCCCTCGTAGGTTTAGCAACAAAACCAAGAAAAAAAAAAAATCAATGACTTATACTGTACACTAAAACAGCTTAAAACACAAACATTTCCAGAGCACAATATTTCAAGCAGTCTTGTAACTGGAGGAGCTATTTTTTAACTAGATTTCTACTTTTTACTACCAACAGCCTTGTCTTATTTGCAGAGGCTCTGCTAGCTGTCAGACATCCTGACTCCACTTAATAAACTCACTTAAAGCAGAACTTTCTTAAGTCACAGTGTAAGTACATAAATTAGTTGTTTCAGTGTTAGACCAACACACTTCTCTTTCTTCCCTCTCTCCTGAGCACTGAGCTATGATGAAGAAACTCAAGTCTCAAAAGAATCAACAGTTCATTAAGAAATACTGCCATAACCCGACATGCCTAATATACTTGCAGCTCCCATTGGCTTTGGTCGGAGCTGCAGGGCCACTTACTTTTGGGCAAAACTGGGCAGAGTTTGGGTCCCTAGGTTTGGGTCCCTACGTTTAGATCCTGCTTTTGAAATTCTCTGGCTCTGTGTGCAGTGATCTCAGTGAAGGAAAGGCAGAGGTGATGCCAGGTCACAGGGCAGCTTTTGCATTAAGTGAAGCTTAATGTACCAGGAAGCTAAAAGACTCTCTAGTGTCTCACCAGATAAGCAGGAGCAGGGCATATTTCATTAGTGGGTGGATCTTATTCTGGTTCCTTGTGAAAATGAAGCTCAAACAAACCCCATAGTCATGTCTGTGTCTCTGTCTGACCCTCCCTCATAACTTCTCTGACCATTGGCCAAATTTATTCACATTCGACAGAAAGAAATACATTGCAAAAGTAAATAGAACTGAAGAATATGGGCTGCCAAGTGGGAGAGAGATGCCAGAAGTCCTGCTGTCTCAGAGGAAGGCCACTTAACCTTTCAGCATGTCCAAAAGGGGAAGGGTTTTTAGCAATGTGGGCTCACACCTTCACAGAAAAAAAATAAAAATGATCCAGAGCTGCAAGGCTCTGGGCTCTGCTCATTCCTGTGCTTGAAAACTGGTATCTGTCACTGTTTGCTGCACAGAAGTCACTGCTGGGAAGCTGGGAGCGACTTGCAGGGTTAGGTGACCCTGCACTTAGGTCTGCTAGTCCTTCTCCAGGGAGGGGACATGCAGCATAGGAGCAACTTGCTCAATGGCCCCTTTACTGGGGAGGGATGTAGTGACTTTCCTTCTTGCCACGATGATTCCCATCCAGAGACAGGGCTGGTCTGACCTCCCAGGGCAGAGACAAGCAAGAGGGGCAACCCTTCCCAAGGCTGGCCCCTTTGATAACCGAACAGGGGGAAAAGCGCCTTGCAGAGGTCCATCATGGGAGTGAGGTGGGTGTTGGAAACAGCATCTAATCCTGTTCTCTGGTCCTTTCCCCTGCCTCGGCTGTCCCTTGGGTTAGTGCAGGAGCAATGCCAGGCTGGCATTTTGTAGAGGCTGGTAATGCATGGTAGCTGGCAAAGCTGTGTTGCAAAGGCTGGGCTTCTCTCACCAGCTGCTACATGTTGTACCTGGTGGAAGCTGCTATTTTTACATTAAAACTCATTTCTTGCTAATAATCTCCATGTTAGATCTTGAGAATCAGATCTAGCCCTCTGGTAATTTGATCTTAATTAAACAATTTAGCTGCCAATCCAGTTCCTTTCTGGTAACCTGTGTATTGCAATGTTTGGTGTTAGTCAAACACAACGGACATTTTATCAGCCCTGGTGTTGTAAATATAGCCCAATTTCTAAGCAGATGTTGATAGTAAAGTTTGCCTTGCCCTGCCCTACCTCTCCCACTAAGCTGAGTCATAATAATGCACAGGGTTAGCCCAACTCCATTGCATGGTGTAATGCTCAGCAAGATTTGGCAGATAGGAGGCCTTACTAATCTTGCGAATCTCATCTTTCACGCTGAAGCAGTTGGCTGGGATACATCTTTTTTTGTGTGTGTGTTTAAATTATTGTATAATATGATCTTCCAAGTTACATAATGGTTTCTCTCTTCACTTGGTGTCATCTGAGCCCCACACAGGAATGCACACACATCACCTCTGACAGCTCGTGAAGTCCTCCAGGGCCACTGCTCCCTGTCCACTGAGCAGTTTAGAACAGGCAGGCACTACAAATTCATATGCATGTGTGCTTTCCAAAGAGCCAGCTTCACCTGTCTTGCATCACGTGCCAAATTGCAGCATTTGGCAGGTTGTGCCAAATTGCAATGAGGTTATCAGCAGAAAGAGCTATATTTTACCCCCTCCTGAATTAAATGGAATTGCCAAAGGTATCTGGTTACACTCTCAGATGAAAAAGCCACATTCACTGCGGGAATCAAGCTCTCAGCCGTGGGGAACAACTGAGCTCCAGGAGCCCAAGGGTTGTGGCCCACTCCAAAAGGCAGTTTTTTGACTCAAGACAAATTCTTGTGCTTATGGAAAAAATATGCCCCTGCAGACAAGGGGGAGCAGATGGGAGGCAGATGCTTCCTTCACTGGGATGGTTCAGCAACACTTCGAATAAGGGCTGGGTGTAGTGGTAGCTGGAAACCCTCTGATGGTTTGTTGCTCACCACAGTCCAGTCATTTTCCTCAGACCCGAGGTGGGTTGTTGCTAAGCCCTTGCTGGACTCCAGGCAGAGGGTCCCCAGGTGGTAGATGCAGATCTGGCACGGCAGGGGCTGCCTGTAGGGCGCAGACCACCAGAGCTTGCCGTGGCTTTGCCAGTCTGCCTCCGAATAGGAGCCCCAGCCTGCCCGGCAACGGGTGCCAGCAGCCTCTCTTCAAAAACATAACAATGACTCCTCACAAATAATTTTTCCAGACACAGAGCTACAAATTTTGTAGAGGGTGGTGAGTGGACTCAGTTCTATCTCAAATATTTTGTTTTTCCCTTTTTTGCTTCTATTTATTTTTCATTATTTGCTGCAATATTTCACTACTTTTTTTTCCAGTGGATGTTTTCTCTCCTCCCCTGTCTGCTTCGTTTCTCACAGCCTCTCCTAACCCAGTGACATTTGTGTTCAAATGTTCAAACCTACCATGCTCAAGAGGGCTCAGGAGCAGGGTAAACAAGTTTGCCTGTGTGTTTAGTATACAGCTCAATTGTACATTTACAGTAGATATTCTGCTTTAATTTGCTTTTAAACAGCCCCTTCAAACAGCTCAGAGCTCTGGACATTGTTCTCTTAGGTGCATTACAAAACGATAATTAATTAGCTGGGCTCCCCTGTGGATTTTCTTAGATTTTACCCAATCTTCCCGCCAATTTTAATGACCTTCCCAGTCAGGGGCTTTACATCTGTAAAAGCTGAGTGCCATTCAGCACTTGGTAAACAAGGGTATCTGAGCAAAATAGCCGGAGCTTGAAATCAAACAGTTTAGTTGTTTATACTATAGGAGACACTGTCGGTCTGGGTGGCTCTTAGCACCTGCCGTGCCATTTGATGACTGAATTTTGGCTTTCTGTTCCGTATTAAGAGAACCCAAGACTGATCTGTGTTACCCTTCCATAAAGTTGGGATTGTGGGGAAATCTGCACTGCAGCGCCCTGCTATCCCACCCCCTCTTCTCTGCCGTTTTAAAGCAAGAAACGGCACTTTGTTCATTGTCCATGTAAAACTTGCCAAGAGCTCTCCATAGAGAAATCAGCCAAGCAACTTTCAGCTGCTCCCTCTTCCTGCTGGCTTCAGGCCAGCATTCCCCAGCAGGTGTCATATACCAGCAGATAAGGAAGAGAAAGGAAAGAAAGAAAAATGAGCAACAAGAAAAGATTTGGTAGTCTATCATGTGGGCACAGCCCATCTACCACCTCACGGTGCTCAATATCCCTTCAGATTTTAGCACACATGCTGCAGATGCAACATGGATCTTCACTCCATCTCAGAAGCCCACCTTGTGCGGGCTATGGCTGCAAGGCAGTGAGTGCTACCCATGCAGTGCAGGGCATCTTCATCTGGAAAGCAGCAGCCAGCTGGTGGCTGCACAGGAGGGATGGAAATATTGTTTTTGTTTTGGTCAAAGCTGGATTTTAGGTGGTTCTTCTTCAGGCAGAAGGGTGACCGAGTGTATTGTGCACGTCTGGAATAGAGCAGCTCAGGATCCAACTGTATTTTTTTGATGGATGTAGTATGTGAGCATAGGACAGGCACAGTTGCTTGGATCGAGGTTTGGCGCGAGCTGCACCAGAAATAACTAGGCTCAAGAGTCAGGAGGGCTGAGTTAGAGCACTAGCTTCACATGAGTGTAAAGCCATGCCATGGAAATGTAAACAGAAGAGATGATTTTTCCATGTGATGTCAAAGTCACATGCCATAACATGGCAAGCAGATTTTCTATGCATTCTGGAAATGCACACGTTTTCAGAAAATATGAAACTGTAGCAAGAATTTCCCTGTGTGGGGAACAGAAGGTGTGCAACCAAAAGAAGTGCTTTTTAGTACTAATTAGAGGAGCCAGAGTAGAGCATGAAATAAAACTATCTCCCCGAGGTGTACAACCTGTTCTCACCAATATTAATTAGAATTGCTTGTAAATAAAGTGAACTAGTGTTTGTTTTTAGATGGACTGGTTTTAGATTAGTGTACAGTTCCTGCATGTTCAGGGTCTCTGTAGTTGCACCCACATTAGTACAGCAAGAACTGTAGTGATGCAACTAGCCAAACTTCTGGGTCTGCTGCTTCTGTGGCAACTTGATGGCCTTCATGAGCCGTCAGGTAAGAGCAGCTGTTCAAAGGGCTGAATGCTGACTAAGACATAACCAGGCACCGCCCGGAGGTAAGCTCACTAATAAAAGAAAAGTGATTAGGCAACAGTGCTCTGTCTGTGCCCTGGCTCTCCATCTGTAAAACAAGGATGATGCTATCACCCTTATCTTGCAGGGGAGTTGTGAAGATACATCACATTAAAGGTGATTTAAGAGGTGCTCAGAGACTGGTGGGGAGAGGAGCAACATAATTGCCTCAAAGAGCGAGATTTCCTTGCTGCGTTTTTTAACTTTCAGATAGAGCAGAGCTCATACAAACTGCTCCTTCAGGAATTTCCAACAGGAGCAGCTTTGGGCCCCTTTGCTCCTCCCAGGGCTGATATTAAGCTCATTGTTCAGGTTTGCCAAGGCTGGAATACCTCCCAGGAGATGTCACACAGCCCAGGTAATTGTGCAGAACGGCAGCAGATAAAAGGCACTGCTGGGAAAGACAAGGCAACAATTGCTGGGGAGCAGGAGTATGGAGATGTGCTCCTTAGCCCTTTGCTGGGCTGGAAAAAAAACAGAGCATGCCAAGGAAGAGCCCATGGGCAGCACTGTGATGGGCATGGTGGTAGGCTGTCATGCAAGTGCCAGGGTCAGGACAGAGCACAGCTCTGCCTGGGGGCAGGTCACCCATGCCTCAGATCAGCCCTCACCTTCAGAAAAGATAGCATGAGGAGGAGAAACAAGTGATAAAAATTACTGGAGGTGTTGAATGCTATTGCATAGCTGGCAGTGTTTTCAAGAGAAGCGTCACAGGCCTTCACAAGAAATAAGTGATTAAAAAAGGGAAAAAAAGGGTGCTTTAACTAGTGCTTTCTCAGACTAACTAGACAAAACCAATACCTATGTAAATAAAGGACAACATCCAACTTACTGAAACTGACTGTTCTTATATAGTGCATAGCTGACTTGTGGAACTGCTTGCTGAAGGATCCTACTGCAGCCAAAAGCTGAGCAAGTTTCAGCCAAAAGCCGAGGGCCTTCTTGCCAGGAAAGGTTATGGAGAGGTTCATATTGAGTGAACTCAACAGACAAGTGCAGGTCAACCAGGGGATCAGGCCCAGCCAACATGGGTTCATGAAAGGCAGGTCCTGCTTGACCAACCTGATCTCCTTTTATGACCTGGTGACCCGCCTGGTAGATGATGGAAAGGCTGTGGATGTCATTTACCTGGACTTTAGCAAAGCTTTTGACACCGTCTCCCATAATATTCTCCTTGGGAAGCTGGCAGCTCATGGCTTGGACAGGCGTAGTCTTCGCTGGGTAAAAAACTGGTTGGGTGGCCTTAGCCCAGAGGGTTGTGGTAAATGGAGTTAAGTCCAGTCGGCAGCCGGTCATGGGCGGTGTTCCCCAGGGCTCTGTTTTGGGGCCAGCCTTGTTTAATATCTTTATCGATGATCTGGATGAGGGGATTGAGTGCACCCTCAGTAAGTTTGCAGATGACACCAAGTTGGGTGGGAGTGTCGATCTGCTGGAGGGTAGGATGGCCCTGCAGAGGGACCTGGACAGGCTGGATCGATGGGCCGAGGTGAACTGTATGAGGTTTAACAAGGCCAAGTGCTGGGTTCTGCACTTTGGTCACAACAACCCCATGCAACGCTACAGGCTTGGGGAAGAGTGGCTGGAAGGCTGCCTGGCAGAAAAGGACCTGGGGGTGTTGGTTGACAGCCGGCTGAACATGAGCCTGCAGTGTGCCCAGGGGGCCAAGAAGGCCAACAGCATCCTGGCTTGTATCAGGAATAGTGTGGCCAGCAGGAGCAGGGAGGTGATTGTTCCCCTGTACTCGGCGCTGGTGAGGCCGCACCTGGAATGCTGTGTCCAGTTTTGGGCCCCTCAATACAAGAAAGACATTGAGGTGCTGGAGTGTGTTTAGAGAAGGGCAACGAAGCTGGTGAAGGGTCTGGAGCACAGGCTTTCTGAGGAGTGGCTGAGGGAACTGGGATTGTTTAGCCTAGAGAAGAGGAGGCTGAGGGGAGACCTTATCGCTCTCTACAACTACCTGAAAGGAGGTTGTAGTGAGGTGGGTGTTGGTCTCTTCTCCCATGTAGTTAGCGACAGGACAAGAGGAAATGGGCTCAAGCTGCGCCAGGGGAGGTTTAGGTTGGATATTAGGAAAAATTTCTTCACGGAAAGTGTAGTCAAGCATTGGAACAGGCTGCCCAGAGAGGTGGTGGAGTCACCATCCCTGGAGGTGTTCAAAAAACGTGTAGATGTGGCACTTTGGGACATGGTTTAGTCTAGTCTACCCTTGATTGGTTTAGTGTGGACTTGGTAGTGTAGGTTAATGGTTGGACTGGATGATCTTAAAGGTCTTTTCCAACCTAAACGATTCTATGATTCTATGATTCTATTCTAAGAGCAAGTTCCCTATCTGGGCAGAAAAAAGGAGGCACTGATGCTGGGAGCTGTCAGCAGTCTGGCTGCAAATGGGTGAGGAGCCAAGAAAAGGACAGAAGTATACATATGTATGGGGGAACAGACTGTTCTCCTAAAGGGCAAAAGCGAGACAGTGGGCTTAGTTATCTAAGAACAGGTAGATTTGCTGCTTTACAGAACACCATCTCCCAGAACAGGGCTTTCTACATCCATCTTCTCTGAGGTTCAGTGCACCTTATTCTGAAGATTTTGAGATGAGAAGGCACTCTGTGGTGTGGCTAGCTCTCCTGCATGGCCACTTTGGCAGTGCCTAGATAGAGGCTCAAAGAAGTGTGCACCAGTGGGGAGAGGACATCTATAGCAATGACAAGTGCCATGAAGGCTAGCAGTTGGCATTTCGCCCTTGTTTCACGTGAAAGGAAGAATTTCACACCTCTGTAACCCCTCTCTGCCTGGCTGACTGTACCTCTCTGAAGCACGTATTGTTGCTGGCATCATCTGAATTGTACCGGTCTAATTACCTTATGACTGGTCTGAAAGAAATTTTAAAAGCTTTCCTCAGAGATAGGATGTCTGATCTTGCAGCCTTTCCCCACAGGGATAAGCATGCAGAAGAGTTTCAGAGAAAAGGAGTGGAAGGACCCAAGCATCAGTTCACCAAAGAGCCAAGGTGACCATCCACATCCCACAACAAAAAGACTAAAGTTGCAGTTTGAGCATGGACAGTGGATTGTTTTCCATGCTGCTGGTGAAATCACCGTATCTCCCTGTGCATCCCTCAGAAGATCGCCATAACAATGCTTGGCTTCCTTTTACCAAGAGCTTGGAGATCAAGAGCTTTCAGCCCTTAATCTTCATCTTTGTTGACTGATTCCCCTAGAATCCATGATCCCTCAGGACCAGGAAGATGTTGTAAGAGCAGTAGGAAGATGGATGAGCAGGAAATATGAAGTCCAGATTCAGCAAACATGAATGTGTCCTCTACTCCAAGTCAAGCATAGCCATGAGTGCTTTGGTACTCAGAGCTTGAGTAATCCCAGGAAAACATGAGTGTCAAAGACTGGGTTTTGTGGATTTGGGATTTGAGTCCACTCGAGAGCCTTGAATAGGGAGAGGAGATGGATACAGATATTTGGCACTATGTCAAAACAGTAGATAATGTCGATTTGTAAAGCATATATGCCCAATCTTTTTTCCCTGAAGCAATTACTAAAAGGAAGAGAAGTAGCAACTCCTACTTGATGCTTCCGTGCAAACCTGACGAAATTCAAATGAGACACAGTGTGAAATGAAGAGTGTCTTTTACAGTACCTGAGAAGATACAGTGGGGAAAAATCCAGAGGTTAGTAGATTATTTTGCCCACTTCTACTCTCTGTATCCAAGGAACAATTGCTTTTTCTAAGTGATCTGAATTATTGATTTTGAATTATGAAGATATAAACAAAGATTAATAGCAGGCTGGCTTTAGGCAGTTATTTTTTTAATCAGTTGATATGGTCATTAAAACCCATGGGCTGCCAGAGGATTGCTGTCTGAGGTCAGTCCATTCACAGTCTGCAGCTAAAGAAGAGCTAATAAAGACACCTTTCAGCAACTCTCAAATGCCAGAGCACCAAGGCTCTCTGGCCTGTGGGATTATCTTGCCAGTGGTCACTTTTTCCCAGCCAGCCAAGTGGTAGCCCCTTCACAGCAAGATGGGCGCTTGTATTTCCCACAACCACATTAATTATTTTACCTTAGGACTGAGAAGGAGCAAAATCTGCAGATATTTTAGGTGACTGGAAACCTTGGTTGGGTCAGCAATTCAGGAACAGGTAAGAGCTGTCTGGTGGGGAAATCAATTAGCTGCTGGGCCAGCCCATGGTGCTGCGACAATGCTGACCAAAGGGCCATGTTTGTCGCATGTCCACCACACTAGCACTCACCAGGTCTGCTGTATACTAAACCCCATGTTTTTTATGATGAAAAGGCAGTAGGGCTGGGTTGAGCTGTCTGTGCCCAACCACGTTAACCTTGCTGATGTTGGTGGAATCAGCCCAGACCTTGGTGTGGGAATTGGCCCATGCCAATGCTAACCAGAGCAGAAGCTGGCCCAAGGAGACCCAGAGCTGCCCCATAATGCTGTGCAGAAGTGAACTGAATAGGTTTCCAGAATGGGATTTTTAAGACAAAGGCGTAGCGGGTTTTTTAAGTTTTATAAAGCCATTTCAGAGTGGTCAGGGCATTAACAAAGAGGGACCAGAGGATGGCATGAGTTTGCAGGTCGGGCAACTGGAGAGCCCTTCACGCCTGCTGTGAGCCCTCTTCTGCCTGATAAACTCAGCTCAGCCTTGATGCCCTGGCAGACTTGCCAGGTACCCATTTCCACAGACCTGGCAGGTCTAATCCTGGCTAGGCCTGTGTGGGTGCAGACTTGTTTTTCCCTTGATATACATCCACATGTGGGGTCCTGCATGAGGCAGATTTGGCACATCATTACCACTGGTTCAGTAAACAGCTGCCGCTCATGAGATGTTGCTATGGATATAACTCATCTCTTCAGAGCAGGCCAATACCAGGCCTCTGTGCTGTTTAAGTCCCCTTCAGATGTGAAATTTTGCTCTGCAATTCTAGCAAATGGACACATGGAGTCTATTTTTAATTCTAAATGCCCCCACTTTGGGGCTGTTGCTTTTTCCTCTATTTCCTTTCATCACAGCAAGGCGCTTATTAAGAACTTGCTTCTGCAGCAGGGCAGACTCTTACAATTTAGATTTTATTTGTTGAAGAATAACCATCTGTCAGCTACTGAGGAGGAAAAGAATCTATCCCTGAAGATTTGGAGATCTGCGAGTCTTTAACTAACTCCCTGAATATGCCATATCTCCGAACAGGAACTGAAGTACCCTGGGAAATCAAACAGGAAATCGAGTAATAAAATGTTCAGAGGCAGCGTGTAAACGTGCAGCATGAGGGTGGAAGCACTTGCCCATAGAAAGCAAAGGGCTTGGGTTAATAATCAAAATGACCTCACACTAATAAATTAGGCAAGAAAAGTGAAAGACGGAAAGGAAACTGCTCTTTAAATGCTTATTGTCAGAGAGCTGTTTAGCAGCTCTCAATGCAATCAGCAAGTGCTCCCCTGTGCAGGTCTCTGGTTACCTGTTACGTTTGTGGCAAGCTTGCTGAAGGGTGTGCTGCAGAAACCTCCAGAAAGGTCACAGTCTGTACACATATGGTGTGGTGAATATGTGAACTGCTCTGCATAATTACTCACCTTTTTTAATAAACTCCCCAGTCTCTGCTGAGACCTGCAGTGGCAGCACAAGAGGGACCGGCATCAACGTACACCAGGAGTGGTGGCTGCTTTTACAGGCTCAGAAGGCTCCTTCACTGATGTGTAACAAAACCATAGAGCCAAACATGCATTTGCACTGCCTGTTGGGCGTGAGCCAGTCCCACAGGCTGTCATGATCCACCCCTGCTGTTTGCAAAATTAGTCCTGTCCCACGCATGTCTGGGAGGTGACAAGAGGTGGTAGGATGCAGCTTTAAATGCTGCTCTGTGGTTTCCCCAGAGTGCATGGCACTGGTCTGCAGATCCCATGTGCCTGCGGTCAGGAGGAGCTGGAGACAATTGTGGGAAGCTCTTTGGCACCTAGGTGCCTGCAGTTTGCCAGTTGCCAATGGAGGCAATGCAAACTCCCTCAAGAGTGCTTGCCTGTCCACAGGGGCTCCTGGGTCAGGGCCATTTGTTTGACTTCCTATTGCAACAACAGACACCCAAACCTGAACCAAAAGAGATTTGCTCATGGAGAAATGGTGATGTTCCTCTTGCCCAGACTAAGGCCTATTACCATAGAATTATAGAATGGTTTGGGTTGGAAGGGACCTTAAAGATCATCTAGTTCCACGCCCCCCTGCCACGGGCAGGGACACCTTCCACTAGATCAGGTTGCTCAAGGCCCCATCCAACCCGACCTTGAACACTTCCAGGGATGGGGCATCTACAGCTTCTCTGGGCAACATTTTCCAGTGTTTCACCACCCCCACAGTAAAGCATTTCTTCCTAATAGCTAATATAAATATGCCCTCTTTCAGTTTAAAACTGCTACCCCTTGTCCTGTCACTACAGTCCCTGATAAAGAGTCCCTCCCCACGTTTCCTGTAGGGCCCCTTTAAGTACTGGAAGGTTGCTATGAGGTGTCCCCAGAGCCTTCTCTTCTCCAGGCTGAACAACCCCTGCTCTCTCAGCCTGTCCTCACAGGGCAGTTGTTCCACCCGCCGATCATCTTTGTGGCCCTCCTCTGGACCCGCTCCAGCAGGTCCCTGTCCTTCTTGTGCCGAGGGCCCCAGAGCTGGATGCAGTACTCCAGGTGAGGTCTCACCAGAGCAGAGCTGAGGGGCAGAATCCCCTCCCTCGACCTGCTGGCCACGCTGCTTTTGATGCAGCCCAGGATAGGGTTGGCTTTCAGGGCTGTGAGCACACATTGCCAGCTCATATTCAGCTTTTCATCCACCAGTACCCCAAAGTCCTTCTCTGCAGGGCTGCTCTTAATCCACTCATTCCCCAGCCTATATCCATGTTTGGGATTGCTCATTTCTTTCTGCTGTGGGCACTCTGTGCCCCTACCTGAGCCAATTCCTGGCCTCGTCCTTGGAGTACCTCAAGCTGTTTTGGGGGCAGGAATTGTCAAGCAGGCATGGTTGGAGGGTCAGCATCTGCTGCAGGAGCATGTCTGCTCTGGTCTCCAGGGTACCTGGTGCTTCTCTTCCAGCCACTGTCCTGTTTTTCCTCTGGAAGGGCCTGTTCCTTCCTCACCTCCCAGTGTAGCTGACAAACTAGCTCCTCATATTGAGCTGGTACAACCAGCTGGAGGAGGAAGCAATGCCAGATGGTTTAGAAGATTATATACAAGTCCCTTCTGAAGCTCACTCAGTGTCACACTTGCCCTGTGCACCATCCTTACTCACAGCTTCTTGCAAACCCTCAGACACTGACCCTGCTTGGTGTTTGATTCAAAGATCACAAAATCTGTTCCCACCACACTTGGACCTTGAGGCAAGACCAGAGATCAATCCAGATCAATGCTGTGTACACTCATGTAGTTTCTAGGAAGTCTGAAACCTCTGTAGGAAATCCATCTCCTTAGTGGCTGTTGAAATGTTGATGTTCTCCCTTGTGGAAAGTCAACCACTCTTTGCCCTTGGGTCTTTCACTGTAAGAACACCAATGGGCCTGTCTCACTTGCTCCAGACTATCTACCACAAAAAAGTTCAACCATTTACAGAGGGCCAGAGCTGGGCAGGCTTGCCCTCATCTGCCTATGCAATTAATACATTCCTCATCACTGATTATTTGCCAAGCTTAGAGGTCATTCCCTTGTAATCTAAATGATATGGACAAAGGAGGGATTGCAGTTTTAGGGAAACAACTAGTGCACCCAAGTCTGAGTAAGAGACAACTATGGAAAAGATCATGGGCTTGTAAGAAGCAAGAAAACATCATGCCATGCAAAACAGAGTACCAGAAGCTGGGAGAGTACAGAAAAGCAGACATCGGTATAGGCTCATCTCCCTCCCACACCTCTCTCCTTATAAAGGTCCCATATGGCTACAGAGCCACATGGACCTATGTCTGCTCTTATGTTCTGCTAACTGCGTCGGTGCCCCTCAAGAGTGAAATATGCTCCCTTGGACTAAATACTACTAATGACATTCACCTTCTTATTGAAAGCCAATGCAACCTGCAAACCCAAGATTTCCTGGAGAAACAGGGGAGAGAACACCCCAGCCCATGTGATTTGCAGTAGCTATACGATTTCTTTTTTAATTTCCTCTTTTCCTTCCCATCTGAATTGTGTATTCAGCAAGCCTAAGGAGGCTCAGCAAAACCTGAACGTGGAAAAGGAGGAAGATTAAGAGGATCAGGCAACTGGCTCATAAGTGGTGGAGAAACCTTGTGATGGGAGAGAAGGAGCCACTAGGGAAATTCTGATAAGAAACAGGATTAAATTACATCAGTTTGCATAGTTGAGCTGTGTCAGGACCTTAGCCTATGTAACACACGGTGGACTACAGAGCAATGCAAAGAGCTGCTACGTCACCTCTCTTTTCTTCTTCCCACAGCAAGTCTCACCTGTCAATCACCATAAATTGCCAGATTAGACATTTACTATCTGTTGGGGTTAAATGTGTTACTTTCATGTGCTAGCTGGAAGCTCATAATTAGCTCACACCTTCTTATCAGAGACCAGCTTCATTTTCCTGTTGTTCTTACTTTTATAGCTGGTTTGCCCGCTGTAAATCTGTCTCCACTGGGGATGCCTCATTTATATCCATTTATTGCAAGACTGAACTAAATCAACGCTAATTGACTCCAGTTCTGAGAAGTATTAGCCACCATTTCCCATTCAGGGCAAGAGAGTTTCTGACCATGTAGGTGCATGAACTCTAAACATGCTGAGCTAAATTCTGTCCTTTGGTAAGGCCATATTCACCCAGAGTAATTTTTGTACTTTAGAGGCAGTTGCTTCAGTGTAAATTAGGGTGGAATCTACTCCACCACTAAGTTTTTCCAACATCTAATTAGAAAGCTACATGCTAAAACAATTCCCTCCTGCGAAGAAACTTTGGATCCATTTGAAGTTTGGAAAATATCTTGCTTTTATATCTGGACTGTCTAGGGCTGTTAACATGTCCTGGGGTTGCTGAAATGACTTTTCAATTCCATACAATTGCACTGATGAGGTTGAATTGTAATTATCTGCCTTATTTTCCATGTTCATGTTGCTTGCTCAATTTCTCACCATCCCTGCTTCTTTTTTTACATTCTGAAAATGTTGAAGTGGAATGGAGAACTGGGCATGGCTTATTACTTGGATAACTCAGCTGTACTCCTGAGTTATCTGCAAAAGATATGCTAAGGGGTTTGGTCTTTTTTTTTTTTTTTTTTTTTTTGGTTTTTCAAACAGGCTGTCGAGGGAACAGATTTTAGCCAATGTGTTTGTGCATCTTGTTACTTGCAAGGGTCTTGGGCAGGAGGATGCTTGAGGAACCACAATCGGTAGTGTCTGACTCCTCTCTTGAGGTGTAGAACAGCACCCTGCATCTTGCCAATCATGCTTACTCATGTCTCTGGGCTGCATTTTCCAATGCTCCTGCCATCCTCCCTTGCAGCCATTTGCTGTCACCAACTGTTTAATAAAACCTCAGCATGGGCTTTGTTCTAGTAGGTCTTGTAGGAGTCATCAGGCTACTGGAAAAGTCTCTCTTCACATTCGGTTAGCACAAACACTGCCCTGAAGCCCACAGCATGTAAAGGACATATTTCTATGGAAGACAGCAAGATGTGGATCTTGCCATATCCATTTCAGTGATCTGTTGCTGACAGCCAGCATGCTTTCAGCTTGAGAAGGGGCTGACAGTCCCAAATGCTCTGAGCACCTGCAAGGTGACTGTGCCATGGCACTAATTGTCCAGTTAAGGAAGAGCATGATGGACACTGATGGGTGCATGGAGAACAGCAACATGACCAGATCCTGCACAGGAACAGATACCACGTTTTGAAGCCAGTGAAGGCTTTGACACAAGAAGATTTTCCAACCCACTCCAGTTTGATTGTAACCAGGGACTTTCTTATATTGGAGAGAGCCTTCAAAGCCTGGGTGCAGGATCTTCAAGTCTTCTCCAAAGTCCCATAATGAATGATTGTGGTCATGGGTATTTTGCTGAGCAGGCAGATCCTGGCAATAGATGGTGAGCTGCAGATAACATTTTCAGAATAAATGTGGCTTCTGGTTTTGGGGGAGTTTGCTATAAAGAGTGGAGAGCTGTCAGACCATGCTATGAATACACCCCAGCTTTTTATAGCAAGGTCTTTCTCAATAACAAAGACAGGAGTACTCAGTAACATCCTCAGCCAAAGAAACACATAAGTTGCTAACAGACCCACCAACCTTTCATTGAGAAAGACTCTCCTGCACTAAAAGTGAAAGCAGCATTTTCTCATGAGGGCAAAACCCAATCACTCACACTTAGAGAGCTGGAAATTGAGTGCTGGAGCGGTTTGGGTGCTCTTGCTGGGACAAGAGCCTGTTTGTAAATCTTGGCAGGTTTTTTTTCTAAATGACTCAGCTGGTGCCTCCACTTAAATCGGGCAAATGGCTTGGAATTCACTTCCTTCATATTTCGTCAAAGTTATATTTTAATTGGGTGTTTTCAGATGTCCTGTTTCAGACAAAAAAGATACAGGGCAATAAACAGTGCTTCTTCATATTTTTGTGCAAGTTATCCATATTTTCTGAAGTTTCTCAACTTTAGAAAAATTACAGACTGACAATAGGAAGGAAGAAGACAGAAAAAATGCTCAAAATTACTTATACTGTAGAGAATTATTTGAAACTACAAGGTATTTTTAAGACTCTTTAATTTCAAAGTATTCAGTTGGGATCCTGTGGGCCACATTTTAATTTGCAAAACCGCTTATTCATTTTTTGACCATCTCCCTGTCTAGTTCTTCCATAAGGGACCTCCTTTTGACTATCCAGCTGCTGTTGCTCTTTTCAATTAATGTTTTACTGTTTTGAAGATCTAACAAAATGCTTAAAAGCCTTCTAATGTCCATCTCAAAATTAAATTGCCACTAATTACGCCTTTCTGAATTTCAGAACTTTTTGTTAGTCTCCTGAAGGTGTTCCAGTGCACAGCTATAAGAAACCATATCACTATAAAAGGAAAAAAATATCTTGGCTGCATTTAGAATCCTCAAAAAGCAGCTTTTGGACCAAGCCAACATTAACCAGTTATTTTTTCTGCATACAAGCTTGCTAGAAGTTTTGGGGTAACTGCTAAAGGAAAGTATTTCAGCTGCTTAGAATCACTGGAGCAAATAGACCCATTAACCACAATGCTGCTAAGTGGCATTTTTGCAACAGTTGACTGATCTCCACCTAATTTTCACAATACTTTGAGGTAGATAGAGGTGTGTGCCACTTAGAGAAGGCCTTGCACATGCCTGAAATAGAAACAGACTTTAGAAATGAGTCCCCTAAAGTCATAAAAATGACAAGGGATTCAGCGGTGATGTGAGGAGTCAGGCGCCCTAGCTAGAAGAGAGCTAGAAGAGCATTGTAGATTATATAAGGAGGGGCCTTGAGCAACTGACCCAGAGTAGATAGGATTCCCTGGGACAGGTCCTCTGTAGGGCTTGCAGCGGGTTAAGTGTCAGAGTCACTGTCATGGTACTGCCCACAATGCAGAAATCCCCAGCAGGTTGCACTCCAATGGCGTGACAGCTGGTACAAATCAACTTAGTTGTCACCCTGATAAGGCTGTAAGTCTTGCATCGCCGCAGCTAAAGGAGGAGTATTTTGCACCCTTCTCGTTCTACCAGTGACCTTGGGGAGTCAACTGGGATTTTTTTCTCGTCATTTGGGCTAGGGAGCAATGGATCTGGTTGAAGACAGCAGTTGGTTCTCCCATCGGGTTGCTCAAAGCCCCATCCAACCTGACCTTGAACACTTCCAGGGATGGGGCATCCACAACTTCTCTGGGCAACCTGTTCCAGTGTCTCACCACCCTTATCATAAAGAATTTCTTCCTTATAGCCAGTCTAAATCTGTCTTCTTTCAGTTCAAAACTATTACCCCTTGTTCTGTCACTGCAGGCCCTAGTAAAAAGTCTCTCTCCAACTTTCTTATAAGCCTCCTTTAAGTTATGAAAGGCTGCAATAAGGTCTCCCCAGATCCTTCTCTTCCCCAGGCTGAACAACCCCGTCTCTCTCAGCCTTTCTTCATAGGAGAGGTGCTCCAGCCCTCTGATCATTTTTGTGGCCCTCCTCTGGACCCACTTTTCTCCACTGCTTGCTGAAGGACCATATGAAAAGTAGCTTAACTAAGCACACATTTTTCAGGGCAACTGAAGTAGGAATAACATCAAGGGGACCGTCATGTCTCCTCATCTCCATGTGCTCTAAGTAGCTTGAAATGATACCTTAACCCCCAAACATCTGAAGTGAACATTCCCTCTCCATCCCAAATACAAAAAAGTCAGAGAATATGAGTTTCCAAAAGAAAAAAGAGCTTTTCAAAAGAAAAAAAGAGATCTGTCTGGACCAATACAAATACATTATAATTTCCAAATTGTTTTGGTTTCAACCACTCTGTTGAAAAACAGAAAAAAACCCCACCACTCTACATTTATACTGTCAAAATAATCTTCTCATTTAAAAATTAGGGATCCAAAGTTTTGGTTTAGAAAATATCCAAATAAAATATTTCAATTATTTTTGATGGGCTTGAATTTGTTGAAAGAGAGCCCTTCCTGACAACATAAGTTCATTTTTGACAAATCAAAACTTTCATATAAACAAGTTAAATAAGCTCCCCATATCCTCTGTCTAGCTCATCTACCTACACCATAAATTCTCCGACGCTGTTCATGTCTTGCATGATCTAGCAGAACTGGGCTAGGCCCTTCAAGCATTGCCAGAAATGCAAATCTCAAACTGCTAGTGTAGCTATGGATGTGTTACAGCATGAAGCTGAGGTGTTTGCTGTCCATCAGAAAGGAGCAACCTGGATTTAGCAAGACATAGACAACCTAAGGACCTGATGCATGTGAGGTCAGTAGAGGTCCATCCACACAGATGCATTGCTTGAGTGCAATCTGCAGCTCTTCTGCCTTTTCCCTGGTATGGCCAGACAGGAATTGGCCCTGGATTTGAAGTGGCACTGCTAGGAGTAAAGAGTACTTATTCTCTTGAATTTCAAACACAACCATTCCCAACTCAACCCCAAAATAGTAAGCTGATTCCCTTTACACCAGAGGAAATGCATTTTTACCTCACAAAAGGAAGAAGAAGAATTGGCTTTCCAGTTACAAATATTTTGGACACTTGTTAACTATTCTCCCCAAAGAACTAATGCCAAGATTATTTTTTTTTTTTTTTTTTTTTAGGAGGAGAACAGGAGCTTTTTACACTCTTACGAACAGCTGTACAAAAATATAATTAACTGTTCCCTGAGCTGTTGACAGCTGGCAGCACCATTTCAAGGTGAAATATCAAAACTATAATAATTCTGCCTTGTAAAGGGCAGGTAACCTGCAACAATTAGGAGCTTTTAAAAAAGTTGTTCTTCTTTTTGGAGAGAGTGAGCGTACAGTTTAATTTAACCCTGCAGACTTTGCCCTGTCCTCTCCTGAAATAAGAAGGAAGATCAGCAACAGCACTCCACTTTCTCAAATATTCACTGCTTGCATCCCATCATAGGATATCATGGGACGATAGTGGATTTCACAGCCAGCAAAAAGCTGAGGGACATTGATTTTATTACCAATTAGGGAGAACATCTGTCCCAGTTCTTTGCCTTGTCAGGGTAATTATTCCAATCATACAGGAAAAACAAACTCCCCCATTGAAAACAACTGGATAAGAAACTAAGAGGCAAAACAGTATTCTTTGTCTGCCACATAGGACATCTGATATCCTGCTGCCTGAGAATAGTCTCTCACAAAAAAAAAAAAAAAAAGGAAGGGGAAAAGAGCAACTTGGATTCTCCTCTCCTTTAGACTGGGTCAGCTGGGAGATGTTCTGGTGCACTCTTTCTCAGCAACTCTTAAAATGAAAAGATTTTCTGCTAGGTACCAGAAAAGACAGATTTTTTCAAACCAACATCTGAAACTGTGAAAACATGTGTTTTCTCATGTGCACGCAGAAAATATACCTTGGGATATTCAAATCAGGTGGCTGAATGCACACTTGCCCAATTTGTGCATACAAATTCCTGCCTGACGAATGTCGCCAGATGGCTTATCTAAGGTTATGTACTGAAGACATGGTCCCTACTTCATTCGTTTTATAGGTATGGATAATATCCATGATCACCCAGCAAGTAGTAGTGTCTGAAGACAGGGCAGTGCACAACCCACCACCACCACCGTTCCAGGTGGGATGTCCCAGGTCCTTGGATAGAAGAAGCAGTTTATAATCCCTGACAGGGAACAGAGAGAGAGGGAAGGGTCCTTTGAGGGAATCCCAGGAATTACCCCAAATCAGGTAAATCCAAGAAATGACTCAAGCAAGACCTTTTTATCCTTTTCTCATTACTACATCTGTTCTCTGGAAAGAAGCTGGACTCTGGACAGGAAACCACTGGGGGCTTCTCATATCCTCCACTCCCCATTTACAGAACTGAGGAGCTTTACAAGCAATAAAACCTTTAATCATCATAGGTGCATCCCATGATTTCTTTCCCAAGCATGCAAAGTTTGTGCATGATCATCTGCAACTCTGGACACATGTAAGCAAGGAGAATTTTTCTGGGACAGGAGGGGAAAAGCCGGACTGAGGCCAAACCAAGCCAAATGCTTAGGATGACACTTAATTCCTATTAGTGAGGAGATCAAGCAAGCTTTGTTAGCTAGGAAGATCCAGGTCCCTAGATGCTGTGTGCAAGAGTCTCCAGATCTGTGCAGAGCAATGGGAGAGGAGCCAGGAGGGTCCAGGGAGTAGCCTTGGAGGATCTGGAAGACACAGGCTGTGTGTCCTCCTCTGTCATGGGCTGCCTGCCTCCCCTCTGACCAGCACCTCGGCTTCAGCTCTCCCCAACAGCCTCACCATGCAATTGCTGCTGTCAAACAGGTATCCACAAATGCTTGTTCCAGTGCAACAGAGCTTTTTACAGCTTAGCCTGAGCCAAACTAGAAAAAAAAGAAACTTTATTTGAGACGGTCAGGGAGTGTGTTCACGGGGAGGTCATCATCTTGTGCAACTTCCTTGTGCAGAGAAGCTTTTGAGTATATGTCACCCTTCTCCTCCTTTGAGTGTGGACAGTCAGGCACAACAAGAAGAAATACATTTAAGACTGATGTAAATGTGATATATACTCAGATTATCATGGCTCTGAGATAAGACTGGGAGGGACAGCTTTTCTCTAAGCTCACAAGCCTTTCTGTAGGGCACTAATGATGGTACTGAATGCATATAGTGCTGATTGGACCATAGCAGTATCCTTGAAATATTTTCATACTTGCCCTTTTCCTTCTCCTTCCTCAGATAAATTTAATCCCAAGACCTTTCAGGAGACTTTGCTGATCTCAGGCACCTTTTTCAACCTTAAAAAGTGTTGAGCCATCGTGTCTTCTGCACACCAAGACTTCCTTCTAGCAGAGTGATGCCAATTGCTGCTGCAGTTTCCTGGTTGAGTTTTAGATCATAAAATCAGGTATTTATTTTTTTTTGAAATGCCATTAAAAAACTTTACCTTCATACCAGGCAAGCAAAGGTTGAAATCAGGTTAGACTGCATAATTTCATACTTATGTTCCTAATCGTGTTTTTGCAGTGTTTCACGTTACAGTTTTTCCTTGTCTTCTAAGCTTCTTTCACTTGATAAATATACTTGTATTATGAAACTGCCCACTTTCTACATTCTTTTGACTTTCTTCTCTCACATCAAAGCCAATATAAATAAAGAATAAATTGTTGAGCTAACAAAACTGCTAAGAGAATACACTTTTTCCCCTGGAGCTGTAAAGATTTCCAATACCCTAGCAGAACTGTCTTAGATCAGTAATTGTTAATGGAATAAAACAGTGTCAAAAGGCAAACACAGTTGTTTGATAAGTCAGGTTGACTGTGCCTTTCTGGACCATGTCTCTTGCCTGTCTGCTTTTGTTTTGTTAAGATTATCTGTTCTCAGTTCAAGGGAGTAGCCAGAAAATGAATTTTGTATACACAGCTCTGTTTGCTACTTCCAACCCCTGCACTTTTTCACTTTAGCAGGGCTAGCATGTATCCTGCTTCAAAGCAGCTTTCACAATATGCTCTTGCACAATCTCTAAGTCACATATTTTGGGTACAACACTGAGTGAACCTCAGAAGATGAGCCACTGAAAGCCATGTAACCGAAACAATTGAAAGGCGTAAAAAATTAGCAGCTCAACAATTCCAGCAGGTTGGACAAAAGTCTGACCTTTGCCATAAGGAAAACTAGGGAGATATCACGCAAACTTTTATGCTCTTTTCTGTGATTGTCCATGTGACACCTGTTTTCTCCCAGGAGCAGTTTGTGGTCCTGCGAGGGCTGAGGACTGCAATCCTGAGACTGGTCCCCCAGGACTTTATGTCTGAGCTCCAAATAATCCAGCTGTCTCATTTTAAACACAGATTAGCGACAACCAAAATTCTGTGGCAAAAGCGAGTCTCACAAAATACTAATCCAGGCTGGAGAAGGGCCCTGAGCACAGTTTACCTTTCCCAATATTCAAGAAGACAGAGACGACCTCAAAGGGTGGATTTTCTCCAAACTAGGGTTAATGCTTTGCCAACACAGCACCTTTGCAGACCAACACCTCACACAGCCCAGAGATACCTTGGTGTTGAGATGATCTGGAGTAATAAATGGGCAGAAAAATATTAGGTATACCAACAGTTAAATGAGAGCTAACAGATTTTTGAAGGTCTAAGTTTTGGCTCTGGGCATTTAAAATGCCTGTTACATTAAAGTCCCTTTGCAGATTTCACCATTTTTCCACCCCTGTCTGATGCAGCTGATGGACAAATATGACCTTCAGTTGTCGGCACCAGTCAGGCTGCCATCATCATGCACCACTGTTGGGGTGGAGGATGGTCAGAGGGAACCAGGACGTCTGTGAGGCAGGCAGAGTACTGTATCTAAGGAGAAGTCAAGAAACAAATACATATTTCTTTGTCAAACATTCAGAGGGTTCACACAGGAGAATCAATATTCTTGATGCCCCAAGAAAACACTGAAAGAATGGGATAACATTAAGCAGGGGGAATTGCAGAGGTCAGTTTGGAAAAGTTTGCTGAATATGAAGTCTGTACTAAAAACTGTGCAGAGTTCACGTAAATCTAATCTACTGTCAAATATCCCTGTGTGAATAGTTATACAGCACTGCTAGGGCTAGAAAACTCTCTAACCATATTCAACCCACATGGTTAAATCTTGGTTAAGTTTAAGTACTACAAGTTAAAACACATGGTCTGAATAGGGACCTATGTGCTTGTGTTGTACTCCTGTCTGTAAAAATCCAGAGCTCTGTTACTACATGCAAAAATGTCTGTAGCAGAAGGGGGACCTCTCACAAGGAAATCCTGAAAAAAAATTGGAGAATGTGTGTCTAGGTATTACACATACGATGCTTCTCTGGTTTTAGAACATTTGCTATCTCAAGAAAAAGCTAAATAATGCTGGAATACAAGTATTGAGAGGATTTGCAGTCAACAAAATCAGAGCTTGTCCACCCAAAACTCGGTGGTCTCCATCACTAAATTCATCCACTTCATTAAGGCAGGTCTGCAACTGAGCCCATGGCATCTTTCGCAATTCCCTTTGACTGACAATCTCTAGCTCTCTATCAGAAGTTTTCTTTCTTTATGAATACATGTTACATCAGCTATGCCTGAATGCAACCCTCCAATATCACATGAAATCTGCACTCATTCTGTGGTTTGTAGGTCATTTTTTTGGTCCAGTTCTTCATCAGCTTTTGAAACAGCCAGAGGGAGTGTTTACATTTTAAAGACATTTACTCCTCTGTTATGGTCAGTTAGAAGATTGTTCTCTACTGCTTTCCTTTGATGGTGTGTCATGTTGTTTGCAGGCCATTCATATATTTACAAGAGCTACAGCATCCCTGTGTGGAGCAGAGACTGGGATGTGAAGGCAATTCTGAGCTTGTGCAACACAAAGGCGATGGTTGCCTGGGTTAGGACTTTTTGGTATTGCAGAAATAAGCTGGTATTGTGCTGTATGGATGCCCTGTTGGGTGAATGTATGCCAGTCCTCATTAATGGTGTTACTGTTACATTATGCTATTTGTATGTTTGAAGCCCTGTAATTCTGATTTTTCTGAAGAGCTCAGTAAAAAAGTTAATTAAAAAAAGATGTTCTCTGAAAAGGGCAAGAAGATGCTCTCTCAGGAGCTAGGGAGAGTAACAAAGGAAAAGCTTCATCTGTACTGTCTAATTGATCTTTGACATAAAGACAAGTAATTAATTAATTAATGCTGCTTCAGATGATCTGAGAGTACATGAGCAGGAACTAGGCTGTGGACAACGGGAAGTAGGAGATATGAGCAAGACAGAGCAGAATTTCCCTCTTGGCTTCACCCTCCTCAGCAATCCCCTAATTAGGAAAATCTATGAGTATATACTAAGATTGCTTAGAGAGCAGATTTCATAGGTTTCAAGAAGGTGATGAATTGAAGCTTTTGCAAGATGTGACAGAAGGATGTCCAACACAGACGTACTCTGCAGAGGTAGGGAACACTGGGAGACTTACACTTTCTTCTCCTGGATGGAGAGTATCAGGATTCAGCCTTACCACAGATTTCTTGTGAAAGAGCAGCCAAGTCTTTAAAGCCTATTTCTAGGAGGATATTTAGTCGCACAAATAAGTTCTCTGATCTAGGTTTCAATCCCTCCCGCTGTCTCAAAACTCCATAAAATGAAGCTTTTCCACCCCATTTATCTCATCACATCTATTTTGGCAATGATCTCTGAAGGGCAGGAATGGCCTTTCTATGCATATAACTGACTACTGAAGTAAGCAGTAATAACTTGATGGGAAAGTTAAGAAGTTACATAGAATACACTCTTTCCATTGTAAGACGCCTGAAACCTTTCCAAATATTGTTTTTTGTTGTTGCTGTTTTTTTGAGTTGAGAAACACTCTTCTTCCCACACGTTCATTTTTATTCTTGGTCTGCAACTCCAAGTGCGGCTATGACGTTCAAATGGGTCTTGCTGGTCAGAGCCTATGGGGCTTCTGTCTTTCTGTCATTTCATGTGTCATGCAGACAAATGAAACCCACAGCAATAAAAACTTCACAGTACAACAAACCCCCATGCGGCTGATGTATGCCACATGGTGTATTCTGTTTGTTACTGGTCACACTTGGAAATTATTCAGTTTCTTTTTGCCACCCAGTCCCATTGTATAAAGCAACTTTTTTCTGTTTGAAGTCCAGCATGGTTTTGGGGAAAAATGAGGCATTTCTCTTGGGTGAGGTAACAAATGTTGTTAAAGAATATAACTAGATTTTGAAGAGACACAGTTCTTATCTGTGTCTATGATCTTCCTCTTTTTTTTCAGGCTTTGGACCCTTAATGTTTGTGACCATACAGACACACATAAAATAACTAAAGCCAATCAACAGATATTGCTTGTCTTTAAGAATATTTTAAAGTCTTCAGTTAAAATCCAGTGATGTACATGATATTTTCCCATGACTTAAGGGTCCACCACATACAAAAATATTTATCATGTCTTTTGTACAAACTATCCTACACAGAATAGCTTGTGCTGTTAACAATGGAGAACGCATGTAAGAATAAAATGTAGCTACTAGCCAACAGGTCTCAGGAGAGAGGCCAAAATATTTTATGTTTGTTGGGTTTTTCTGTTTTTTTATTTTTCACACAAACAGCAATTTTAGTGAGCTGAGTCCAAATGTATTGTCAGCTGGGGAGAAAGGACTCATTGATGGTGGTAAAATATTAAACTGTTCAAGGTCCCTGCCTCACAGTATATAAAACCAGTCACATCAGCTCATGTTTCACTTTTTATGTCTTTTCTATGAAAAAGACACAAAAAAACCTGATAAGCATAGCCCAAAGCTCCACCAGCTGCCCGTACAACCAGCCTCCTCAGCATGTAATTACTTACACATTTATCATGAGAAAAAGACACTTTCAGATAACGTGGCTGTAAGGGGTCAGAATGCAAATTGGGTGTGAATTTGCTCTAACGGTATGAAGCATGGCTCCTACACAGCTCCACACATTAAGGCAATGGGCACTGACCTCTAATTGCATCAGCCAGTTTATGGCTTCTAGGAGCCAATCTAGTCACCAAAAATCATCAGGGACTGTTTGGCTTCAAGCCTCATTGACATGGATGCACTTCATGCTTATGGGTGAAGACATACACAGACGTGTTTGCTAAGAGCAAGACAGGTGGATGAGGGGGTGCTGAGGATTGTAACTGAACTGAGGTTTAAATAACAATACTCCATGTTCCTGACAGCTATTGCAGCTTTATATTAATCTGGCTGTTCTCAGTTTCCCTGTCACTGAGAGACAGTAGGGGTAGAAGCAGGATCTCTGGCTCCAGTCTTAGCAGGGTAAGCTGGGCTCAGGAAACAGTGTGCATTGACCACTAGATTGCATGTGGGAAGTTTGGTTCTGAGGATGCATTCATGTCACAGATTTGGTCTTTCCAAACCCCACTGAGCTAAGCTCAGAGGTACACATTCCTCCTTTCCTTCCCTATCAACCCAGGTGCGTTTTGAATGCCAAGAAAATAAAAGTATCTCTACTTTTGCAAAGATCCATATGGGAAGATTTCTCCCAGGCTGAATGCAATCACATTGTTTGCCTGGCTTGTGTCAGCAATGTCTCTGTGCTTGGGCCTGGCAGCCCAAGCAGCAAGTGATACCAAACCAGTTTTGACCACTACACACAAAACCACCAAAGGACAATATTTCTCCACTGAGAACAATGGCCAGAGCTTGAGAGCCATTACTCACAAAAGCTCCTGGGCTCTGGTATACCCAGAACTTGTTTTGCAGTTGTGGAGAGGCATCAAGTTGCCCTCCAGTTTTTAGGGTCCTGGTGAATTTGAGAAACCACAAATGAAGATGAACTCATAGAGGCCCTCCCAAAATACTCGCCAGCAGCATTCCAGCCAGCGTGTTTCATGCACCATGTTTAAGACAATCTTACACCATCATGGAAGCTACAGGGAGGGCACAGGCACTGCCATGTCAAGTTGCTGTTAGACGGGAATAGTCCAGTGGGTGGCTTCTCATCCATGGCTCAGTAGTCCTAGAAGGCAGGCAGGAGTGTGTGCAGCACTTCTTTTGTTGGCAAGGACATTTGTAACTAGAGAGAGTGAGATTAAGGTTACAAGATGCAAACACAGAATGACAAGATGAAGTTCTCCAGCACACGCTGCTTGAGATGTTATGAATTACAGGCTAGAAGGGTGCTCGCAATAGCTGCAAATTGACAGTTTGCTAGACAAAGTGATGCTGGGATGTCACATATATCTGAAAAAATGCACTCAACTTTGTCATTTCCCCTTTAGAAGACTGATAAGGGCTCATGACTTATTGTAACGTATTACTTGAATTACCATAATTTTATCCACAAACCAGGATCCAATTGTGAAAGGCACAATTCGAGACCTATAATACAACAGCTGCTCTTATTCTCAAATGATTCATGCTGCAAATGTGAGGTTGACACAGATGGAAGAAGAAGGGCAAGGACAAAAACTGAGCAGGATCAGGAATGGTCTCTACCTTCCAGTAGCTCAACTGCAAAGATAGGATGTGGCAGCTCCATGAACATTTGTGGATCCCATCTCCCAAGTAGGAGTCCCCAGGGGAGGACACGGTAAGGGACCTCTTGGAAAAGTGGAGGCAAAGGTATCAGAAAGTACAGTCAAGCCTGGAAGCTGAGAAAGAGGCTTAATGCCTTTGCATTGTAGCATCCTCACTCAAAATGGTGCCTCTCTTCTGAAAAGATGCAGGTAATCACTTGCAACTGCCACCGGTTTGAGATGAAATAACGTTTTTCCCCTCAGCGCTAAATGAGGATTAAGGCTTTTTAGGGGTTTCCTTGGTTTGGGGCTGGTTTGTTTTGTTGTTTTGTTTTTTTTTTTTCTTCCTTAAATTCAGGCCAAAATTAATAGGTCAAATTAGAAATGAAACACAGTCAGTATGGTGTTCAGGCTGCCATGGCGATTGATTAAAGACTCCTGTCTGTGCTCTATCAGGAACCCAGTTCTAATGCAGAGAGCAAGAAAAATTGTCCACTCCTGACTTAAAAGCTTTGCTAATTATCCCCCTCTGTAAAGAGGAAAGAATATTAAAAACGCCACTCACCATGTTCATGTACCTTGCTTGTATAAACCATGTTACTTAGAAGTGGCAATGCCCAATTTCAGAAAACATAGAAAGGAAAGAACAGAAAACAACTGCTGTTTGTAAAGCTGGAAAGGATGACACAACCTGTGGACATGTCTGCGTTGGAGCATGGGAACGGAGGACAATGTAATCCTTGCAGATGGGTGCTGAAGGGGCACACACCTGCATGAGCACAAACCCATTTCTGTTTGCCCTGGTTAGTAAGAGAAAAACAATTTTATCTGGAACACCAGAGAACTGTAATGGCATAGAGTAATTTCTCCCCAGGCATTTAGGGTAGATATTAGGAAAAGTTTAAATATGCTTAAAATTAGAAGAAACAGGTTTGTGACATCTCCCTCTCTGGAACAGGTTGTATTTGTCAGGGATACAGGGAGATTTCACAGTGTCTCGCTCTTCCCTCAATTTCTAGGATCCTGTGATTTCAATAGCCATTCAAGTTTTGTAACATTGTCTGAACTAGGCAATGTTTTGAAAGTTTCCAATACAGAAATCACTTACGATTACAAAAGGACTGAGGGCTAGGAGAGAATTGCATCATCAGGGCTTGGCATGCAACCATGGCACTGAATCCTTACCAAAAAGCAGCATTCTCCCAGCCAGCCTTAAATGGCTTGTGCTCATACCCAAATTTCAGCTGACACCTTGGGCCAGATCTTGCCCTGCAGCTTGATAACAACAACACAGTGGTGAGCTGGATTCTCCGCCGTAGCGGAGCCAAAGCACCCATGCCTCGGGGTGCATGCCAAACACCAACCAGCAGCACAGGAAAGAAAATTCTGCCATTTGTTAACTATTCATAAATTGTCCAGTGCAGTCTTCCTTTCTCCAAAGCCCTGGTGAAATGCAGGCTGTTGGAAAGGAGAGATAACTGGGCTGGCACAACAGGGCACCTCTTGTGTACTTCTACCTGTCGCTTGAAAGACATGTGGTACATGGAGGTGATGCAGGCAAACAGAAAGGGTTCAGATGACCTACAGCCCGTCTAAAAAAGTTTTGCAACCCACATGTTCCTGTTGCTAAAAGACACCGTGTGCCAGCACATAAGCACCCCAAAACAGAGAACACAGAGAAAATAAATCCCTTTGCTCATGAGTGAGGTAACACAGGAATGGTACAGTTGGGGCTTTGCAAGTGATGCTTATGGAAGTGTTGCACTGATGGATGTCCTCTGAGAGCTGTTTTCTTTAACAGAGGTTTCAGAGCAGCTCATGGACCACCTGCCAAAGCAGCATCTCCAGTGCAGACTCTGGTACCTGCAGACTCTGCCCAGCTCTGTCTCCAGAAGGTTTTCTCTATAACAGACAGACCTTAAGAACAGACACCTCTAGGTCAGTCACCTTGAGCAGAAAAGCCAATTGCTGTCATAAAATCATAGAATAGAGTAATAGAATGCTTTGGGTTGGAAGGCACCTTTAGAGATCATCCAGCCCAACTCCCCTGCAGTGAGCAGGGAGAGCTTAAGCTAGACCAGGTTGCTCAGAGCCCCGTCCAACCTCATCTTGAATGTTTCTAGGGATGGGGCCTCCACTACCTCTCTGGGAAACCTGTGCCAGTCCTTCACCACCCTCATTGTAAAAAATTTCTTCCTTATATCCAGTCTAAATCTATTCTTCTTGAGTTTAAATCCATTACTCCTTGTCCTGCCACAACAGGCATTGCTAAAAAGATTGTCCCATCTTTCCTATAGGCCCCCTTTAAGTACTGAAAGGCTGCAATAAAGTCTCCCCAGAGACTTCTCTTCTTCAGGCTGAACAACCCCAACTCTCTCAGCCTGTCCTCATAAGAGAGGTGCTCCAGCCCTCAGATTATTTTTGTGGCCCTCCTCTGGACCCGCTCCAACAGGTCCATGTCCTTCTTGTGCCGAGGGCTCCAGAGCTGGATGCAGTACTCTAGGTGAGATCTCACCAGACCAGAGTAGAGGGGATTGATCTTGATCCTTGATCTTGAATTTCATTCCCTTCTTCATGCAAGCTACACACATACTAAGGATAAGCTCCCTTTCCCACCTTCTTTCAGGAGACAGAGGAAAATGTATTTTCCCTCCCCCAGACACCGTCCCCTCCTTTTCTCTTGGTTCAGCTGCTATTGGGTTTTTTTAATAGTTTCACTTTGTCATAAACTCAGCTTCCAAGCTGGTTGGGAGTGCTGTAACCTTTTGTAGGCCAGGTAGGGGCAGAAGGTCGGCCCTGCTTCATGACATAAACATTGTGGGCTGGGTTTTTTTTTCCCAAGAGTGTGTTTGGCGGGTTTTTCTTTTCCTAAACAATGAAGCAAACTATTCCCAGAGGTGGTGGTGACAGCTAGCTGGAAAACTGCCTGGTCATCACTTTAGTGCCCAGTTGACAGAAGAGCACATCACCTTGGCTTTGTAAGGGCAAGAGCTCGTTGCGTATCCTCAGATGGTGGCCCTCTTGCCTGCCTGGCTGGCATCTTCCAGTGGCAGATCTGACATACGCGACCACAGGGAGCCAAACCCCGGTCTTCTGCATGTGTTTGGTCTGGCAATCACAAGGCTAGGCAGGTGAAGGAGTCCTGCTCTCTCATGCTTTCCTGTGTCACCAGTGAATTCATGTTGCGTGGTCCCACAAAGGTGTTTGCTACCTGAGTGAAGGTTTGGTGCAGCCTCATCTCTGCCAGAGGTGGGCACCTGAATGCTCAAATCACCTTTGTTGTACAAGAAGTTCTTTGAAGTGGGGCTGTTCCACACTCAGCTAGTGTGAATGAGTGCCTTTACACCCACACAGGCTTTTTCCTGGACTAAGCAGGACCTGCTTTAAAACTGCGTGGGTTCCTGATTTGCTATCTGTCATGGAGGTGAGCTCCACTTTGCTAGCTGGCTGAGAGTAGGTGTATGCAATGGTGGTGCCCTACTTTTTGTATGCAGCTTTTATGTGAGCAAATAAGGAATTTTATTTGCTGTGCCTAGTTAGTCCTCAATCTACTTGTGATTTAGACTCTCACTCAGAAAGAATCCCATCGAGGCATCCAACTCCCCTGAAATGGGACATAGGCAGGGTCTGCTTAACTGTTCGTACAGAAAAAAAACCCAGGTCACTGAAGTGCAAATTCAGGGACAGATTTCCAAGTGCTCAGCACCCACAGCTTAGGGTAACTTTTCAGAAGAGATCAGCTCCCCTTATTATGCCAATTCAGGCCAGGTTTTCTGCAGAGATCAGTCTCTGGTTTGCTGGCTCTCAACCCTGGCCAGTTGTTTTGTTGCTTAGATGAGAACTAGGCAGATCTGAAGATCTGGTCTTCAGCAAGCATTGAAAAATACCACGTTCCAGGGATTGCACATTGTAGGCATCGCAGTCGTCTGGTGCTTGCCAGACTGTAAGTAATCATGCCAGCAGCTAGCAAGCTGTCAGTTACTAGCGTAAGCTGAAAATTCATCAGGAATTGTTTATATTTCACAAGGGGATGGATAGAGAGAAGATTCATTTTATTTCCCTTTAAAAAGTGTGTGTGCGTGCATATGGCAGACGGTCAAGATAATTTTAGAGACAGATTTCTCAGCAGGCTCCCTTACGATGGTAGTCCTGTTGGAATTAACAGCCCCTTGCCTCGGCACGGCTCCTGGTAGCATGGCTGGAGCTGCAGAGGGCTCTTTCCCCAGGCTGAACTTTGCGGTGGGTGCTCTGAGCTCTGCACCAGCTACACAAACTTAATTCCCAGTGCTGGGAACACTGCTGAGGCCTTATCTTCATCCCTCTGACATTTATGTGGCTCTTCTGGAAAACATGATTCCTTTCCCATACCCCAAATCATAAGCCTGGGATACAGGTCCCATAAATGTTAATCCAAATAGGGAACGCCAGGGCTAGATCATATCCTTATCCAGCACTGTTTTCACTGGACCTGATGCCTGGGCAGTAGTCCGTGTCATAAATTCAGACCCAAACTCACTTCCAAAGCATTGTCAACCAGAGGGGAAGGGCTCTGCGAGGTGTCTGGTGGTCAGGATCTGTACCGAGTCCCTCTCATTAGGTATGTATGTATGTGCATAGGCTGGATCCAGGCACACACATCAATAACATAGAGGGGGAGCATTTTAGAGACCACGGAGTCAAAATTATAATTTTTGACATTCCTTCAGCGGTCAAGATCATGGGCAAGGATTCAGACGACTCATCAGTTCTTTGCTGCTGTGTGGTGGGCTTAAAAAATGCAAAGACGTACAATACACCTGGGCCAAAGTATTCAAGCTTCCAGATCTGTGGGCGAAGATGTTTGCACACTTCCTTCTTCTCTCCAGGGCCAGGGGAAAAAGACATTTTGGAAGAAATATGAAAATCTCATGAGAAACAATAGAGCAAGCAGCAAGACTCGCAAGACTTGTTGCAGAGTAATGACTGAGACTACTGGTTAGAGCTGCTGTTGTCATTGCACAGTGTTGCACTGAGAAATTTAAATCCACGGAGCTGGAGGGGGTGCTGGGAGATGGGTCAGCAATTTATTTTCTGCACTGTCTAGGAAAGTGAACTTGCTGCTTTTACTTCTTCAGGACGTAACTGAGCAGACAAAGCAGAACTTGAAACATTTTTAAGCTCTTTAAAATCATACAGAGAGGTGCTTTTCAAGTTGGGCACTGCACAATACTTAAGGCAGATTAACCATTTTTGGATGTATCAGGAGTTTTCATGCAAGCTTGCATTTTCAACAGAGTACAGGAGATTTTGTACTGATTCCTCCTTCCATTAAGGATCTGGTTTTCAGCAGAGGAAAGGGAGGAGGGAAAGAAAACCAACACACCCATAAAGCAAAAGCTTTTACCTCAACCCTGATGCTGCAGCTGCAACCAGCGATATTTTGCACCAGATTGCTGTCAGATGCCCCTTGGGAGTTGTAGGTCAGGTGTTTCAGACCACCTTTCTTCACCTTGGTCCAGGCTGCCACTCCTCCTGCACACTTCAGCATCCAACCTTCCCCTTGCTGAGAGGCATCCTGCTCTTGCCAACATTTCATAACCTTTTTTCTGCATCCCAGACTCAGCTCTGATTTGCACTCGGGTTGCTCCACTCCAGGCTTGCAGAGAGCAACGCAAAACAGAGTAATAACTGGGAAAGGGAGCTGGCAGGCAAAATCAGGTCAATAATTAAGACTGGAGCAACCCCCACTTGCTCAAGTTGGTTGTGCTACACAAACACCAACTGCCTGGCCTCGGGGCTCTCCTGTATAATGGCAGGCCAATGGGAGTCAATGAGGCCGCTCCTTTGATCCCAATTTCTCAGCAGCTGTACAAGTCATGGCCTTTATGCCTCTTGCTGCTGACTCACAGTGAATCACTGCATGCTGGTACTATAAAGCCACCTTAGAGGGCAGAAATTAAGTTTGTGCTCACTTTAAGACCCTATTACGCCCTGGGAGCAGTGTGAAGAGGCCTTTGTACAACCTGGAGTCAGGTTCATTATATTTGCATCCTACTATAGTATAAATTAGCATTATTTGAGCGTAGTCATTATTTGGAAGAAATGACAATAAATTAAGGTACCAAATTTGTAATTAAGGGCCAGCAAGCTAGTTAATTAATCTTAAATCTAATTAGCCAACAATAAATTACCTAAGCAGGACTATAAATCTATTCAGTGAGCTCCAACAACTGCGTGCATAAAGACCTGCCCTGTGGTGTTGGGAGCTCTTGATGCCATTCAGCTGTCCTTTGTCTCCCCCACCGCCCTGATGCCCCACCTTCGGGGCTTCTGTCTGGTTGAAAGCTCGTTTGGGCAGGATCATGTCTTTGAAGTGGCTTAGATCCTCCTAGCACAAAGTTTGGGGCCTTCATGAAAGTAATCAATTTTACTGAAATTTAATGTAGGATGAATAGTGTGTTTAGCCCCATTGCTGGTGTCAGTAAGCAGCTTTAAAGAACCTTTTTTATGTGGTGGTTAGTAACATCATACGCTGTAGAGCTGTGCAAGTGACAAGGATGACCAGCTACTGGTATACAGCCAGATTGCACTCAGAAAATCATTGCGGAGCTGTTTTTTAACAGGTCGATGTCTCTTTCTTTGGAATTACAGGCTCCACAGTATGCTACATAATGTGAATTGCAAGTTCTGAACTGTTTGGTTTTTTTTTTTATTTTAAGGCAAGCTATGCAGGGCTACACTTAGCAGGCAGGCAAGACCAGGCAATGCAACTAAACGTCACAGAGGTACAGTTTTTTTCAAGTAGATCCTAAAGCTTATTTTCACAGGAGCTGCCAATACAAAGAGGGATTTGTGACTACAGTGGAGTTAAGGAGCATAAAAAGTACATGATGTCTCTATGAAAATTACAGCGTCTTAGCTGTGGTTGGCTTAAGGGTCGGCTTTATACAAAATGCTGTACCACAGCCAAGTTGTGTCCTGAGGCTCTGTGTTAAAACACACACAGCAAACAATGAGAAGAGATAAAGCCTGTCCCAAGAGCTGCATGCATGACCACAAATGTGTTTTATGGCAGCTCAAGGATGGTGCTTTCATTAACCTACTAAAGGCTGCAGGGTACATGTGGTCCTAAAAGGAGGGCACACACCTACTTTGGTGAAGTCTTGGCTCTGGGAAAGCCAATGGGAGATTTGCCATTGGCTCCCACAAAGCCCTTGTCCATTACTGCATCCCTCTTCTGATGACTGTGGGCCAATGTCTCAGCTGGTATGAAAGCTCCCCTGCATTTACTGGGCTTCACTGATTGATTCCAGTTGAGAATATGGTCTGCTGAGCACCATCTTCCCTGGCAAAAATGTGTATGTGCACTAGCAAAACTCAAGGGTACAACCCTCAAAGAAGGCTCACAGAAGCCAATAAATGATGTGGTTTATTACGCAACTTTAGAAAAACCCAAACAAAGAGAGATTGCCTTTAGCTGACCCATCCTCTGACCATCAGAGAGAAGACTTAGTAACTACCTCAACAGGTCAATCTTTTGGGTGCTATTAATGGATGCCTTTCCACTAACTTCAGTTTTCTCTGGAGAAGAACTGGGGCCCTTACATCAAATGCACTTGAGGGCATTATCCATCTCACCATTTTCAAAGGTGTTCGTGATTATTTATTTACAAAGCTTCTCTATCGTGGAAGTCATGTGTAGAAGCAGAGCTTTGCCAATGTCTAGCAAATTCCTGCACCAAAGTAAGTTTGCGCAAGAGTAGTATAATACACAGTAAACAAAGCATGGCATGAGGCCATGGAGCTGAATGTTTCCAAAAGAGGTATCTTTGTTGGGAGACATGGAATAAGATGATATGACAGAAGACATAAAACTAGAGCAGAATAAGGAAGAAGAGCCAGAATTCTGCCTTGATTTACTCCCATTATTCCAAGCAGACATTTGGAAATGATGGAGTCAGTTTGAAGATCATGAGAATAAAAATAATCCAGGTTCTTCATCTTTCTAAGATGATATTTTCTGTTGTTTGTCTTCAGCCTGCTTTTAAACAAAACCTACATCTTGCACAGTGATGTGACTTCAGGGCAGACCTTTGAGAACAACATGAAATATCATGAAGTGACTGTTGTGGTTTAGCCCCAGTCGGCAACCAAGCACCACACAGCCACTTGCTCTCCCTCCCTCCCTGGTGGGATGGGGGAAAGAATCTGAAGAGCAAAAGTAAGAAAATGTCATAGAATCATAGAATGCTTTGGGTTGGAAGGCACCTTTAGAAATCATCTAGCCCAACTCCCCTGCCATGAGCAGGGACAGCTTTAACCAGATCAGGGTGCTCAGAGCCCCGTCCAACCTCACCTTGAATGTTTCTAGGGATGGGGCCTCCACTACCTCTCTGGGTAACCTGTGCCAGTGCTTGACCACCCTCATTGTAAAAAATTTCCTTCTTATGTCTAGTCTAAATCTATTCTTCTTTAGTTTAAATCCATTATTCCTTGTTCTGTCACAACAGGCCTTGCTAAAAAGATTCTCCCCATCCTTCCTGTAGGCCCCCTTTAAGTACTGGAAGGCCACAATAAGGTCTCTCTGGAGCCTTCTCTTCTCCAGGCTGAACAACCCCAGCTCTCTCAGCCTGGCCTCATAGGAGAGGTGCTCCAGCCCTCGGATCATTTTTGTGGCCCTCATGGGTTGATATAAGAACAGTTTAATAATTGAAATATTATCATTATAACAATAATGTAATGAAAAGGAAAACAATGAGAGAGAGAGAGAAACAAAACACAGGAAAAACAAGTGATGCAACTGCTAACCACATGCCAACAGACACCCAGCCCATCCCCGAGCCGCGATCACTGCCCTGCAGCCAACTCCCCCCAGTTTATATGCTGAGCATGATGTCATATGCTATGAAATATCCCTTTGGCCAGTTTGGGGCAGCTATGTTGGCTGTGCCCCCTCCCAGCTTCTTATGCACCTGGCAGAGCATGGGAAGCTGAAAAGTCCTTGACTAGCATAAGCAGTACTTAGCAACAACTAAAACATCAGTGTGTTATCAACATTATTCTCATACTCAATCCAAACCACAACACTATGCCAGCTACTAGGAAGAAAATTAACTCTATCACAGCTGAAACCAGGACAATGAGCCAGGGCATAGTGAAAAGAAAGAACATGGAGTACCTGTGCATGGCTTAGAGGAGAGCTAGTCACAGCAGAGAGGTCAGGAAGTAGCTGCGAAAGGAAGCCAAGAAGGAGCAAAAATCAACAGAGCTTCCAAGCAGTGGAAAACTTAAAAAAGAAAGTGTGTTTTAGGCAGAAGGAATGGTGGGTGGAGCCCAGCACGGACCTGCATTGCCACTGTCCTCTTCTAGGTCCTCTTATTGTACCAGTCCTTAGCCATAGGAGGGATCAGAAAGTTTCTACTGTGTCTTCAGGAGTAAATGTACTTTTCAACAATGCATTCTGTGAGCAGCTCTCCTCATCTGTTGAATTAAAATCTGATTCCACCAACTATCACCAAAAAAATGAAGGTCAAAGTTCACCACTCTGGGATCCAACTGATAAACAAAGCCTCCTTGAGGCCATCAGCCGTTCAGAGGTTGTGAGAGTATCCTTTTCCCAAAATAACCATATCACATCTTTGCCTGTTCTTAAAATCGTATTTGAACCAGCCCTTTTAGAAATACTTGAGATGTTTTGTTATGCTTTGTTTACTCTCAAATTGGAAGAAAAAATGGTGCAATACAAGTGGAATTCTGAGCTGAGACAAAAACACAGGGACTAGACTGCCCCATTCATGGTTTTCAACCAGATTTGGCAGATTCAAGGCATTCAGATAAATCTCTGGAAAAAAAAAATCTGATATGAAACTAAAGCTGCAATGAATTCAGTACTGAATTTCTTCCCAGCCTCACGGGCCCAGCACTTCAGCCCTGGGTTTCTCTTCTTAGGGTCAACCCTAATTCCTCCACTTTCAGAGTCAACCCATTCCCATTCTGGCTCTCTGTCTATGCACTTCAACCCAACCCTCTTTGGGAATATCATACTTTTTCTCAGAGGCATGCATTGCTTATGGCGAGTTTCTCTGACTAGTTACAGGACTGTAACAAATGGAAACCTACATGTTGTTTTACTCTTTTAGGAGGCACAATTTATTTGCTTCCTTAAGAAAACAAATGCTGACATATCACTTCATTTATCCAGAGTTTGGAACACTGAATCTGTGGTAACCATTTTTTTTGCCCACTTTCAGAAATATTTTGCAATACATACACCTACTCATTAGATTTTAAAAAATTTCGCCAAACTCACCCACGTGCTAGATAAAAAAAAAGTCCATTTCAGTCCAAATCCACAACATGATAACAGGCTTTTAAACAAATAAGCACATTTCTTAAAAAGAATTCATATCTGCTAAATCGCTTGTACAGCAGTGCGGTAAATCAGCCCACAGACTAAGTGATACTTGATAGAACAGACTAGCTGGATAAAAAAGCTTAAGTTTCTCATATGCAGCCAGCACTAATGTTTGCAAAGCCAAGATTTGCTGTTTAACATTTTGAGTGTGCTCTCCAGTTTGACTTTCTCGCTGTTGCAAGCACCTCATGTCAGCATTCCTTGGAGTCTGCATAATGTACATATACGCTGATCTTTAACCTCTGTGTCATCACCCAGACCAAAATCAATAGAGAGATATGACACTAGTGGGACCATTTGCCCATAGTAGTTCAAACAGACAGATGGGCTGTTGTACGAGCATGGGGCCAAAGAAACTTGGAGTGGTTTGACGGGTTTTTATTTTTTTGGAGTGTGAAATGAATCTCCCAGAAACTGGATGCAGAAGGAGGTGGGTTTAGCTTCAGTGTCAGCAAAACCACTGCAGGTATTGTAAACTTTGCACCTTGAGGCATGGCAAGAAGATTGCCTGCCTTTGGGCTTTGCTGTTTTCTGTCTTTTTATTGTACAAATTCCCCCCAAGTTCCACATAAATATCACTTTCTTTCTTAGACTAAACTAGCTTATGAATAATAAAGAAAACAGCAGTTACCCTCCACTGTTCCTGTAAAATTCCTTGTCTTTGTCCTAAGGGACTGTGACCATTTTCTCCCAGCTTTCCCTCTGCAGTGTATGAAAAGTGGTTAGACCTTCAGAGCCCGGCAACTGCTCACTTGCCAGCCTTGCAGACCAGGATGGAGCAGGTATGCACTGGATTAACTCGGATGATAGGTGTGTGGTGACATAAAATGGGGCTCCCAATGACACAGCTGCACATGAGGCTATACACCAGCGTTTGGCTGCAGAAGGCACCCGCTTGGCAAAATTCAAGTCTCTGAGGTCCTCAAGCATTGTGAGAGATACACAGGGTGAAGATGGGAGCCCCAGCATTTGGGTGAGTGGAGGTGCTTGGAGGGACCAGCAAAGCCCATGCAATGCCGACTCCAGGGAAGGGCAACTTCACTCCTCCTTGTACCTGGATGGTGCTGCAAAATGTCATGCCTTTCTATGTTCTGGTTGTCCTGGCTCTGTCTTTCTGCTGGGTCTGAGCTCCATGTTTATAGCAGTGCCCTTCCCCTTCTCTTAGGGGAGGCTGTAGAGACTGAAGCGCAAAGATGCACAAAGCAGCCCGGTACATTAACGCTTGAAACTTTTTACAGTTGGAGCACTACTGCCATTTCCCTCTCTCTGTATTTCTTCTTTCATGCCCATAGCATTCCATGACTGAAAATCAGGCTGACTGAAAATCAGGCAGACACATTCAACTGTAAAAATAAAAATATTTTTAGTTCACATTTTTGCAAATGCCTTTTTTTCCTCAAAACAGTGTATAACTCTTTGTAATACAGCCTAGTTAGTATTTTCCTTTCATTCTATACTAACACAACACCTTAGAAAGATGGGATGAAAAAGGCAGACTGCACTTTAGGAATAGACCACTATTCCCAGGCAAACTGATCTTTAAAAAAATATCATAATGAAATCAATATGTATTATTACACATAATGAAGCAAATGTATATTTTTACATATTAACTCTATTTGCTTTTACTCTTTACATGTAGTCATGAAAATATTTATTTTTGTGCTTAGAATAACAAAATGAAATCTCAGTGTTCAGGCTTTATCTGACTGGCACTTATTATTCCCATATGTTAGGGCAACAACCAGATTGCTCTGCCAGTTAATTCTGTGACTCTTTCTCTGCCTTTTCATCTGATCCAGCAAAGATTATTTTCTTTGGAGATATTATTGCAAAGAGGTGACTGATTGCCACTGGGCACAGAATTAAAAAAGAAAGGATCAATTAAGTTTATTCTTCTTGTGAGAAAAAATACACATTTGTTCAGAACATTAAATTCCATCCGAGGAGGAGAGATGAGGAATAAAGATGCTTTCAATATTTTAAACAAAACTCCCTGTTTTCAATAGCAATGCTATATTTGGACTTTTACTCTGGTGAGAAGTCCCACTCCTGTCTCTGCTCACTGAAAGTGATGGCAAAGCTTCTGTTGACTAATGGAGCAGCGATCAAAGACAACAGGGCAACCCAGAAAGATGAAGTGGGTAAGATCAAGCTTTTTATCCCTGATATGTCTGAATCACCTGCCATTTATGTGTGCAAGGTGTTTTTGCACTCTGTTTTGTCTGAATGCACTACTAATCTGTGGGTGGTGAGCTTTTGGAGGTGCACCACCACCATCACCTTCAAGAAGTTCAGTTGAAGCCAGAGAGCAGGTTCTACAGAGCAGTTTAAGGAAGGAGGAACATACTGTCAAGTCAGAATCTGAATTAAAGAGGACACTCCTTCTCCTCCCAAGGCACAGCATATCATACTGGGCCTTTGCATGCCTGCAACCTATCGGGAACGTACAACTGACATACTATCCATAAAAATGACTAAGTGATGGAATGGGTCTTCATCAGCCCTTCAGGGGTGATTGACTACAGCTAATAGGAGCTACAGAAGTGCATCTGTAGCTCAGCCACAACCCCATTCCTGGCAGGGTCAGTTAGTTTGCACTGAGCTCCATGACACTGTGCTTTGACACTCACCGTACCTCGTCCTGCCAGGGCAAGGCCAGCCCAGACACTTCTACACATCACCATGACAGTGATAGTGTAGCCCTGACTGATATTTGAACCTGAAGTCTGAAGCCTTCATTTCTTGGGACTTCTGAGATGTCCCTGCAGCAGGACCTGGAAATGCTTCTCAGCTTCCATGACTAGGAGCGCCCACACTTGGCTTACTGCCTGGTGGGATGAGACGTGGCCATGCACCAGTGTCCACCACCATACTCTCATCTATCCATGGGGCTGGAAGGAGCCCTGGTGTACACTGGCCAGATCCCTGAGTTGGCATTTGGGGGTCATGGCTATGGGATTCATGGCTACAGGATAATACCTTACCCTCATCCCAGCCATCATCCTGGGGACTCTGCTGGAGAGCTGAAACAGGAAAATCAACAGTGTCAATGTTGGTTATGGATGGAGGGGAAACACCAAGGTCAGATTTCCCAGACCTCCATGGACTCTTCCATGGACCCCCCCTCTCAACATGTGCAGGTGGGCAGGAGCGGAGCATTGCAGCCCAGCTGCCATGCACACACCAACTGCAAGCAGAAATTGCCTCTTCATTTTCAGCAGTGTCTTCTCAACACAAGTACCAAGGACATACGGAGCAAGCTGGAGTCAGTGGGCGAGAAAAGGACAGAGAGGGGAGGGAGTTCATGGGAAACAGAGTAATCAAAATGCTTCTCTCGGAAAGGTGTTGTAACCACCGTGATAATGAAGATACAATGCTTCAGATGTCAACAGGATACCATGGGATCCTGGAAAAACTGCACAGCTCCTCTGCTGCAGGACTGTGCATTCACAAAATAATTTTTCTTCCTCATTATCAGGTTATTACAGATAGTTTCTGTACTGCTAGAGCACCACTGACCAGCAGTGTGAGACTTTTCAAAGCTGCAGCTGCTCAGGCAGAATCAAGTATCCTGACATAAAAGGACCTTATGTACATATTTCATTCCCTTCCCCTGACAAAGTAACTAAAGCAATATAAGCGATTTTATATTGACATAATTCATCCCCATTGGGGGTGTTATATCATGTTAGAGAGATTTAGATGGTTAATGTGATAAAACTTGTGAATAGAGAAGCTAGTAGGATCCTGAATTAGTTTTTTTACTCCTTGCACTCTACATGACTCACAGTAACTCAAGCTTGTAAGAATAACAGAGTATAAATTGGCCAGCCCTAAGCCTCTTTGCCAGTACAGATCAGTTTTTAACTACCTGAATGCTCAAACCTTCCACAACCACAGAAATCTTGTACAAGGATAACAGGTTTGCTCCTAAGTAATGTATCATCTACTGCAAGCACCGCATATATGCCAAACTTTCCAAAGGAAACCAGTGATTCCGGATTCCTTTATACCTAAACGCCAGTCCTGAGAAAACTTACAAGGTATCTTAAATGGGAACTGCTATTTGTAAGGAAAAGAGTGATAAGGATGCAATCTCAGAAAGATACAGATTGTTCTGCAGGGGGCCATTCTCTTATCTTCAGGACATTCTTGGGGAAGAGAAAAGAGTAAAAAAAAGTGCTGAGGAAGAAGGAAAGAGATCTAACAGCCAATAGGGAATGATGAACAGAAAGGGTGAGAAAGGACAGTCTTGGAAAGGGGCTAAGAAAGTAAAAGACAACAAAGGGGGGAAAAACAGAGGAAGGCGAGGGGGAGGGGATGGGGAGAGGAGAATGTGTGAAACAAAGCTGGAAGAAAGGAAAGAAGAAATGAAAGTGAGAAGGGAAGGAAAGCTGCAGTCGAGTGCTGAGATGAGTACATTCAGTTCCTATTTTATTTATACACTTATATTCCAGGCAGTGTTTAGTAGGTGTCTCTAAAGGCTGTGATTTATTACAATTTTTCCTTTTCAGCCCTGCGGAGGAAGGGGCAAAGGCCAGGAGGGGGCTGGATTCTTTGCCTAGGGCATGGCTGCTCCTCAGGCTGGCCCTGAATTCAGAAAAGTGCTAATGCTCCCTGGAGCTGGAATGCAATTAATTTTCTATGGCACAATGTTCCAAACAGAGCATATTTGGGGAGGCTCAGGTTTGTGATTCTAGGCTACCCTTAGCCTATCTGTGCAAATTGGAGCTGCGACACCAGCTCTCCACACTGGGTTATTATTTTACACTTGGGAAACCAGCACATCTGGCATTTTTGACCCAAAAATGTTTGTTTGCATGACATTTCTTTAAGTGAAGAGGGCGAACATCTCATTTTACCCACGTAAGTACTCCACTCGGCAGCCTGGCCAGAGTTGGCAGCAAGTTGAGTCCACTCGAGTCGGCGGCAAGATCTCCTCTAACTTATCTCTCACTGCATTTTTAAAATTTTTATTTAAACTTTGTAAAGGCCAAATTTGGGGGATCTTTTTATAACAAACACTGAGCAGAGACACTGGGTGATTTAGAATAATCAGTTTAAAACCACATGTGACACGTAGCTGTAGCAGCATACTTTTTCCATGACAGCTTGTGTTGTGTCACAGGAACATTTGTCACTGATCACTCAATTATCCACAAATTACAGCTTAACTTCATTTACATCATTTCTTGGTAAAAATCAAGGCAGGTTCCTGAGGCCAATAGGCCCCATCTCCTGTCGTACCATTGCAATCTGTAGATTACTGATAGCTGAGGAGAATTTAACCCGCACATATCTTTGCTTTAAGACACTTTGCTCCTATCTCTCAGTGATACCAATGCTTTTTGACTGCTACGCACTTCAGAAAGCTTCAGAGTTTTTTAACAAGAAACCTGTTTATTTTCATCAGTGGCCAGAATTTTCAAAGGGGAATTTTAAAAAAAATTTCCGTTTTTTACCTTCCTCATTTAAGCTCTCTCTCTGAAGCCATAAGGGTCCTTGTGCACGTCTCCTGCCTGCACTGCCAGTGTGGCTATTCCCCAGCTCCTGGGGACACAGGGTGGTGACAGGGTTGTCCTAAGTAGTGCAGGGGTTACACCCAGCTTATGTGTGGCAACACTTTTGGGAAAGCCAGGGTTACAAGACTCACAAGTGGGCTCGGGCTTTGCTTTGTGCTCTGATTAGAGCTTGCTTTCAGGTTCCTAGAAACCTCAGGTAGGTAAGCTGATATTTCCAGAGCCTTTCTGCAACCTCTTTGACCATTTTGTTATAAATGAAATAAACCAACTCAGACTTAAAATATATGAAAAAGTGCAAGCACACATCTTTTCCCGAGGGCAAGCAAGACCTTGTGTCTGCTACTTTTAGCGAGGGTAATGCCTCTGAAGAAGGAGCAATGCCTTTATTTTGGGAGCATGGTCTGAAATGTTTCCAAAGCAGTAGCCAACACCAGAGAATGAGTTGTTACCTCTGGACACCTATGCCACCTTTTGCTGACTCAATTAGAAAAAGAAGAAATGATTGACCATTGCAGGACTCAGACCATTCCAACCTCCATTGTTTAATAAATAATTGAAAATGGTTGTACCAGGGAAGTATGACTTCATGGTGTTTGAATAAGATATGTTACCTAGTGCAGGCTGATGGAAAGAAGATAAAATATGCTGAATACTATATATTTAGACTATTGTTTGGTAGGTGAAATAATATTTCCTTGTGAGTCACTGATTTTGCTTGTGGATCAATACAGTGGTACAGAAGCTATAACTGCACGTAGCGCAGCTTCCCCTTGGTTGAGTCCTCAGGAGAGAGGATTTGAATAATCTCTTTGCTGGCATGAATGCACTGGCAAAAGCAGGAGGTCACAAACTGTGCTCCTTGATTCACTGGTGATGCAAACACTGCTTTGAGGAAGGTGTAGTAGAAGCCAGGGTTTTAGTTTGGGGAAGGGGCTGTGCACAGGGAGGATGGGAAGAACATCCTCATCTGGGAAGTCAGAGGGTCCCTGTTCTCCGCTCAGGGACCCAGGAGCACACCTGGTGCTCACAGAGACACCCTCTGCTCCTTCTGCCACCAAGTGTCACCACGGCACATGCAGGGCGGAAGCCTCAGGTCTGGACCGTTGCCCTCTGCTATCTCTAGTAGAGCTGCTTAAATAGGGAACAGCAGAAATTGCCCCTCAAACCCAAATGGTGGGAGGTTTGCAACTTGAGAAATGCAGAGCGGACCCTTCCTACCACCACTGCTTTGGGAGAAGGCTAGGTGTTGGATGGAGATACATTCCTATCTTCTCCCAAGCAGCGTGCTGCAGCTGCCAAGGTTGTAAAACTCTTTAGATGGCTGCTGGACCAGCAAACCTTTCTTTCCTTAAGCCTATGAGATCAAGGCCAAAAGGCCAGTAGGTGAGCCAGCCCCAGCCCTCGCTGGTTTTCCCTATGGAGGAACAGATTTTCCGTGCTGGCTTGCGGACCTGGCTATACCTTCTTCTAGCCCAGGGAAGGGGGGCAGCACCTTCCCTTTGCTTTGATTGCAGCTGGCAGCAGGAGCACTGGTATCACTGCACCTGAGCAGGTCTGAGCTGTCGCTGATCTAATGTGACCGCTCTGCTGAAAGCAAGTGATGTAGAGCGGAGGTTCAGGGCTGGCTGCGGGGAGGGTAGGTGGCTAATTGTTGAGACACAGCTCTTTTCTCTGGCTCAGCTTGGGTTTTGGGCCTGCAGGTGCACAGCCCGTAGTATCATCGGAAGGGTGAGTGTAAAAGCTTTGAAAGAAGCAAAGAAAGTCAGGCAGGGAGCCTCCATAAATCTATCAGAAAGTTAAATACTGTAAAATCTCCATGTTGTTTACCAGCTGTGCCTACAATGAAGACAGAAATAATCCTGGTAAAACATGACCTTTGATCAGCAAGGTGGAGAAATTAGGTCAAGCAGGTTTTTGCTTGGCTGAAACCATAAGCTGGGGATGGACAAAAATAAAATTCTCCTCCAAAAATGTTAGTCTGAGGACTCCACAGAAATCTGCTGTTCAGCAGCCTGCAGCCAACTTACTGCGCTTGCAAATCTTCCACGCTTTGAGTGCCGGATGCACAAGGCAGGGGAGAAAACACATGCACAGTACAGGAGCAATTGCCTGCTCCATGAGCTGGGTTTTGATGCTTAAATTACATTACAGGGCATGCTCTGGCAGGGCTTTCCTGTATGACCACGAGGAAGCCCTTCCGTTGGTTCAGACTCAGTTATCTCCACCTGCAAAACAGGGCACAGTCACTCCTGCATCACAGGTGTGATATGAGGCAAGCCCTGTTCACATTTTGCAGATGAGAGGGTCTTTCAGGGTGTCACTGCTGGCACATGCAGCTGCACACGCAGGTCAGCGTGCATGTGCCATCTCTGCCTTTGCACGAGGGGTCACCGTGTTGCAGTGGGACCCCTGAGCATGGTCTGCGCACCTCAACAGTGTCCAGGCAAAGCACAGAGCCAGGGCTCGCTGTGTAAGCAGTGAGGGTGGGCACCCTGTGCTTTGGAGGGGAAGAGAGGTTAGGTCTATGAAAAGAAACCCTGGTTCTTTTTATTTACAGCAGCAATGTGTCCTTCTGAGACTGGCACCAGCCCATGTGTCCCGCGGTGTCCCATCAGGATCCTGCGCTCGGCCTGAGGTCACGGTGCTGGGTCTTGCTGCCCTCCAAACCCTGTATTAGCACTGCTGAGGCTCAGGCTGGCCTAAGGGGGAACCAAGGCTAAGTGTGCTCATCTATAATTAATGGGTAAAAGGATCCTCAGAAGAACTTGTAATAAGGAAAAAATGCTATGACAGAAAATATGCATAAATAGATAGGCAGCAATTTTGGATGAGACAGGCAGTCCCTGCCTTCACCCATATCTCCGGGCCCATATGTGGGGGCCACTGACCTGAGCAAAGGCATCCCAGTCTGAAATAGATGGAGAAGAGATCACACCTTCTCTGGGTATTATTTCATGTTTGATGACAAAATTTCCCAGAGACCAGGCTTTCCTGCAAGGAGCAGTTTAGCAGTGTCCGGAGACATGTGAGCACTCAGAGGGTTAAATCAGCAAATGGGTGACATGATTTTACGCCTGTGGGTGGTTTGTTCCAAAGATCAGCTGCTCTCAAAGCAAAAGTAAACTCACAGTGTTTATTATGAGTCACTTAAGCAAGAAAATTATTAGTAGAATCTGATCTGTGGTTATGCGAGTTGGGACCTGAGGTGAAGGTTAATTATTTTTTTTCCCCTTAAAAAAAAAAAAAAAAAAAAGAAGAAAAAACCTGTTTACCAACCTCTGAGGTGCTTTAGCAACTGCCATAGGAAGATGCTGCCTGCACCTATCCAAGAGCCTCTCAGCCTGGGCGTCTCTGGGTGCTCCTGGAGCTCACGGTGCTGCTGAGTTACAGAGGACATGGAGCTGCTTTTGCACACTGAGGGCTCAGCCCAAAGCCCGCTGACATCCCAGAGAGTCTTTTCATTAACTTCAAGGGGCCCTGAGTCGGGTTCTGTGTGAATGGCCGAGGTCTGCAGCGGGCAGCAATGGCCCATGCACAAAGCCTGCCCTCCTGCTGCCCTCCCGCTGCCCCTGACCTCCCGCCGGAGCTCAGTCACCACCACCCGGGCGATTTCAGGGTCCCCTCTGCCTGGCGGGATGGTTAGCTGGTAATTGCGGTGAGTTTTTTCTCAAGGCAGCACCTCGTACGTAACCGGTGCTGGGATGCTGGGGTCTGAGCATCCCTCAACCAAGAGCACAAAAGCAGATTGGGAGCTGAGAGGGGACACTGGGGCATTTCCTTCCCTCCCACTCTGAGCATATTTCATCCTATGAGAGGGTCCTCTCCATTGAAAAGACAGAAATAACCCCCTGAGGACTGAGCCTGATGAGGTTGGGGCTGCAGGAGCAGGCTGCGCTGGGCTCCCTCCTGCCATGAAGCCTTCCCTGCCTCCAGCCCTGAGCCGCGGCTTGTTTGGGTATCGCCAGTGTCACTGAAGACCCTAGCATGGCAGCATCCCAGTTCCTTTGAGTTGCTGTGATAGCCAACAACTATTAAAGCTTGTCCTAAAGCTGGCCTGTTGTGTGGGTGCTACTCAGGCTCGAAACAGCCAGATGCTCTTGTGGGGTGAGAGTGACCCCAGGGCTCCTCTGAGACCATGGGCCTCTCAGCCCCTAGTGTGACCCATATGGGTGGCGTGAGGATGGTGTATGGGCAGAGATGGCCTACAGGGTTTGGACACCCCTCCAAGGTCTGGGTCCTGACTCTCATCAGCTAGTTTGCTGGAGAGGCAGGGAGGCTGTAGTGCTGGGCTGAGTTATGGTACCAGAGTAGGGAGAAGAAGGAAGAGGCTGCATGAGCACATCCCATTGCAGAAGAACTGAAGTTTGATAGATCTGTCCAGACTGCGCAAGTTTGCCCAGTGCAGTGCTTACTCTCAGTGCTCAATAAGTAAACAACAATAAAACAATGTAGATGTTTTCTGCATAAGGTAATAGAGTATAGGTCTCTTGAGTCAAATCTGGAGGCAGTTTAACAAGGCTCCTTGGAGCACTGGCTCTGTGTTGCTCTCTGTTTGTAGAGCACCATGGTGCTATTCACATGATTTTTAATGCAATAAAATTACACAATAATGCAATACAATAATAATAAATTAGAACAGAGATGGTTCTTAGCCATACCAAATGAGGAAAGGCAAGGTTTCACTCTTGCAATCCCAACTCATTCCATAACCCTAGGCAAATTGCTAGATTTTTAAAAGCAGCCTTGCTATTTTTTCTTTTTTCTTTCAGTGTCCCTTTTTAAGGCATGCTGGAATCACAGTGCTCTTTGGGAAAACAGCATCTTAGCATCCCTGTGCTTTGCTTCCCTCACTAGTGAAGGCTGCAGAGAGACTTATAACAATGCACATGGGAGAATCAGACACTATGATGATAAGTGTAGTATTAAATTGGGGCTTTACAATTCATTTTCCCAAAGTCCAGCAGGGACCACTCAGCAGGAAATAGGCTCTGTCCTGGGAGACAAGGCAAGAAATGTGAGTTCCTGGGAGTGCAAAGCTGGTGAGGAGTGAGCAAAAAGTACTTGCAGTCCATCTACGGAGCAGCATGCAGCCCTTTGAGCAGCCCTCTCCTCTGCATCCCAGGGAGTTACAGCTCTTTACTTTTCCTGCTCGCTTTCTGCCAGCAGTGTAAATTCCTCACTTCAATTGCTGGGAGCAGTGGGGAACCTGTCAGCTCCCAGCCCGGATACCATGGCCTTCACATTCAGAGACACGGTCCCCCGCCCTCCCTCCTCTCCTGCTCCCTAAAATGTCTCTATCTCAAGGAAAAGCAGTTTAGCACATCAGCAGTCATGTTCAAATTCCAAGGCTAAGCACGCAGCCTGGGAGAGAGAGAGGGGGGGAAAAAAATCAGGTGCTTCTCAAAAACAATCAACCTGATTCACATGCAGCTCAGCAGCTTTTTTGATGGCTCAATTCCAGATTTCACAGCTATTCAATAGTTCTCTTGTGTAGCTGATCCTTGTCTTAGAATTCAGCACAACTCAATCCATTTTCTCTTTTCTTTCTATAAACACCCCCCTCCTCCTCTTCCCCTCCCTTCATTTTCTTGATTTACATCTCTAGGGAGATGGGAATGTGAGGGAGAAGCTTGTAGCCTTCCTTCCTGGGGGGCCTTGAACTGGTGTCCCCTGTCTCAGGTTTCCATTATCCTCGCTGCGCAAGCCGCAGCCCCTCTGCACTCCAGCTCTACTCAATTGGAATTTAAATGCTTCATGATTGTTGTCTCACAGAATAGGAAAGTGCTGCATTAAAGAGTAAATTACAGCAGACAAGTAACTGCCTTGGGAAGGAGTGTGAAAGGAGAGATGAGCCCAACGCAATGCTGGTTTGCAAAAGAGGGTTTTTCTAAAGATGAAACAATCTTCCTGGGACAGTCTTATAAAGATAAATATGATGCGGACAATGTGGATATGGGGCTTTGTCTTGGAGAAGTGCAGTGTGCTCAGCCCAGAGTAGGCCCACAACATGCAGCTTGGACACAGATATGAATTGTGTCCCAGAGCCAAGAGCATGGCTGGATCTGGGCTTGACATTTGGTCTCTTACATGGGCTGGATCTGGGCAGTTTCACTGGGATCCAAAGCACTAGGCAGCTTGCAAGGAAGTGGATATTAGGAAAAATTTCTTCACAGAAAGAGTAGTCAAGCATTGGAACAGGCTGCCCAGAGAGGTGGTGGAGTCACCATCCCTGGAAATGTTCAAAAAACTGGTAGTTGTGGCACTTTGGGACATGATTTAGTGGACATGGTGGTGTTGGGTTGATGGTTGGACTGATGATCTTAGAGGTCCTTTCCAACCTTAATGATTCCTAGTTTTTACTTTCATTAAAAAATAATCCAGCCACCAAGCCAGGAAACATGAAATTATTACTCTACCCTTAATTGGTTTAGTGGTGGAGTTGGCAGTGTTAGGTTAATGGTTGGACTGGATGATCTTAAAGGTCTTTTCCAACCTAAACGATTCTATGATTCTACAATTCTATGAACAGCAGAGGTTTCCTCATCTCCTTGCTTTTGCTGCTTTCTAAGCACAGACAGAATTTAGAGTTCACTCGTGGTATCTCCCATCTATGCTGACACCACCCCAGAGACCATCATCCTCTCTTTACCCACTCTGTGGTGATGATCATTCATTGTCTAAACACTCTAGTTGTGGCATTGGGACCCTTTCCCCCTTCCCTGCTCTGTGAACTGTAGAAAAGCAGAATGTAAAATAAGTCCCCAAGATGGCTCAGTAGTTCTAGAGATGCTTCTATACACTTTTATATGCTTTAGGTCCAAGCTTGTGTTTTTCCACTCAAAACGGACCCCCATGCATCAGCCCCAAAGCCCAAATGTTCTCGTGCTCTCTGAGAACGGGCATTATTCCCCTTTCCTTGTGTTGTGTGGCATTGGATATGTCTCATGTTGCGGCAAAGAGAAACAAGCCACCTTCTCCAATACCAGCGCCAGGTATCTGCACCAGACCTACTTCTGCCTGCTCCTGCCTCCATGTTAGTCATCACTGGGCCAGCCACAGCAGATCCTGAGATAGTTTTTCAGGTGAGATCTCTATGAGAACAAGGTACTGAGACAACTCAACATGGAGCTAGCTATACCCTTAGCAAAGACCTATTTTCTTGCCTGAAGGGCAAAATGTGCTCTGCTGGTGGTGGAAAGTACCCTGTGACTTCTTATGAGTTATAAGGACTCTTCCAGCTACATCGCTCATCTGTGTAAGATGGAGTTTCTCCAGCAGGAGAGGCAGAAGAGAAAGGCTTTGACATTTCAGGAAAACACAGGAAACTTGAAATTGTGGTTAATGTTAATCCAGAGCTTCTGAGGGAGGAGCAAAAATGAGTTAGTCCCAGTGGCTCAGCCACAGTGCCAAGAGCTGGAACAGAGACCAGCCACACAAAAAGGGAGCAAATTTCAAGTATTTACCCTTGAGAGATACTGATGGCATCTGTTTCCTTAACATTTTGGTCACCTTTGCAGTGCCTGTCATACTAATAGGAGATTCATGAATTAAGCCAGCCAGGTGGTATAAAGCATAGGTCACAGAAGCCCTAGGAAAAGCATCAAAAAATGGCATGTTCACTGAGATAAGAAAAAAAAACCATCAGGAGAGTTTTTCTTCCCTTTGCTCACCAGCATATGTCTTTCAAACTGTTCATTTAAGTAAGGTGCCATGGACACACAGGAAAATAATGCACAAATATGACTAAGAAAAATAAAAAAACAATGTGCACACACTCGTGCATGCAGGCACACAGTCCTTCCCCCTCCAAGATCGTGGGCTTACACCCCGAGCTGGCACTGAGTGGCTCCTGTTTAATTACTCCTCTGGAACCGCTGTAGCAAAGGCTGTGCCAACATTTTTTTTTCATTTGAAACTACATGTGAGAAATGCCTCTTGGCTCAATGTTGACAATTAACATCTCAGCACTGAAATACATTTTTGTAAGGTTGCTGTATTTTTTTGTTTAGTGGCCATTCTGAAATGAGGCTTTTCAGACCAGGACTCTGCTACCTCACCTTGCATTTGCATGTTGTGAACCCCAGTATCCCAATAAAACTGGTTCAAGGAATGAACACAGACTGTTGTTCCCAGTGAGAATATTCTGTATTTCATTTGGAGGAGGTTCTACTTTTAGAGCCCACAATCAGGTACTCGCAAAGCTCATCAGGATTTGCTGAAGTCCTGTGGAAGTGACAGCATTTTGTCCTTCTAAACCCAACTCTGCACTTCACGTAAGTCCCCAGGCAGGGAATAATTTAAAAAAATGCCTTGTTCTGATCAGGTGCTTTAGTCCCTTTGACTTGCCAGGCTCAGCACTGTGTTGATTCAGGGCCTTGTGGCCGAAACCAAATGCCACTGAAAACAATAGGAAAACTGGGCTTTGGATCAACGCACGCACAATGCAAAATACTTTGGTCTGAGGGCTTTTGAGGACATCCAGCGTGGTGCCATCAGAGCGCTGGCATCCTACAGGAGGCCCACAGCCGGCTCAGGGTGTGCCAGCACCCCTCCGCAGCCACCCCAGAGACTTGCTCCCTTGTCCCACAGCACATGGAGCTCTGGTGCGAGGCCACAGGTGAGGAACGTCCTCCAGGGCTTAGGTGAGCCATGCCTCTCCATGCCTCTCTGGAGAAGACATGGACCAGGAGAGGAACCAGCCAGAAGATGGGATGGGGACACAGTAGACAAGTCCTCCGGTCATTCTCTTCAGGCATTTTCTCTTGGCACCCAATGCAGGGCTCAAAGGGTTTGACATAATGACAGATTTGATTGGAATGTGCTAGATTGAATTTCTAGCTGTTACTGCTGTTTAGCTATTAATTGGCAGGATTCTGTGCTTGCCATGGGGCTTGCTTGCCTAACTGTACATTAGAGTCTAGTGCTTGTTAGTGGCTGCTTTTTGCTTTCACTGCTTGCTGTACTGCTGTACTGCTTATCATCTTACTCCGCCGTGCCTGGGAACAATTTGATAACAGCCCATGCGCCTGGGCTGGCAGATGGCCAGGGCATCGCTGCTCTTTCTGTGCTGCTGTACTGGACAGGCTGGAACTCCAGTGTGAACTTGAGTCAAAGGGGCCGTGACCTGTGGATGAGTCCACACGGGAGCAGAACACCCTGAAATGTCGGTGGCCATGAATAAGCCCACACCAGAGCAGGTACATCTTGAGGCAGCTGTGGCCATGGTTATATCTGTGCCACAGCAGGCATACCTCTGAAGGGATGGTGGCCCAAGGATAAGCCCGTGCTGGAGAAGGTAAACCTCAAAGCATCTGTGGCTGTGGATAAGTCCATGCTGCAGCAGGTACACCTTGAAGCATCAGTGGCTGTGCATGAGGTTATGCTGGAGCACCTCAAAGTGTGTGGCCATGGATAAGCCCACGCCAGAGCAGGTACAACCCTGGAGGGACTGCAGGGTGAGGCCATGTTGGAGCAGGTTTACTTCTGCAGGGACTGTGGCTGTGGGTAAGGCCATGCTGGAGCAGGTCTATCTCTGAAGGCATTATGGCCCATGGAGAAGGCCATGCTGGAACAGGCGCACCTCAAAGCGGCTGTTGCTGTGAGTAAGTCTATGCTGCAGCAGGTGTACCCTTGGAGAGACTGTGGCTCATAGATAAGGCTCCACTTGGAGCAGGTACAACCTTAAGGGACTGCAATCTGTGGATAAGTCCAAGCTGGAGCAGGGGCAAGGAGAGGAGTTCATTGCAATGTTAAACGTTATAACCTGGCCCAAAGGGACCAGGGGTGGAGATTGTAATGGAAATACTTTTAAATTGTTGTAATCCATGATTTGAGTTACATGTTACAGGAATTACTACAGCAGGAACCACCTGAACCAATGGAGGACAAGCCTTACAAGAAGCAGTGCAAGTGCAGCAGTGACCTGACCTGAGCTGGCTTTGGTGCCCAGTAACTCCACACAACACACCACCTCTCCTGTCCTGAGTGTCCACCATAACAGATGGAGCCCAATGTCATGGACTCAATGGACATTTTGTGGACATTTTACTGACATTTTATAGGGGTGGTCCATAGATTAAGGGAATGATATCTATGTATTATATCAAAGGATGGGAAGCGAGGTGGTGGTTAATGAGGATGTGTTGGATAGTGTGGGACATGAGTATGACATAGATGGTATGGAATAAAGGGTGGAGAATGTACTGGTTTTGGCTGGGGTGGAGTCAATTTTCTTCATGGTAGCTAGTATGGGGCTATGTTTTGGATTTGTGCTGGAAACAGTGTTGGTAATAGGGGGGTGTTTTCGTTACTGCTGAGCAGTGCTGACACAGAGTCAAGGCCTTTTCTGCCTCTCACCCCACCCCACCAGCGAGCAGGCTGGGGGTGCACAAGAAGCTGGGAGGGGACACAGCCAGGACAGCTGACCCCAACTGACCCAAGGGATATCCTACACCATATGACGTCATGCTCAGCATATAAAGCTGGGGGTAGAAGAAGGAAGGGGGGCACATTTGGAGTGATGGTGTTTGTCTTCCCAAGTAACCGTTATGTGTGATGGAGCCCTGCTTTCCTGGAGATGTCTGAACATCTGCCTGCCGATGGGAAGTAGGGAATGAATTCCCTGTTTTGCTTTGCTTGTGCATGTGGTTTTTGCTTTACTTATTAAACTGTCTGTATCTCAACCCATGTGTTTTCTTACTTTTACTCTTCTGATTCTCTCCCCCATCCCAGCGGGGGGGAATGACCGAGTGGCTGTGTGGTGCTTAGCTGCTGGCTGGGGTTAAACCACGACAACCAGAGACAAGAAACCAGCCTTTGGGCTCACCCTGAGTGGCTGGTCATGTTTTTTCAGCAGAGCCATGGCCATATCCTTTGAGTAGGTGAGATCTGGCTGTCAGTCATGAGGGGACAGCTGACAGTGCACAGAGCTGGGACAGAGAGGAAACACCAGCAGGGTTATGAGCATCGAAATCCCTCTTCTCCACATGACACAGGGGCCAAACTCTTGTGCCAACAGAGCCTCCAGTCCCCATGCACCCCTTCTCCTCACTCACTGCATACAAATGGTCCCTAAACTTCCCTCACCACCATAAAAAAATGCCATCTCCTCCCAGGTGTGCCCTACCTTCAGCACTTGCCCAGTTGCTCTAGTCCTGCAGGACTTCTGCCTGCTAAGGGCAAGTAATCAGCACAGGTGTCAATTAAAACCGTCTCTGCCTCCAGATCCCCATTAGCACCGAGAGCATTGGCAAAGTGCTGCCGCATCTCCAGTTGTGTCTGCCTCTCCCTTGCAGGCAAATGCAAACACCAGGTTCCCAAGCACCAGCCCTCACTTTGAATTTCTCTGCTTTGGCTGCTTGTCTCCCAACTCTTTAGCATGTCTTGAATGTGGCATATTGTCTGCTAATATAGAAGAGAGTGTTGCTCTCCAGCAATGGCAAGATCCCAGCTTTCGTGCCCTGCTGCAGAGCCAATTCCTGTCAGGGAAAGCAGCTATCGCTGGAGGTTTTAAATAAACCAGTGCTCCCCCAAAAAACCCTCCTGTTATATGTATATATATATATATATATATATATCTCCTTCCCCTCCTTTTAATGAAAAAGACCAAGTAGCTGTCTATTTTTACCACGGTAGGGACTGATCCAGCAGCCCTAACTTGTACATGCCTGTCTGGAAATCAGTGGTAGCCCTGCCTGCATGGGAAAGCACTGTAGGACCATGATCAGGAGTGACTAACACGGTATAGTGCTCCCCACTTCAGTCTGAGAGAGGCCAGAAAAACACGGGCCACAGCATAGTACATATTTTGCAAGTGACATTTGGTGTTAGCCAAAGTATACATCAATATGACGGAGGCATATAGTAAAAGGCACATTCCTTTACCACACTATTACTGTAATATCCCAGTGCCTCCACATTAATTTGTTCCCAGGAAATTCCATCATCACTATTTCAAGCCTGTGGCTGTTCAAGTCACTTAGGATGATGGGAAATTACCCTACTCAGGAAAATAGAATAATAAAAACAGTGATTAAATTTGCATTCATCCTTAGTCTGCACAACATTATCAATCTCTGGCAAAATATTTTTCAGTGTAGAAGGATTCCAATTATGTTCTTAATAAAGTATGAAAAATAAGCTGAAAAGGAGGGTTTGGGTTTTTCCTACAAAGTCCAAAATAAGAGTAATACTGCCCCCAAAGATATTCCCACAATAAAATTCTTAGAAAAAAGTTTATTAAAAGGGATACTCTGCTCCAGAAGACCTGGCCATATGCAGCAGAAACATTGCCAGCCTTAATCAGACATGGTTGTGCTAGTCCAGTGGTCAGGTCATCTGGCCACTGGGGCCAACAGCAACCAGCATTGACTGCTGCTAAAGAAAGAAACTGTGTAGTGACCTACTGTGGAAAAAAATGTCCTTCTCAGCTTGGTAATTAGACTACCTCAAGCCTGAAGCTTCGTGTCTCTTCCAAAACACATGGTGTATCCAGGCCTTACTGCTCCAGCAGTTACGGATGACAACAGTCATGTCCGATATATCCATAAACATACATAAATAGACTTAAACTTAACACTGCATAGATCTCGCTGCCAGTGATTTTATATAGCAGCAGTTTCACAGCTGAATAAATGTTATTCTATAATACCTTTATTGATTACCAATCAAGGTACTAAAAAGCTCAAACATACCCAAAAGTTAAAAGATTTTATTCTGCCACATCTATTTGAGTTTAGAACCAGGGGAAAATACGTTTAGCTTGGGTTTTGAGATGCAGCACCAAAATATGCAAAGTTTTTGCTTAAATTCCCCAGTACTGGAGTCTTCACTGTCTGTGAGTAGGCTTGTAGTTCCCAAGGATTCAGGGTCTCCGTCTTTACTGCCCACCCTTGGGTGTGATGAGGACCTGCAGCTTGGTATAGCTGCTCAACTTCTGACAACACTTTTTGCGCCATTTTTTGAAATTGCCCCATGGCTGTGGGCAGCAATATGCATCACCATGGGGCAGAGCTGTAGAGGTAATCATGTTTGTAGTTGAGCTAGGGAGGTCTGGGATGGGGAGCCATCAATCAGGCAAGGTTGGCTCACAGTGAAAATCCTGCAGTGCTCCCAGGCCACAGCTCCTGTCATTCACATCAGGCAGATGCGCGCATGTTTTGGGTTTGTGGAGAGTTGAGCCTTCCCATACAGAGGATTATCAGTTGGGAATGTCTCCATGGGCTGAGCAGCTTTGAGTAACTTGCTGCCCATTTTAGGATTCACCTTAGACTAGTCTAAGCCACCTCTGGAAGTGCCTTCTTTCACCACCTGCCAAGAGAAGAAGCCCCAACAACTAATTCAGATTAAGTGTGAACTTGTAGGTGGACACGTTTCATGGGAGGTCTGTCCCATGCACGACACCGCAGCCCTGTGCTAGCACCCTGTCCCAGCACGTGCCTTGGAGCATCCTCACATCCCACCTGCATCTCACCCACCTGCTGGGAAGATGTGTAATGGAGATTACCAAAAAGTCTGTTCTCACATTCCCTGTGTCAGTGTACTTATCTTTTATTTGTTAAAAGCATAGCTATTTTTACATGGAAACATGTACATTTCTTCATTTACATGTTCTGCCTTTGCCAGCTGATGAATGACTCTGACCCTTTATGGGCAGTGTTACTGGTGCATTTGCCAGGGTCCTGTCTTCACGCGGAGCATCATGGACCCAGGAGACAGCTCTGAATGAAGGTGCCCAATGCGTACTGTGCACAGTAATCAGCAGTGAAAATTTGCACACATGCTAGGAGACTGAGGACAAGTATAGGAATCATAGAATCATAGAATGCTTTGGGTTGGAAGGGACCTTTAGAGATCATCCAGCCCAACCCCCCTGCTGTGAGCAGGGACAGCTTTAACCAGATCAGGGTGCTCAGAGCCCCGTCCAACCTCACCTTGAATGTTGCCAGGGATGGGGCCTCCACTACCTCTCTGGGCAACCTGTGCCAGTGCTTGACCACCCTCATTGCAAAAAATTTCTTTCTTATGTCTAGTCTAAATCTATTCTTCTTTAGTTTAAATCCATTATTCCTTGTTCTGTCACAACAGGCCTTGCTAAAAAGATTGCCCCATCCTTCCTGTAGGCCCCCTTTAAGTACTGGAAGGCCGCAATAAGGTCTCCCCGGAGCCTTCTCTTCTCCAGGCTGAACAACCCCAGCTCTCTCAGCCTGGCCTCATAGGAGAGGTGCTCCAGCCCTCGGATCATTTTTGTGGCCCTCTTCTGGACCCGCTCCAACAGGAAAATAAGGTTTGCAAGTCGATTGCATCTTTTTTCATTCTAGGATTTGTGTGTGTATCAGCATGTTAACATAAACCCTGATAGAAGCAGTTGATGGCTGAGAAAGAGGTTGTAGTTAGATATTAAGAGGTTTCAAATAAGAATGTGCATATAAACCTGCTCAGTCAGTGTTTATTTTGCTTTGCGCATGGAGTGGGCTGTGTGTGTTGTATCTCCAAAACTCCCACTGTCCTGCTCTTTACTGTTGTGCTGCTCCTATATTCCACTATAATGATGTTTGGGAAAACAGCAGAGGAGCAGGAGAAATGGGTTTACGAAGGGAATGTTAAATACATCTGAAATACACAGCATTGGCTTCCTACTGTACTGCCAGTCAATACAGCCCAAGAAGTTATCTGCTCATTACTGACACTGAGATGACTATGCTTACATCTGTAATTAAGATCATCTGAACATCTGCTTTTCTAGTGTGGCCACAGAACTAAAAACTCAGAATATAAAATATAAGTTGGAGTTGTCCTGAAACAGAACTGGCTTTGTAGTTTTCAGATCAAAATGAAACACTTGAAAATAAATTTTTGGAAAGAATTCACTCAAAGCAGAGTCAAACTTATTCAAAATCCAAACCCAAAATAAATGTTAATTTCCTGACATTATATTTAACCTTTAATATAAAGGAAATACAGGTAGTAATCTAAATAACATTTTTCAAATAAGATATTTTATTTCAAGGATATCTGAACAACTATTTTTCAAATTTGTTTTTCCCAGCCAAGATATTTATTGACTCTTAACACACTGTGTTGACCTGAAGGTGCAAATTTCATCACCTAAGACAGCCAGCAATGCTTTTCTGCCCTCCTAACAAATTCCTTTGTTTAGCCGTGTACAACCTTCCCTCTCTCATCCAGTGGTGTGTGAAGGATGGATACCATTCCTGGCCAGGGAATGCTGTAAATGGAGTAGTAAAAGGGCACTGTGAATATGACATGTTTATGATTTAAGCCAAATGCTGCTGAATATAGTGGGAGTCTTTCCACTGATTTTGGTGCACTCCACATCAGGCTGTTATTTCAGAGGCTGTGCCTTTGCTTTGCTAATAAACATGATGGTAACAGGGTGCATCTCAGTGGCTCTTGCAAACGTGCCTCCACGCAAACACTGCTCTCCAGCACAGGGGTTCAGACCTTTGGTTTGTTTATTTTTATATGGTTCCTCTCTACCTGCCTTTTTACCTTTTTTAGTAATCACTGCTTGGACGGAGGCCATACACACCATCAGCAGCAGATCCAGCCTCCCGGGTGGTGGGCTCCCATCTTGCCAAGCCACGGCCATGGCTGCAGCCCTCCTCCCAGGCTCAGACGAGACAAGCGGTGCCACCAGTGTTACACGTGCCCCACACGTTTTACCCTGGTGAAGTGTTCCTAGGCTCAGGCCATGCTTTTGCCACCTCTCATACTCATATTTCACCTTGGTGCAGCAGTGTCCATATTAAAACTCCGTTATTGCCAAAAGCACACAGCATAAGAGGAAACTGAAGTGCAGATGTTACACGACTTGTCCAGGCTGATGAAGGAAGTTACAATCAGAGACATGAATAATCGAGGTCAGCTTTCATATAAGTTTTTTATCACGAACCCTGAACACAGTTAGCCAGCCAGCCATAAGCTGGGACTGTTATTGCCACTGTTAGAAGTACATTTGCTTGCGAGTTACTGCAACATTTCTAATGCAAAATTCAACACCTGAAGAAAAAAAACCACCACAGAGGAGTGGGTTTAGATGCACATTCTTACTTAAAGCTTCTTTCCATCAAACTATCACCAAATCCTCTCTGCTCAGCACTGTCAGTTGGTTATTTCAAGTCCTATATTACCTTTCTTTTTCATTTTTTTAATCCTTCTTCCTGTCTTCTGATTTATTGTCTTTAACCTTCACAGACCTTTTCTGCTTAACTTAGAATATTGTATGCCCTAAATCTAAGGATTACAAAATGCTTGGAAGTGATTTAAGAATCTGACTTATTACACATTTCATGGGCTAGAAAATTGGATCTTTTCTCTCTCTCCACATCAGAGGACATGCTGCTGGAGACAGACACTGAGCAGTGAGAGGAGACCCATGTTTTAAGCAGACCAGGGTCTCTGCTCTGCACAGTATATGCATTAATAACCACAAAAGCAACCCTGCACTACATAATGAACATGTGGAAGCAGTTTTACTACTTAGATAGGATCTCCGAGCCAAAGAAGTTGTCTGATTTGTCAGCATCTGGGAAGCAGCTCCATTGAGACATGACTGTATTAGTCTTAGCTACGTATCCAGCCTTATTAAAGACTTAAGCTTTAAGTCTGCCTCTAATAAAAACCTGCTTTGGTTGGAGTTGGGCTTCCTTACCCTACACGAGTCAACTATTTTTAAAGGAGGGTTAGTAGCATTTGCTACTGAACTGATAAACCACTTCAAGCTCTTAACTCACCTGCTTGTTTTTCAATGATGCATATGAGCTTAGCTGAGTTTTCTAAAAACCAAGCAGCTGCGGTCTCTGTCAGGAAGACCGAACGTAAGTCACTGGCAAACTGTAGTAGTGCAGAGGCAGAGATGAGAGACCAGCGGTCCTCTCTGAAGTGGGCCATATGATGAAAGCTCTTCTGAGGGGAAAGAAACCTGGAAGTTAGCTGGTATCCAAGACCCAGAGAGCTTTGTTAATTAGGTACTTTGGGTATCTGACTATCAGGCAGGTGACTGCCTTCCCCAGCACCATTTGAAGCCCATGGGCTATAGCTGGAGGCAGAAGCACTTTGCAATGGTGGGTGAAGCCATCTCTGATATCCTGGCTAGCTTTCCAGCTGGTGTGTAAAACCCCTTATTTAAGTGGAGCGACACTGATTTATATGTACTGGAAATACTGTTTGAGGCTATCCACTGGAAGCCAGGTCTGATATGTGTCAGTTTTGCTGAGAGTTATTATTCCTCTGACATGGCTTGCTGCCTGGATTTAGTTCCTCCCAAAACTCATGTGTTCTTGGTTTATGTTTCATGGCCAACCTGGCCTCAATCACTCAAGGCCAAAAACAAGATTAGAAAGATTGACATCCACTAATGGCTGCTTGGTGGTTTTTCTGGGGTGCTTTATCAACCCTGTCACAAGCAATAATAGGAAGGAGAAGAATCCTAAAGGTCTTGGAGATCCTATGAACCTAATTCCTCTCTGCTGATGGCTGCAGCCATTTGCCAATGCCTCGATCACCTGTGCTGTGCCAAGGGCTGGCCTCTGAGTCCACTTTCCCCTCCTTGTTCTCAAGCAGCTCCCAGTGAGAGCCTGGAAGCTGCTGGAGCTCCAGTTCAGAGGCTGCTGATTAATGCCAGTTTCTCCGCCAACAAGCGCATGCCATTCACATTCAAATATTGCACCGCTCCTCAGCAGACAAGAGACGCAGGCTGAGGGAAACACTGAGAACCCTTGTGGCAGTGTCTGCTGGAGTCCTGTTTGTGTAAAGTTTGCCAACAACAGCCCTCATGAGGACTCCACAGTGTTTTCTTTGCTCTGGGGATTAGTTTGGAGATTCAGCTGTGAAACACAACCTCTGTCCCCTCCCTCTGTGTGGTACCCCTTCAGTCTCAGAGACTTCTCAGGTATTGTGCACGGTGTAAGGAGATGTTCTCTTCTAATATGTTGGATTTGTTGAAATGTGTCTGGCAGGACAGCAGAACTAGTTTTCTTTGCTCAGAGAGGGATGCTTTGCATGGCAAGATGTCAGCCAAAGCAGATGGCCAGGTATTGCACACCAATGTCAAGGCATGAGCCTGGAAGAAGAGATTTGGCTGCTAAGGGGACTTTGCAGTCAATTAAAAAGAGGACAAAGGGGAATACCACTCAGGAACCCTGAAATATACTTTTTCTCCTCATGTCTCCACTTCTCCCTTTCTCAGGCTTGTTGGTAGCTTGCTCTGCCCAGTTAGGGGTTTAGGTTTTGAGAAGGGGCATCGCCCTCTGAGGACTGTTGTGGGTCTCCAAATTACAGGAGTTCAAGGTTTAGTTCAAGGCTAAATGCAAACTCTGTCACAGAGGTGGATAGCTGGGGGATGTTTTGGTGGCCTGGGGCTCTCCCAGGGGACATCACCACCAGAGGGAGGCCCCAGGGCTGTCACAGGACACATGAACTAAGACCATGACCCTTCACCAATGGAACCAGGCACCGAAAGGGGCCTATCTGCTGGGGAGAGGAGACAAAGAACATACAATAAAGGACCAGAAAAAAGAAGACGGGTTGGGGGGATGCTGCCCTCCTAGGGTGGTGCTATGGGGTAGGGACCTCGGTCCCAGTGTCACCACCATGCTTTGGTCTCAGGGAGGCACACAGCAGCTCACTGTGGCTGACCTACGTGACGTGCAACTGAACAAAGACTGCTCTCTTCCCAGCTCCTTCTGTTTGCGACACTTAAATCAGAGAAACAAAAATGAGCCTCTGTCTTTTAAGATAAAAGGGGTATTAGCTTTCACGAGCTTTTTCTCCTATTGTCAGAAATCAGGTCAAGGGGCCAGGTTAAACAATTGCTGTCCAGCCTTTCCTCCAAGGTAAGTGCAACTTAACTCTCTTGCTTTGCACTGCATTGCCTTTTCTCAAGTTAATTTTCATGACGGGGACGAGGACACAGAAGCTGCTTGGCCATACTGGACAACAGTTTATGCCTGCCTCACACATTTATTTTAACTCTGACTTGGCACCCTGTCTCTGAGTTTTTACATCTCAGGTTAGCACTGGGAAAAAATAATATCCAGATTTTTACAGTATGTAAATGACTTCTAATTCACAGGAGAGTTTCCATCCTTGTGAAGACCACTCTGCTAGTTATTACTTTGGAGTGTTATATCCAACTGTGAGTCTCACAGGAACAAGGACAAGCGAAGATTGGCTCAAAAGATAAGATTTCCATTTAGCTTCACTGTATCCCCAGAATCCTGTCAACCTGGGTGAGATGAAATCCAGATCTGAGCCAGACAGTCACCCCTCTCTGTAGGCATGAGCCAAGCTCCTGAACCTTTGTTGTGCAGAGAGAAGGAACATGAGTTAAACCATTCACATTTTTTTTAATTTGCAAAAAGCTAATTCTGACTGAGATTCAGAAATGCAGGCACTCCTTCTGCAAGTCTTTATCACTCAGGGCTCCAGAAGTGTTAGTAGCAAAGGTGTCTTGTCCAGCTACAGGTTTGATGCCACATCACTGAATCCCCTGCTGAGATTATCAGTCTCATGGCAGTCACAGGGAGGACAAGCCCCAAACATCTCATTCATCCCCACTGCCCTGGCAAGATCCGCACTTGAGCAAGGCATCCAAGATGCTTTGGAGCTGGGGTGAAAGTGCTGGACTCAGTCACTGCTTCTGTTAGAGGTATTAAACAGTACCAAGGGCCTGCAGGAAGCCACTAGTGAAGTGCAGGCTGCAGGAAACTCAGATTTGTTTTTGAATTAGCTCTGTACCTGTCCATCTGGCAAGACCGATTCCAGCTCAGGGGATTATCCTATCCCCTCTCTAGTGGTTTTCAGTGTTGTGCTGAACTCAGGTTTGAGTAGAAGAAAATTAAGAAGCAGAGAAGGGGAGGTGCTGCTGGAGGAAGAAATGAAATATTCTTCCCACCACGATGCCTAGCTGGCCCTGGATAAACAAAGCCCAAGATGTACATATTGAGATTACATTCGTCTTATCTGTGATCAGGCATTGCTGGAAACAGAACTTGTGAAACAACAGTGCGAGAATAACAATTTTCACTGGTAGGGAACAAGCTGTTCTTGGAATGTATAGGGGGTTTTGACAGTCTCATCAACAGACAGAGCCTGTTATAAATGCTGCCCAATTCCTACTGCATACAGCCCAGACCCACTGCAGGACCTGCCTCAATTGCAGCAGGAGGGAAATGCCTCTACATGCTTCACAATTCCACCAGATGTATATCTGCAAATTCAGGCACCTAAATATCAATAGCAATCTGTCTATGACTCCTTCCATGCCTCATTTTCAAATGTGACAAATAGAGCATCCTATACCAGGGCTGCTGAAGGAAAAAACGTGCTGAAGTCCAGAAGGTGCTCAGATTCTTTGGTGACAGAGACAGCACCAAGTGCCTTGTGTGGTGAGGAAATCATCAAGGAGGGCTGGGTTTCTGCACTCGTCTTCCGAGAGATGGGACAAACACATTCGTGTGCTCTGGTCTGTGCCCCATGGAGGGGGGCCATGCAGGCTGCATGCAGGGCACAGAACAGAGCCCAAGGAGACAACAGCAACACCAGAACCTCTTCCAAAATCCAGTACTGATGTCTGTGCCCTCCAACTCCCTCCTGTCTCACATATGCAGAGGGGAGAAACCCAAGAATGCTGAGGAAGCACGGCAGCAGGTGCCTTTCTGTGCCATTGCACCATGGTGGAAGCACTGCCTGCTTGCCCAGAGCTGCAGCAGGATGAGCTCTGGGGTCTCTCCTCCCACCACTTCTGCCTTGCAGTGGGGAACACAAGCCACATTTTCCCCCACCAGGCTGAAAGCAGAGACCTGGATGTGCATAGAGTCCTTGCAGCATCATTTGTCTCTCTCTTAACTTCATCTTGTTTGCTACTATACTGGGACCATTGCCTGTCTTGGTTTGAACCACGCTGCTGTTTTCCTGGATCACATTAGTAGCAGCATTACCAAAGCACTGCATTACAAGAGCCTGAGCTGTCAGATTTGCCTGATTTGTGTTCAGCACAACTCCGGACGGGCACAAGGCTATGCATGAGCAGATCCTATTGCAAGACTGGGGTCTTGGAACATGCAAGTGTGTGTGTGCATAAGGGTTCATGTATTTAGAGAAATAATGTTTCCCCTCCATCGAAGGCCAAGAGACTGAAATCCAAGCAAGCCTAAACTTCTTTACCATTGACGCCATAACAACATTTGAGGTTTCAAAAAGGAGCGGAAAAAATGTGTTGCTGTAGTAAGGGAATTGTAATAAGATCTTAGCCTTGGAAGGCTCTTTAGTGAAGCAGCAAGCTCTGCAACTCTTCCGCCTCCTTGAGATTTGTGAGGAGAGATGTGCCCCAAAGAATGCTAGTTATTCTGAACAGGGAGAAAATGCAGCCGAGGGTGAATGGAAAGACATCCAGGAAAAACAGAGAAGCACTGCTGTTCTGTTCTCCTAGCTCCCACCTCCTTCCCTCAGCTCAAGCAGAAGCGTAATGCAGCAGCCTGGAAGGGCTGCTGGTAAAGCAGTATGGGAGTTCATAGAAGCACTTAAAAAGAGTGAGACTGCAGCACAGAGAGGAGAATAAAGTGAGTTATGGGTTATGTAGGACCTGGCTGCAGTAGAGAGGCATGAACCCTCACTGGGAGAGACGGCAGGCAGCTCTCTGGGGCAGTGCTCCAACAAAGCTGACCTGTGAGGTGTTGCACCTTGCACACACACCTCTGCTTCTCTTTCCTTTGCAGCTGATGTGTTTATGTAGCCTATAAGTTTTGAGAACTTCTATCCCAGACAGCTGGTCATCCTAACCTACACCTTCTTGTGTCTGGCCCATAGGGACAAGAGTTGTGTGTGGATGAAGCCAGGACTGAGGTTGCTTCTCAGGGGTCAGCAGCCACTGGATCCATTGCAAGGCAGCTCCAGGTGGAAGTCGTGGAGGTAGAAGACAGCAGAGGAGACTCCAGATTGCTTTTCACTCTCTCCTCCATGTCTGGCCAGGGGGAATATTTCTTCCAGAACAGGTTTCCTTTGATTGCACTTCAGAGCACAAAGCTGCAGCTGTCCTTAGTAGTCATGGAGAGCAATTAAAGGCAAGAAAGGGTCCTTCTGTCCTTCTCACATTTCCCATTCTTAAATAACCCTGTGTAGTCTGGGCTGTAATCCACAGGCTCAGCATAATTTATTCAGTGATGTCAAAGCTGACTTACAACACAGGTATGATATCTAGGGTTATAAGAGCTAGCTCAATGAGAAACATCAGTTCAGTGCTTGATTATTATAGAAGGAATAGAGGACAGAAAAGAAAATATTATTTTTCCTTGATCAATCCATAGTGTGCCAGCACCTTTGCACAGTCTTGATTTCCCTGTCTCAGAAAAGAACATAGCAGAGCTGGAGAAGATACAGAGAGGGCAATAGATATTGCAAAGGTCTCGACTAGTGTTTATACAAAGAATAATTAGAGTAGGACTCTTCATCCAGAAAAAAAGAAAAAATGGAGAGAGGATACGAAGTCAGAAGTGTGATGGAGAAGACAAGGAAACAACTGTTTGTCATCCATCCACCACAAGGGGACCACATGAAACCATCTGGGGCACGTTCAAAGCAGACTGAGATGGTGGTCCTTCATTCACTGAGTAGTTAAGCTCTGCAGTGTCAGAGGACACTGGGTGCTGACGATTTATGTGGTTCCAAGACCACTGGTCAATATTTTACTATGCAGCACCATGGAAAATAAATTAATTGAGGACTATGAAATGCCAAAGGACTTGTGCTGGGTTCAGGAATCACAAATCACTCATTGCTTAGAAAGCGTTTGGAGTAAATTACCAGTATATTCTCACCTGTTCTTTTGCTTATTCCCAGGCATTTGTTGTCCATTCTAGGACACTCTGCCAGATCAATCTTTGGTTTGACCCAGTAACATAGGTCTTGTGTCAGGACATGGATATCTGCAGAACCCCTTGTGCAGAGTGGGCGTCACACCTCTTGTTCCCAGTACAAGTGGACACTTCTGCTTTAATCTGAGCTTGGCTTAAGCATTAAAAAAAAAAAAAAAAAAAAAATATCTTTCTAGTCCTGATTGGTGTAGGGAAAACCCCAGATATGAAGGAATAGGAAAATGGAGGCAGTGTCAACTGCTTGTGTTTCAGAAAAATAGCTATCTGGGGAATGGAGCCAGGCTGGTGGTAAACATAATAAAAACCCATTGTGCATGAATACATCAACAAAGGTACACCAGTAAGTATTGTCAGATAGGGTAGTGATTCCATGTTTTTGCAGGGCAGCAGCCCAGCCATAGCAGTAATTCAGTGAATTCTTCTGAGGACTGTGTGATACCCTGACTGCATATGACTGTTGTCTGGGAGCTGAGGGCTGGCATAAAGGTTGAGAAGGGTGAGAATTTTAGAGTTTAGCTCTAAATGGAGATTCTTCTGAAGACTTCTGAAAACTGTTCCTGAGATTGTTACCTGTTTTAGGGATTTGAGTCCAGCTATTCATGCAGAACAGAGAATGAAGAGCCGGAGCCTCCTCTGGCTTATCATTGGGAGGGAACCAACGCTCCAGATGCAACTCAACCAGAACCACTCTGTTGTTACTTGGAAATTGGCCAGGTTTGCAGCTGAGGCATTATCAAAATGTATTGCCTGTGAGCAAGATCAGCCTGAGTCTTTGAGTTTACAATGAAAGCTGAATATCGTACAGAAGTTAGTGTGTATTTTGTCACAAAAACATATATTTCATTAGGGCTAATCAAGGAGACAGGTTGAGACCTCAGTGCTTGGGATCTTAACCGTGTTGGTAGCTACCATAGGATGGATGTTCAACATACATACAGCAAGATCTGTATCAGCACAGCTCATCCCAGCATGCCAAGCAAAATTATTGACGCAAATTGCACTGCTTGCTGATAGAGCTGTCTCTGTGGTCAAAAATCCAGTAAAGGCTCAAGATATTGAACGGACACTGAGCAGAAGTTTACTCTTGCTTCATGTTAGCCATGTAAAACTTAGGTGCCTGGTCCTAATCTTTGACAGTTGTTTTAAGATGGAATTGTTCATCCTCTGGACACTGAGGCATCCGAGACAACAAGTTTAGACCAGACTTTCAGATGATTAACATTAGATGACATAAATTCCTCATGAGAGTTCTTGAATTTTAATTCTGGCTTCAAATCTGTTGCTGGCAGCTCAAACATTTCCATGCAAACTTTCTTTTCTCTACAGTTTAAGGGAAAAAAGTTCACTGTTCTAACTTAGTGGAGACTTGAACAGGTAAGGATTTGTAGAATAAATTCCTATTCAAGTTTCAATCAAATTTTAAATAAAGTGGCTAAAACCAGGCAGCTATAAAATGATGACAGACACCATTCTTTTCGCCAGTGATGGGGTATTGCACACAACAGGACTTAGTTTTCGTAAGATCTTCCTAATTACAGTTATTGTATTATTAAGTCTCTGTTCTTTTGGGATACAAGTGATAAAATTTAATGGAAATTCTGTAGTAGTCACAATTCTAAATCTGAAAGAGAAGTCACTGTAACTGTGAGGGATGTGCAAACTGCTGGCCTGATCCTGCCACCCAGTGTGCATGATATTTACTTGCTTGAATATGTCCATTAATCTCAGTGGAGCTATTTACATGCAGCAACATTATAGGTTCACACCGGCCTTCAGAAACATTGTAGGTGTTTGATGCATTCAGCCACTAATTCTGCAAAGGGAATTAGGACAGATCTTCTGATGGAGAATATGGATTTTTTTTCAGTACTTTTTTAATAAGTCTGTTCTCACACATTCATCAGCTATGAGACTGGGTATCAATATATACCAAGAGGTAAATATAATGGATAGTGAGATTTTTTAATTAACATCTGGAAAGAATTTTGAACTACTTCTCATGACAAATATGCAATTTAAGGCAGAGGGTGTAGGAGAAAAGCTGAATTTTATTCCTCTTCTCTATGTTTAATGAGAAAATTTGGTCTCTGAAACAAATGGATGACAAAATGAATAGTAGATTTCCACCCATAGCCAACAAAATACACTTATCTACTGGTAGATGTACAAAGTATCCATATTTTGCTTATTGGCCCCTTGCACAAACTGGTCATGCATGTCTGGAGTAAATTATTTACATTTTCAAACATAACAAACTAAAAAGGCAATGTGCAGGATTTTAAAAAAAACACTCTGTTGTATGTGTGCAAACTTATAAACTTTGCTGCTCTTGCAGGGGTGTAGCTGAGGACAGAAAGTTACCCTTTGAGTTTGGGTGGTTTTGTGAAATATATTTGAAAACCCCCACAATATGCCTCCTAGAGTCATAAGTCAGCAGTTGGGTGACTGGTTTGAATTAGGACAATGAACAAAGACAAATGAAACATAATCCTTCACGTCTGTACATTCTGGAGGCTTTCCTCTTCGTTTGGTGTCAGTACTGAACCAAAAGTATTTAGAGAGGCAATATTATTGAACACAACAAATAGGAAGCAAAGCATAATTTTTGTTAGGGGTAAGTCATCCCTTAGGCAGAAGCATTCCATCAGTCTTACTGCATTTCACTGCACTGAACTATGGTTAATTTGTGGTCGGAAAAAATAGAGGCACTGTGGTTATTGAAAATTATATACTGTGTTTCCAGTTTAAAGGGGGGAAAAAAAGCCATGTGTTGTAAATATAATTTTTTTTCTTTAATTTTAAAAACAAAAGTCCATTTGAATGATCAGTTTGGGTTCTATTCAGCACCTATAGTAACTATGCTATTTCACTGCCCATTTAGGAAAATTTCTCCAGTGGGAAAATGAAAATCAATACGGTTGAAGAATTGGCAGCTATGAGTTAACTGTGTTCTTGTGTCAAGCTCTTTACAATGGTGACAATATTTGCTCCCTGGTGGTACAACTAGAAAAAGAACATTCTTGTTTTGTGCGATGACAATTATTACCCATTAGAAGAAAACGCCAACACAAATGTTGGAATCTCCCATAATTTGGGATCTTTAACTCAGGACCATAGCTTTTTCCAGAGGATATATGCCAAACATTACAGGCTTGAGGTAGGAATTGCTTGTTAAGGCTTGTTTCTTAGGAGGTCAGGATAAATGTTCAAAATGATGGTTTTGACCTTAAGAGTTTTGGCTTGGGGATTGCTATTTGGGACATGGTTTTTATATAGTTGAGCCTTGACCATAGGAACTTCCTTAACAGAGATAGGTAATGTTGATGGTGTTCTGTGTATATTTTGCTTTCAAAAGACTGCATTTTTCTGCAAATCACTGAACCCTGAATATTGTCTACTGTTCATCCAAGAGAGATAAACAGGTAGTCAGAAATGAAAGATTCTCTCTTATTACTTAGGCAATATTTTCAAAAGAGGAAAGCTTCATTTTCCGAGGGGTGAAATGACTGAGGCCAGCTTGAGTAACACACTAAAGGCCTCCAAACACAAAGGTCTGTGTTTCTGGGGACAGAACCAAGAAGAAGTCCTGGTAGCTTGGTGGTACAGAAGGCAGAGGTCCTCTGTAGACATAGGATGGGCAATGGAGGATTTTGTACTGCTGGTGTAATTGGCTGCTGGACTGAGATGGACGCTCTAAACAAGTGCAAAGCTGAATCTGCCTTTTCCTGCTGTCACAAATCTACACAGCTAGTGGCTTTTTTGGGTAAAATGTCTCTGCTTCCAAAAGTGACCTTGAAGCAGAAATTTTGAATGTGTCATAAGCCTGTTTTGTCCAATTTTATGCAGCTTCTGGTTCTCCAGGGCTGTAATCAGTGTGTCAGTTTGCCTTGGGGAATGTGCTCATATTATATTGATAGGTCTGCAGCTGGGTATTAATAACAACTATTACTGGTTCAGCCAGGGCTAGAAACAATGGAAAAAATATCATGATAAACTCTCAAAACTTGGTTGCAATTTTGCAAGCACAAGTAGTTTTGGAAACTTCAGATAAGCTTCCAAAGGTTTGGACCCAGGTCCAACCAAAACCTAAACTCTAAAATTATGAGGCTTGTGCATCACTAACTCATACTCTTATATTTACTTCCATTGGGAAATACTAAACATGTTATGGATTTTTGCATGCCCCAGTTGGTTCTCTGTGCTGGCTGCGATTGTTATAGTCCCTCTGCCTTTGCAACTATATAGACATCAATAAAGATGAATAAAGCTGGGCAGTCAGATTCTAATTTATGCTGATCATGTTGGATGGCTCAGGGCACTTCAGCACACATGCTTAGCCAGTGACCTTTCACACTCTCCTTCTAGATCAAAGCATTTTATTCTTCCACTTCCAAGAAAATCACAAAGACAAAATTCCCCTTCAGCACGCCTTTATTAATCTACAAAGGGCTAAATCCTGACGCCTTTAATCTGCTCCTACTCGTCACTGCAATGATTTAAAGAGTAGAGCATTGCCTTCAGAGTTCTGGGCCCAAAATCAACATGTAGAATGGCCAAATTCTCAGTGGATATAAATGAAGACAGGACCACTGCTTTCAAACAGGATCTCTATATTCTCAATATTCCCTTGAAGATAAACTGTCTCTCTGTGAATTTGATAAATCCTGAGCAAAAGTTGAATTTCCCTGATCCATTTTTTCCTTTGTTGCTTTCAACTGAGCACTCACTGTCTTCTTGCAGAAATTTGTTGTACCAGGTCTTGCCCGGTTTGGCCAATTATTACTGGGTGACCCTTGGAGAGGTACACAGGGCTGAGCAGATCCTCATTGCTTGATAGGATCTAATTAGATAACGCCTAATCTAGGTTTCTGATAATACAGATTGCTTCAAAAGTAAGTGTGTTTAGAAAATTTCTACCAGTGTTCATGGAAGAGGATCTGTTTGTTGCAATCTGTTTGGGTCTCTGAGTCTTGTTCTCAGGCTGTAACAGGCGAACTCCCACAAAACTCACTTCCAATTTGCAACTGTGTCAATGAAAGGAGAATCAGGGCATCTGATACATGAGACTAAAAACATTTTCAGCAATTGTGGATTGGTCATAATTTCAATTTTCCTCCTCCTGATTAATTTCCATACTTCTAAAGAGACAAACTTCTGTTCACTCCTTATGGTTTATGTTTGCTTGTGTATGATACTATTTAAATGTACTTTAAAATATCAAGCAAACTCAGTTTCTTTCTGGTGCTGAGCTTCCTCTTCAAGCAATGTTCTCAGTCTGACTACATCCCAATTAAAAAAATATGCACAACTACTTATTTTTATTTTTAAATTTTTCATTAGTTCTGACAGCAGTTAGTAATCACTGCAAGGATAAAAGGTTTGGTTAAAAACATTGCAATTAATCTATTTCCCTCAAGACAACATCTGGTTTTCTACTGAGTACCTTTTCACAGTGATCCCTGCTTTCCACAGAATTGTCTGTTTTAATTAAAAACATAAATACATTTAAATAAAATTGAAAACTAAATATTATAGCTAATACTTGGAATAGAAAAACTTGATTTTTGAATCCTGCTGAAAATATCAAGGTTTTCCCCAGTAAGCATGTTTTTTAGGACAGCTCAAGGAATTTCTCTTTTATGAATGTTTTACCTGGCACACAATATGCCAGCCGAAAACCAATTAATACTTAGTGATAATTATCTGAGACTGAAATTTCTGCCTATATTCATTTTTAATGATGGTTTTGAAATATTAAAATCAAGGAAATGGGCAGATCAGATGACAGATTCATAACTCAGATGTGATGCCATGGACAGGTTTAATAAAATGAAGATGAATGCATGCTTTTAATGAGCTAGGACAAAGCTAGTATGTTAATGAAACATCAGTTTTTAGACATCTCACCAGAGTGAAGTTCCTTTCTCCTGCTAGAGTTTGGATCGAATTTCAATTTCAGGTGTTTATCACACACTTTAGAGAATTAGATAACAAGAGGAAGATCTCTTGGTCCACTACTGCCACAGGTCTGCTTGGAGCAGCGACATCTTCCTGCAGACCTTCAAAGACCACTGACCTCAACACATACTCTGGATGCTCCAAGGATGGTCATTTTACACGTTCAGAGCTCTTCTAAGGGGCATGCAATGGCTCTGAGGGGTGTGAAAAAAAGAATTTACTAGGAATAAATGCACACTAGTACAAATGGTGCAACATTAAACTGCTAGAGTCACAACAAGTCAACATATGCGCAGACATACTGAGCTGAAAGGCTGTTATTTCATCTTTAGCTCACACTCTTGTGTCTGGCTTTTGAAAACACACCCATTATGTACAAGTTTGTGCATACATGGATTTTTGCATTACTTTGCAGTCTCTGTAGCCCTTTGTCCTTTCATGACCACAGTCATAGTTATCCACATGGGGTCTGTAGGATGCCTGCAGGATGGAGGTATGCTCTCACCTGTTTTCTGGGTCCTTGCATCATGAATAATGACTTCTGGTAATATAAAATATCCTTGAATCAGTAGATGCTGCTGCAATCCCATTCTACCCGTATAGCAACAGTCTCAAAAATTTTTGTCTCAAACACACAAACCAAACAAAAGCTAATGTGATGTTTTAAGAGCTCTTGCCATTCTGAGAGTTTTGTAGGTGCAGTCACAGACATTGAAAGCAGAAGGATATTTCTAACCCCCAGCTAATTGCATTACTTCACTATTTTCCTTGCCTTGTCTATCTCTGTTTCCCCCAGCAAGAAAGGTACAGCAGTGCTAAGAAACAGTGTTCCTGATGCAACCACATGTATTTGCTATTCAGCCTTCACAAACTGCTTCTTAAGCCTGGGTCTCACTCAAATTCACAGGGACTTGCTGAGACTTAATTCCAATTTCTGAACTGCTTTGAGGTCCTTGCTGCCAGATAGCTTGTTTCAAACAAGTGCTAAAAAGGATCGTGTTACTACCCCAGCTCAGGCCAAAGCATTTGGCAGCACAGTGAGTGATTTTCAGCCCACTGGCCTGGCTCACACAATTTGACTGTAATTCAGCATCTCCTGGCAGGATGCTCACACTATTGCCTGCCTATGGGTTTGTGCCAGCTAGATGCTTCATTCCTGTAGAGGATGAAATGGGGCCAGGTACCAAGTAGATGTGTCATCTTTGAAAGTCTCCTGCCTGCTTTGTTTTACTTATAATGACTTTCATGTTATGGCTCACTTGCCTGAAGGACAGCATGACGATGCTAATCTCTTTGGGAATAATGCAGAAGAGTTCATTATTAGTGAGCTTCTGGAAACTGAGATCCACAGCTCTTCGGTAAGAAGATGTCCATGAGAAACCTTGCAGTTAGTCAGCGATGGATGTCCATTACAAATGACTCCCTGGCCTCAGAAAAGAGATATTAGGCCTTGGAAACCCCAAGGGGGATATCTGCAGGGACAAGAGTTGCAGTTCTCTTCTGGACCCCCTCCACCTGAATGAGGAAAACTGCAAATAAAGCATCTGCAAGAGACAAATGTGGTTTGAGCAATTTATGCCCGTGTAACACTCTGTTATCAGCCATAAAGCCAATAGCATTTGTGCAGGTTATGGGGTAAAACTATCACCTTTTAACCTCAATCAGCAAGCCGGACCTAGGGATGGGAATACACAGCACTGGTGAGTCCAAGACTCCTGCTACACTGTCAGACAGTATTATCGGACAATGAAGTTCTCCCATGAATATTGGAGTTTTCCCAGCAGACAGGTGTTCATCTGGCTGCAGGAACAATCAAAGGAGATGTCCTACATGAGGGAAAAAGACTCTATGGTCTCATGATTCAGGAAAGATGAACAGAGTAATTGGATGGATGCTGCCATTACAGACATGTTTCCAGTTTCTTTGTAATGTTCATATGCTTCAAAGATGCTGTGCAGTCTGCAGGCAAGGACACACTGCTGCAAACAAGAATGGAGGACACATGTCCCTGGGCTTTATCTAACATCTAACCTTGCTTTCATGCTATCTCAGAAGGGGAAGGTCAGGGAAAATTGCTATCTTTTCCCAACAAATTGAGCAGATAAGCAAAGTCCTGCAATACTAGTTGGCAAAGACAACTGCCTCTTTAAAGTCAGCCACTCGCACTGGCAATGCTGCGAGCACCCGAGCTGATGAAGAGGTCTGGGCTGAACAGCTCTGAGTGCCACAGAGCTGATAGGAGCTGAGGCCATGACCTGTGCAGCTCAGTGGCAAACATGTGAGGCAAAAGTCCCTTTTGGCCCAGGCTGTGAGTGATTATAGAGCTTTAGCCTTGGGGTTCAGGCTGAGCATGACACCCAAGGCCAGTTGGCAGAATAGCTGAAGCACTGGAGACCCCAAAACCTGTAAAACAAAGAAGAGCAGAAGACAAGAGAGGGTCTTCATCCTTCACCCCTGAGGGGCTGATAGTTTCTTTCCAGATCTTCAACGCCACGTAGCAGACACATCCACGGGGCTCACTGTCCTGCACCCCGGGATTATTTGTCCCCTGTCCCTCACACTGTGTCCTCTCCGTCCCTCCCCTTCCTTGAGTGACCTGACACGGATGGTATTGCCACACTGCGTGATGCACTGGCAGGGGACACGCTTACATCATGCGACCTGCACGCTGTGGGGCAAACCCCACTTGTCCATGTCAGAGCCTCACCTGTTTTCAGAATCAGTAATGACACACAGTATGGCAAACCATGAGGGAAGATGCAGTAACATCACTATTAAAAAGGTTAAGTAATCAGTAGGAAGTTAAATGAAAAGTGAGGAGCTAGCTAGCTTTCCAGGGAATGTCAAAGCATAACTGTGAGTATGTATATATATTTACATATATTTATATATATGTCTTCGTATGTATATATTTATTTGCGTCTGTGTAAAAGATGAGGTTGGTTTTAGAAAAGGATTTGCAGGTATTCTGTATTTCCTCTGGTATGCTATTTCCTCAGATAATATGACTGACTGATGGGGGGGGTTGTTACACATCTATTTCCTATTGCAGACAGAGCTATTACTTAGGTAATCAATATTTAATCTCTATTAGGGGGAGTAATTTTTAAGCCTACTTTAAAAAGCGCATCTGCAGCACTTGATATAAATCATAGCCATGCAGAGCTGTGCTGGACTCAATCTTTTGTATCTCAGGGGAGGAACAGGCCTTTGCATGGGGGGAAAAGGAAGGAAAGAAACCCAGGAGACTTTGATAGTTCTATTTCAGGCAGTGGAGTGAGTCCAAAATAGCACAGGCTGGATTCACACCCTGATTTTTGCAGGGGTGGTACAGAACATGGGGAAAGGGTATCAGCATCTGTCCTGTGGTGAGTCAGAAGCCGCAGCCAGAGCTGCAATGATCCTTTTCTCCTCTGCTCCCAGAAGGCTTGGTCAAAGCTGAGACATTTTGCAGAGATATGTCAGCTCATAGCTGGAAGGGCTTGGGACAGGCTGACAGAGACAGACTCAACTGCTAGAGGCTGACTAGGAATGTGGAGAATAAGATTTAATCCTTTCCCTGCCTAATTTGGAGTGATCCAGGATGGAGATGCTGGTCTGGGTCAAGTAGAGCAGGAATTTGACTCAGTTCTGGTCAGACCTTTCTTGTTTCCTATTCAAGGCATAGTTTCAAAGCAGCCTCAGGAGACTGCGTTACCAGGTTTTTGAAGCATCCCCAGCATGCAGTGTAACAAGGGATAAGATGTGAACTTCCCTGCTCCTGTGTCTCAGTGGCTGCCAGTGGTCAGACTGGTCCCAGTTCAGGCAGCGCTTACAGCAGTGTGAGCACAGGGTGCTTCTCCCTGGCCTGTTGCTGTGCCGTCCACCCTGGCTGCCTCAAGGGAGCATGAGGACTCCCAGCCTCTCCCTCCGAAACACCTCCATAATCATATAGCAATATAGATTTTTATGCTAAAATGCCCTTTTTCAGCGCTTAAAGATACATACTAGGTGAATTTAGTAGGAACTGGATAGTGTAAATTTCCTGGCTTTGAAGTGGAAGTTGTGCCAATTTTAACAATATTTGAATAAATCAAGAAAAAGGCAAGGCTGAGACATGCACCTGCGTGCCCAGCACTGAAATGCATCTGACACATCAATTTCCCTACCTACTGCAATGATATAAACTTGTGACTGTTCTCCCCAGCTGCTAACTGCTCTCATAGAAATACACACAGGATTGGGACACCTTTAACAGCAAAGAGATATATTGTTTGGATGTGATGTGGCTAAAGACTTTAAGAAAACATTTCAGTATTCGGCATAAAGAAAAGGGGGGGACTGAGATTTATCAGAAATAAACACTGAGTCAACACAGCTTCATTATTTGCAGTCACAGTTCAAGGCCAGCAGAATGTACCAGGCACACAAAGGGCATGCTGGCCCAAGGCTGCTGAAAGTTAATATTGTGCAAGACTTCTGCAGATGTGGAACAGCAAACTATTCTGAAAGCCAATGCTCAGTTCAGCAGAGATCAAAATCAGCAGAGAGAATGAGCACAGAACAGCATCAGAAGGCAATATGTAGTCCACTCATGCTAAAAAAAAAAAGAAAAAACCATTTATGCCCTTAGTTTCATTTGCTTCCAGGTCTCTGCTTTCTGTCTGTTACCAAATGCATTGTGGCTTGCTTCTGGGCTCCTGTTTGGAGAGGATCTCAGCACTTTCCAGAATAAAAAATAAAATGCTTAGTGTGACTGAGGGAATAATTTATTCCAGGATCTGCTCCTTACAGACAGTGTAGATGTGCCAGGGTTGGCTCTGGTTTATAAACAGCAGGGACAGAGGTTTTTCTTCTCCTAAGGGAGCTAACCCTGTAGGGCATCAACTGCTGTGGTTGCTGCATCTCCTGCCTGGCATGAGTTGAAGACAGTATCTTGACTTATTTCAAGACTAATGCTGTATGCTTACTGGTTTGATCAGCCTGAAGTGCCAGTCCAGTACATTAATGAACCTGAAGACTTCTGTCATGACAGTTCAAAGCCTGATAATATCTGTGGAGTTATGTCTGGCAGCAGCCCCTTCCAGGAGCTTCAGGGGAAAATGCAAGAAAGACACAGCAAATTCTCATTAAATAATTTATGCATAGGAAAAACTTTGATGCTCTTTACTAGTGGGAGTTTCTTGCTCGGATTTGTAGGAGTTTGTATCCCCTTTGAAAAGGAATATTTTGGCTCTTACCTTCTGTGGATGTTCTCAATAAGTAGTGGATGTGCCTTTTTTAAAATTTGCCTGAAATAAGACAGTTTCACTTGTTTCTCCTGCTGGGGAGAGGATGTGAGAACAAAACACCCCCTGACAGAACTTAACCACCTTTTTTAATGTTCTCCTGGAAAGCACTGGGATACTGATGATGAGGCGGGTTTAAGAAAGTGATGAAACAAGATGTTTGAATAAAGCTGTGATGGTGGAAAACACTTGCAGGAGTCACAGAAAATGGGTAGAAACCCAAATCTTCACTTGTTCTTTAGATTTTTCAGTATCAAAGATTCTGTCTGTGTTTGGCTTAAGATTGTGTTCATATTTCATAAAAGATAGTTTGTGCCCACCTTCTTCAAACAGTTTGTTTTAAATTTAGAGCTCTCTGTTTGGACACTTTATTTATGGTTACATATCAAGATATGTCTTGGCAACATGTCCTCCCACAAATGACAAATATTTGTAAAATGGTTTGAATTGTGTACACAGAGACACAAGACAGCACAAGCTGAGCTTTTCCAGTGATGTCTGTACAGTAGTTTTGTAGTTTTGTGCTGTAACTGTGATGCACAGCCTTGCTCCAGAATTTACTGTTCCAGGCTTCTGCTCCAAACAGGGCTGTAAATTACCATTTCAATGGCTTAGTTTTAATTAACCATTTTCCCAAGGAAGATTCCAAACAGTAAAAAAGCAGGGCATGGATATCAATTTCCAGGTTTTGTAGTATTGTGTAATTCTCTGCCTACTTTTGTGGGGTTTTATGTTTTCCAACTTTCCTTAATCCCATCTAAATGATCAATATATTTTTTTCAGCCCTAACTCTTAAGTGACTCTCTCTAAAACCTAGGTAATGCCCAATATGTTTTGTTCCCATTTGAGGGTTTACCCTATTTCAGACAAAAAAAGCAATTTCAGTGAAGTTGAAATGTATGGTTTTGGTTTCAGGGCTACCTCTCTCTGACATAAAACTACTAAGCCTTTATTGAAATATATATGATTCTACCATAAACGCCCCCTTTATAGAATGCACCTGGTGAATATAATAGAAAACATATTTGTTTCTCATAAGAAACCAAGCAACTGTTCTGCAATAATATATAGTCTATTTGATATTTAAAAGGTCATAATTTTACACAAAGAAAAGAAAAATGCAGGCATAGTAAAAAGTAACATTAAAAAATTTAGCTGTACATCTCACACATCTGCTTTTGTATTACGCTGATAAAAGCAGCTGACTTGCATACGGCATGCTCTAATAACAGAAAGAGAGACTGAAATAACGTCTCTATACCTCACTTGCCCTCAGATTTAGCATTTTCCAGTCCATAACAATTTAACCTCCCAGTCCCTTGGGAGATAAGAACATGATTCCCATTTTTTTAGGTGGGGAGAACTGAGGCATGGGATGGATAAACATATTTCCAAATGCCACACAGGAAGCCCGCAGGAGAGCTGGAGTAAACCCTGGTTTGCTGAGTGTAAGATCAAGTTCAAAGAGCCTCGTCTGAATGGTTGCACATAACATACTGTGTATTAGGACCTCCAGTAGACCATGCACTACTTGACAGTGCAGGAGCATAAACTACTCCACAGGAGAATACAAACCTACGTTATATGTAAAGTGAAGTCTATCAGATGTAAAGTCTCCTGTGGCCCTGGGAGCAATTCCTAACCGTTGGATGTGCAGCACCGACAAGGAGGAGCCAGGTCCTCTGCATTCCTGGAGCAGGTCTAGAGGATGACCACTCCTTCCAGTCAAACCATATGGGGGGATCACAACAACCTCCAAGATCTTCCTCACCTAATTTGCACTTAAAGAAATGCAGATCGTATATGTACAACATGTATGACAGCTCTTACAGTACAACATACACCCTGGCTGGGTTGCTGCCTTTTTCACCCTTGTTTTATTAAGACCAATGGTGAAATTCCCACTGATGAGCTTACTTAAGGCTTAGAAGATAACCTATGCCAGATCCAAATTAAGGCAGTCAGGAGCCACAGCACTTAGTATTGAGAAACCAGTATTTCAGGAGCATTTGGCCTCTTAGCAGAGCCCAGTGTCTAAGCTCCACTCCTGGGTTTCCTTGCACTGTGGGGGAAGGCTGGGTGCTCACAGCCCATCCTAGGAGACATCCCTGGCTTGGGACGAGACTGTCCCACCATGCCAAAAACCCACATGGCTCTAGAGAGAATAGGATTTTCTAGTGAGTAATGATGTTACTCACCTGAAATGAGATGGTTTGTATCTATCTTTCAGGGGCTGTTTTAGTATTTTGCATTGATCAGTGCTTGGAAAAGGGTCCGGACTCTCAAGTCCTGTGGGAACGTGCTCACACCCAGGTCTGGACAGCCACACTCACTACATGCTTTCTAGTCCAGCAAAACTTTCTTTTGAAGACATTAACATAATTTATATGGATGGGGCTAAAGTTTCTTCCCTACCCAAAACATCAGGGAAGGAGATAACTTAATATCTTGAAAAAATATCATGATATCTTGAAAAGCAAGAGAAGTGGGATGAATCCTCTAAGGACGGAAGGATCTGAATGTAGCCTTCCCTCATCTTACTGGACTGCCCTGCTCTGTAGGCACTGAGGGAAGCAGTAGGTGCTGCTATGCTCTTGGAGGAGACTGGTGCCATTAGTGTTCCCAGCACCTTTAGTGTTTAAATAGCTTCTCAATTCTCAAGTGTCTACATTAGCTTAATAACCCTTGATTCTTGATGGAAAGGACTGACTCAAAATCCTCATTTACACGAGAGCATGTATTTGAATAGGGAACTAATTTTTTTTTTGAGGAAGGAAGGAAGGCAGGAAGGAAGGAAGGAAGGAAGGCAGGCAGGCAGGCAGGCAGGCAGGCAGGAAGGAAGGAAGGAAGGAAGGAAGGAAGGAAGGAAGGACCAATGAAGATACACATGGTTTGTAATCTGGTTTTAGCATCCTCAGAATTGTGCATACCAGGAATAGCAAACACTGCCTTCTTTGGGCTGCTGACTGCAGGTGATCTGGATGCATGAGCAGAGTCATTTTCATTACAGTTTTGCTTTCCTCTTTGAACCCTCTCAGTGCTTCTTCTCATCTTGAAACTTTTTGATTCCTTTCCTGTGATAATCTTCCACATTTCCAAAATCAGATTAATGAGAAAATTGCGCTCTTTGGACAAAAGTCCTTGCATATAACAATGGCAGAAAAATATGAAAAAAACAGTCTGTGCTAGCAGTTGAAACAGGATGAAATTGTCAGAGTTGGACTCCTGGGTTCAATATTTCAATGTTCGACATTGTTGCTGTGTAAACCACTCAACAACTCTGTGCCTCGCTTTCTTTCTCTGTGAATTCATGCATTAAATGTTATTATTCCTTTCCCCCTCTTATTTTTTTTTTACTGAACTTCGACTGTGTTTTGCACCACACCAAGCATAATTCCTGCTCACAGGAATACAATCTAGCAAGTGGTATTGTTTATTTAGACAAAGCTCTGGGTATGCAGGTGATATACTCTAGGGCAAGCACGGCATCTTCCTGTTTCTTCTTTAAAGAGCACACTTTAGGAAATATAACAATGAAGATACCACCATTGCCATCACAGTCTGAACCCACTTGAGGAATGTGTGCAAATCCTATTGGCACAGGACCAGGCTTCTCATGGTTGTTGGTGCTGACCTCCTTGAGATACCCCTAAGAGGAAAGGAAGCATTAGGACCAGCAGGTAAGCACAGGGCCTGGGTTTCCCGAGACTAAGGGACTTGCCAAGGTTACCTAGAAAGTCTGTGGCAGAGCAGAGATTTAAACCTTCAACTATAGGGTGCTGTCTTCACTCCCCTTGGTCGTAGGAGCTATATACTACATAGCAGGAGGGGTGGCTGAATTGAAGACAGTAGCTTGTTCATTGCACTGGGACATCAGTTTTGCCACAAGACCTGAAAAAGTTTCAGGGTCAACAGCAGTACTGCAAAATGAGAGCAGAGCTGAGTGTCCCTCCCATGAAAGCCTCGTAGCACAGCATTATGGGGAAGGATGGCTCTTACTCATGGGGTATGGGTGACATGCAGCATTGCCAGCTTGTGGCCAGCCAGGATTAAGAGCAAGCTTTTCCTCACCCCTGCCCTGTTTGTAGTAACGGTGAACTTGGCTTAACAAAGAAGAGACTGGTTCTCTTTTTCTGTTGTTGTAGTTTTTGGCATCATTGCCTTTGACTCCAGAAGTGTAATAAGCAACAGTTTGCCATCGTGCATCAAATACACTGGGGTTGTTTACAACCTTTACAGAAAAAATGTTTTCCTTCAATCAAGACACTTCCTTTTCTTAAAGAAAATAAACAGCAGCTCCAGAGCCAAGCTCCCTAGTGAATGGTGTCTCCAGAAGCTGAGGGCTTCATGGATAAAAGCCTGATGCTGACCACAAGGTCCCTGCACTCTGCGCAGGGCAGAGTTGCACTTTGCTCGCCCGGGGCTGCCTGCCCAGGGGCAACTGCAGTGGGCAGGCTGCCTTGCGCTGTAGGCAGTCCCTGCTCAGGTCCTGGCCTGATAGGCTCTTCGTTCCAGCTGCTTTTTGTTTTCCCTCCCTCTCGCTAACCGATTTATCTCCCTCCTCTCCGTATCTCTGCCCCTTCCTTTGTTTTTCCTTTCAGCTAATCCCTTCCTGCTTTTCCCCTGGCCCCTTCTGTGTTACATACACACAAACACTTTTCTATCCAGGGAAGTTGATTTAGATTAAGGGAAGGGATGGATTTAAGAAAGAATAGCTCTCCCTGAAAAACTCCACATACAGATGCCCTAATTCTGGAATAAAAGCATTTTCCAATGCACACAATCCTTTGTATATAGGAAATTAAACCAATTCAGCTTGAAATCATCCTGCTAGGATTGCAAGTGCTCATCTGATTATGCCGAGATTTAATTGGGAACACCTCCTCATGCCAAATTTGCCATAAAGACAAGATCCTGTTCCACTTCCAGGCGTGCATGGATACCCTTTCTAAATCATTCAAAGAAAGCAATACATCTGCCGTCCAACCAACCATGAAGAAATCAGGGAGCTAACATAATATTTGCAAGCCAAACTCTGCTCACTCTTCTGCAGTACTCCTTTGTCTGTTTAGACTGCAAACTCCAGGGTGAGAAAACTTTCTCTGTTTTTTATGTGGTGCCTGGCACAGAGAGATCCCAGCCTTCATTGTACGGTCATGGCACAGCAAACAAAGGAATCAGCAGAAAGGGTTGTGCTTTCACAAGTGCCTCCCAGTCCCATGCAAACTTAACTCCCTTTGACATCTGCAGGGCAGCAGTTTTTGCCTCACCCAAATTTAGGAACCAAACTTAGCCAGCTGCTCTCCAGAGGCCTCCTGTACAGCAACCTGGGAGAAATGGGCTCCTCTAGAGAAATGACAGAAATTGTTCATCTCCATGGTAGAGCTTCTCCCCAGTAAATTTGGGAGACACAGGATCAACTGCCTCAGTTAAGTGCCTCAGGTTGGGTTTCTGAATACACCCACTGGCACTTTCCCCCAACATAGAGGAAGTTTTATGAAGAACAATGAAAACAGTGGGAAGCCAATGGGTAGAGAAGGGGTGGGAAGAGAACATGCCTGAAATATTTCATGGAGCAAAGGCAGGGAGAAGCACGAAAGCTGAACTGAACAAAGATTAGTATCCAGCAGGACTAGGTAAGTCCACAGGCAATGAAGAGCCCCATGGCTGCTTGGTGGCTCAAAGAGTGGCCACTCCACATTTACAGTGGTGTTGGGATGCAGACTTTGGTCTTCCTACTCCAAGCCTACAACTTTGTGCCGCACACAAGCAGACAACCTCTGTGCAACACGGGGCACTACTGCAGGGAGCTCCCAGCCCCAGCATTATAGCTGTCTCACAGACATCTTGGGTTATTTACACATGAAGCATTTGGAGGTCCTAGGGGTACAGCTGCCACTTCAGTGGACTACGGCTGCCCAGAGTTTTCTGGACATGGCTATTTTTCCCGTTGTGCTGGTTCAGTTGACCATGTGTTTTGAATGAGGAGATATTCCCAGAAAATGGGTACTTGATTACAAAACAAAGCCAAACTTCCAGTGAAGTCTTCCATGGTCACTCATCGTTGTGCTCCTTGCACCGGGACAACATGTGTGCATCAAGGCCAGAATTGACACCCATGAACTAGAGGCATGGCTCACCTTTCAGGCAGCAGTGACTGTGTCCATGGGTTCCTGAACAGCTTTGGAAGATAATCCAGAGGCCACGTTCAGCCTCTAAGGTGATGGCGTTGGAACAACTCTTTGTGTTTTGCAACAATCTGGCATTATGATCCCTGACATTAAGATTTCCAGCTAACAGAGTTTTCATTATGATCCCTGACATTAAGATTTCCAGCTAACAGAGTTTTGTTTATGTATTTGAGAATAACGCCAGCAAACTCTGATTTGCCTATCCATAGATGGCATTTGCTACTTGCTATGTAGGAAGCATCCCATGCAAATATCATCCTGTTCTCCTACTCCTCTAAATCTATTTTCTGAATTTTTGCATGACATGGGTTACGGCCTGCTTCAAAATTTCACTTCAGTGCTCACAAGAACACTACTAAGCCTGAAAAACTGGCTGGAAAGCTGGCCAGACTTCTCTTTACCATTGGGAAATCCACTGAAGTTCCAGATTCAAGGGGGGAGACAGGAAATGACCTGTAGCATCAACAACCATTGACATTAATTTCAGCTGAAAGGAGACACCAGCAGCTGAAGAGCCACGCAAGCTCATTTCCTCTCCTCCAGCTGTCGCAGGCTCCAGTTCAGCTGAACCAGAGTTCAGGGCTGTGGTGAGACATGTTGGTCACATCTATGCTTGTAAAGTAAACAAGCACAGCATGGTCTGCACTTGGTTCCTAGCCCACTTGATTTTTTGGCCCAGGCACAGTGGCCGGCACCAGGGAGATGTCAGCTCGGTTTCTCCAGGGCTTCTTGGGAACAGCGGCTCCTCTGCAGCCTGAGCTATGATGCTTGGTGGCCCTGAAGGTCCCACCCTGGCCACATGTCCGTCTTCTCTCCCTTGCACTCACCAGTCTGCTTTCTGAACCATCCCAATCTCTTACAGCACATTAAGCCAATCTTGCCCATGAGCTCATGAATAAATTCGTATGTTTGTGGCCCCAAGTGAAACTCCGACCTCAGAGTCTCACAGCTCAATCCTAAAGGCAGTGGATTTGTTCTGTGCAACTGAGGCAAAATCAATCCAATATTTTATGGAAAAAAAGTTATCCATGCAAGCAAAACATGCTTAGGAATTGGACTGTGGATGCCCAGAACTCAGAAGCTATATGCTATGTCATACAGTTGTTACTTGCTGCTATTAAGACAGTGAAATTTGTGAGCAATTGAGATGCAATTCTGAATAGTACCTTGGTTTACTGTGGCTGTTAAATGACCATTCCTGTTCATCTGTCTATAGATTGACCATCCCCTTATTTTTTTCTTTAAGGAGATTTTGCACAAGAAAATGATGAACCTGGAAGAGGCAGGAACCTCAAGCAATTGTGTTTGAGATGAGATCTGTGAGGGTTTCCTCGCAGCTAGCCATGAAGCCCACAAAGTCCAGCAGGCTTTCCTCATACAATAGATACCAGGATCTCTTGTCCTTGGCCCAAAAGAAGCCTACAGATGTCTGCTGCTGACTTTTCTCTTGGTCTAGGCTCTCATAAAACTTCCACAGATGTTTTCCTTGAAGCCTCTTCTCAAGGAGCTCAGTGCAAGCAGCTCTTGCCAGAGCGGGCTGCTCTGCTGAGCTGACAGAAAGTTTCTCTGGATATTTTTATTATTTGGAGGGTGATTTTCTCATTAATTAAAATATATGACTGAACTTGTTTATGTTACATCGTGGAGGGGGATAAAACCATCTATGCAGTTTCTCCTGCTTTGACATATACGTACCAAACAGGCGCTTTGGAAAATCCCACCCTGAAACTGGAGCTATAAAGTTAACAGTTAATCTCAGGGGACTAATCTTCAGCTGGTGTCAATCGGCATCACCTTGACATGTGCTGGCTTGGGATCTGGCCACAGGATGGGGGGGTCGCCCTGCAGCAGAGGACCAGAAAAGGGCCCAGAAAAGGAGACACTGCTGCCACAGGGACCCTCCGAGCTGCCAGGGGGGGTGGCAGATCCCATGCCAGGCCTGGAGCTGGGTGGAAATCAGGTGCCTTTTTATTGCTGAAAATATCTGAGGGGAAAAACGAAAATTGCAATGCTGCTTCTGCTTTGGGTGGCAACGTCTGCTTCAGCTCCCCAGAACAGCTCAGCAGTTTCTGGGATTGCCTTCCCTTTTGCTGTTCCCATAAGCAGAGCATGTTTTCTGTTGGGAAAGAGAAAGAAATGAGAGGGGCTGGTCTGGGGTGGGAGAGGTCATTCATTTAGGATTTGCTCTTAATCCCTTTTCTGCTGCAGACTTCCTGTGTATCTGTAAAAGCAGATATAACCAAGCAACAAGGCACCTCCAATATTATCCTTTAGTGGATGATGTCTCAGTTGCCTCTCTGTGAGCCGGGTGAGACCTATCGAATCTCCTGTGCCTGCAGTGAGGAAGGCAAAAGTAAAGGCATCCGACTTTTCAAAGTATTTCTGCATGTGGTCTTTTCCCTCCATATTTCAGGTGGAAATGCATTAAAAAAGAAGCTTTGTTTTCCATGCAGTTTCACACTTTAAATTTCTTTCTTCTATTTTTCCAGTAGGTTTAAATTAACAGTAGTTTTCTCTAAGGCATTAGAAATCTTTTGCATCCTTTTCTTAGCAGCAGGCAGAGTAGGGTTAGGGAGTAATGAGCAGAAAAAATGTAGCAATTAGAAAGGAAGGAAGGAAGGAAGGGAGGAAGGAAAGAAGAAAGGGAAGGAAAAAATTTTAACTCATTTAAAAATGACTTTTCAAAAAGTCTCACCTTTTTTGTTAAAAATTAAAAACATAATTGACCAATATTTTTCTGCAAAATATTTCATTAATGATGAGTCACTTCTTAAGTATTCTTTGTAATAAAAAAACTTTGTTTCCATCCTTATTTATTTCTGCATCAAATAAAAGCAAGCTGAGATATGGGAGATCACTTTGATGGGAGGCATTTTCTGAAATCTGTTTATTGCTTAAATTCCAATCCAGATCTGTTTTAGACTTACCCAAATTGAACGAAACCTGCAAGTGTTTGAATTTCACCCATCACTGCTGTTAATCCGTCTTTTCTTCCACTCACAAAAGAATAAAGGTTCGGTCTGTGTCCCTGGGAGGCATCAGAAGGACAAACCCCCTCCTTATCCCAGTTTTAATTTTTTCGAGGAGATGCTCCCAAGATGCTCAGGTATTGCTGGCTGGACTTTCTAAAGGAGTCTGAGCATGTGGAGGTGTGTGCCTTCCCTTCCAGCTACAGGAAACGTCTATGCTGCTAATAGCCTTTTTGACTGTGATGCAAAATATTAATTTTAAACTGTTTTGGTGGGATACAGTCACTAGTCCTAAGCCCGTCTGACCCTCCATCCCAAGGCAGACCTGGCCTTTCTCTCCCCGCAGATGCCGAGGTGTGAGTGGGGACAGCACACAGCAATGTCCCCTGCTGCGTTCACCAGCTGCCGGCAGCATCAGCTCTGCCTGGAGCCAGGGGAGGCATTTTTGTCTTCAATAGCGCTTAAATAATTTTTCTTCCGTGAATGTGCCTGGTAGCCCTATGGCAAAGAGTTCCCCCTTCTAACTACACACTGGGGAAAACAGCTCTTCTTTTGTTTCTTTTTTTTCTCTGAATTTGCCACTAACTAGTTTCATCTGACATCCCCTAGCTCTTGTATTAGAAGAGACAGTGAACAGTCATCTTCTATTCATATTTTCCAGCCTACCCGTGATCTCTATCATATCCCCTTCAGTGGTGTCTTTCCTAGCCTGAAGAATCTGAGCTCATTTAATTGTGCTCCTAGTCTGAGAGCTGAATTAATCTGTTTAATTATCTGTTTAGTCTATTCTTAACCTATTGTTAGGGTTTGATGGCCAGGAGCCACCCTGGTTACTGGTCTGTTCTAGACTGCTTTATAGGACCCACCAAGAAGGAGATCCTATGGACATAGGCAGAGCAGAGCCTGCACTCATCCTAAGGCATTTTGGATGCCAAAGCCCACTCTGAACTGCTGTCTAAGGATGACAGTCCCATTCATTGACTTGACAGGCAGGCTAAAATGGCTATTTCTCTCATTCAGTCTGATAATAATAATGTTAAAAATAATGAGTCTGGGCCCATGGGACACCTCTGCCCAATCAAATGGGAGTGGGCAGTGAAAAATGATTTTGTGAAGAGATGTGGCCCTGAGACTGCAGCAGAGTAAGGAGCAGACACGAGAAGGATGCCCTTCCCTTGCTCTCTGGTCGTCAGCCTTTGGTCATTTTTGCCCCAACCTCATGCATCCCTCTAGGGTGAACATCCCATGATCTTAGAGGTGACTTTGGTGCTGGGGTGACTCCTTGCTGATGGGGTGCTATGAGCCTGCTCACAGTATACAGCACCAGACCACACTGCTACTTGTTTTTTCTTTCCTAACTCTAATTAATTCCATCTTGTTCGTCTATAATCTCATTAAGTACCATGCGATAATAAACAGCGGAGGAAAGACTCGCTGGAGCAGAGGGAATAGGGCTCAGCATCCGACAGAAGCTTTACAGGATCAAGCCTCTAAGGGGTTGCATTTCGGTGATGATCCAGCTTATTCAACCCACGAAACGTATTCCAGAAATGCACGCCTGCAGATGTCTCTCATACGCACCGCCTCACTGGTCATCATAAAAAAACTGCTATGACTTCTTTTCATCTATACCAGATGGTGGCTGTGACACTGGGGGTCTGTCTTTTTTCCATCCCATCCATGCAGACCTTGACAGAGTGAGGAAGAAAGGTACTTTTACCTTGGATAGACCTGCCAAACCCAGTCTGAAGACCCCACACCCTGCTCCTGCTAATTGCACCAACATTGTCTTGCAGCATGAACCATTCCAGCTCTCTGTTTTCTTTCAAAGTATATTTGTTTTATATCTGACATGTTTATATATGTTAACTGTTTGCTATAGATATCTGTCAGCTTCAACTGGCAAAACCAAAAAAAACAAAAAAAAAAGAAAAAGAGGGGTTGGCTCTACGCCAGAGGTATGTTTCTTAAAAGCACTTTGCTTTTTGTCACATGGTTTTGCATAGAAAGAGAGATGAGGAGAGGGAGGGTGGACTGGCAAGGAATATTATACTTTAAATACGGTGAAAGAATTTCATACGAAAATGTACTCTACTTTTCAGATATTAACTTGAGCCATAAAAAGTTATTTTATAGTCCTAGAAATGATACACAAACATTGGTATACTGTTTGTCATAAAAACTGCTCTAAAGAGGGAATCGCGCATTATGCTTTTCGAGATATGAAATTTATGAGCTGCCTTTGATTGTTACCAGAATGTTTTTTAATGAAATAGAAAATGTGTGTGTGTGTGCGTACATGTGTGCGTGTGTGGTGCATGTGCGTGTGTGTTTGTATGTATGTACAATAAGGGGATGTGTCACTGAGAGAGAGACATCATCTAAAAAAACGTTCTTTACTCAGGTCAGAGGTTTTCAGCTTTCTCCCTTTCAAAGAACAAAGGCCACAACCCCTCCTGCCAGTGAGAGGAAAAGCAGAAATGTCCATTGCTTCATATTTGAGGAGAAATCAGCAGAATTTCCTGGGATTTTCTGCTTTCAGCAAGAATACAGGCTGGTGCTGTGCAATATCCTCTTCCCTTTGAGATACAACTGCAGCACTTCAGAATGAAGGTGGGGAGACACGAATATATCCCCATGCCAAAGATGTTGGCTCAGGTTTCTCTTATAACAATGTTTAAAAAGGGCTTAAATTGGAATTACATGGTGCTTATGCCTTCTGCTAGTCCTTACCCACAGTACCTAATTGCTCACAGTGATGGAATTCATTGCCTCCCAGGCATTTTTGACTTCATGAGGTGAACAGGCTTGTCGGGGTGACACACTTTTTTCTACTGGGCCATTTAACCACCCTCCCTGCCCAAAAGCAGGGTGGGGAGTCAGGTGGTGACTCATCCTATGCACTCTTGCTTTTAAAAATGCCTGAAATATTTCTGAAGAGGCAACTTTGTCTCCATGAAAGCTAGGATTCCCTGCATCATTTTCTGGAGCAGGCTGGTTTTCAGGGCTTTTTTATTTTACTGCATGGGATTGCTCCTCAAAGGGCAGAAAGGCACCAGCCCTTTGCGGGCAGTCTCAATCTTCTTTCATTTACGAGCAGGGCAAGGCTGAGCCCAAGCTAATGACTAATGACCCCAAAAGACACAATTATTGCTGCTTGGGCACAGAACCATATTAATGCATCCTTGCAGTGTCTGACCCATTAGCAGTGGGTGCTTGAGCTGAAATTGGATCTGTTTAAAATAAATGATCGAAGACATTGTGCCTGCAGTTATGGATCGAGGATTCCTGATGCCTGGGATCTGTTTGTGCCTGTTATATGTAGCTCAGTGATTTCGTAGCCGGACTCTGGACACAGAGTATACTGGGCAACCCCTTCTTAGATCTTGGACTACAGATAGCAGGGAAGGCAGACACACTGTTTGCAAAGAAATCAAAGCACTTTGAGTCTTAACTGCTGCTTGAATCATCTCACAAAATGAATATGGTACAGCAAACTGTTGCCCTGCAGACAAATTTAATACAAAATGACTGTATAAAGCACCAATGTTTATACATGAGGCTGATGTGCGTTGAAGGGCTGTTTGAAATGGCTGTGGCTAGTTATGTAATTATTTGAGAACAGTAGAGCGCAATGAGTGAATATAAACATTGAAGAAGACAGTATGAGTTCACTGGATGCTTACATGAATCTGTCATTTTTATTACAAATGTCTCTCTTAAAATATAAACCATATACTCTGTGGCCAAGAAATCATAGGTGTCCAGTTATGTTTGATGGGGAAAAAAGAAGATGGATGGGCAGTAGGAAAATAACTAACCTATGTGTGGAAGGACTGTTGGGCGTTTGGTGTTTGCCTGCTGCAAAGCCAGCTCTTTGGACAATGCCTTGATGTCCAGTTGATTGGGTACCAGGTTTACATCCAACTCTGCACACCTAGTTTATCCTAGCATATAAGATGTGCTCTACAGCAACGTATGGAAATAATCGGTATGTGAGGTAGAAAGAGCTAGTAATGGATTTGTGGAGGTAATGGATGGGTGAAACACGTGGACTTCATGAACTTCACAATATCATCAAGAATGAAAAACAGGCAATGCATCCTTATGGGTAACTGGTGACAGGTCTGCTCTAGTAATTTATGTGACAAGTAGGTTGCTTTTTCCATTTAATGTGGTATCAATCAGAATGGCAGAAATTATTATGTGAAATCTTTTGGAAAGATAATAACTAAGAAAGATAATCTTGCGGTTAGTGAATCTGACTGCCTTCCCAGAGAAGGTTTCTTTTCAACCAGATGTATTTCTGATACAACACCCACTCTCTCATGGGTTTATTTCTCCATTAGTAAAATAAGGATAAATACTAAAAATACGTTTTTTCTTACTGTTTTGCATTCAGACTGAAAGTTCTTCAGGGAGAAGCTTTGTGCTTTCACCTGACACATGGGGTCATGTTTCACAGGAAGCCTCTGTGCTCGAAAGATCAAAAAATGCATGTCACAATTTTCTTCTGCCTCCTCTCTAGCTAAAAGCATGGGGGTTTATGCAAAAAAAAAAAAAAAGTAATTCAGCTGAAAAAAAAAGTTTTCTTCCCAAAGGCAGCCCCTTTCTTTGCGTCTGTATGACATTCTATGTGTGAATGGGAGCCTGCCATTCAGCAAAGCAAAGGGATATACTTTAAATAATGGTTACAGTAGCATAGCTTCTCCTCTCTTCAAAATGAAGTACGCTATAATCCAACACTCGTGTAATTCCTGGCAGGTCTGAAACTATGTGAGAGTTGACATATACATCTGAGTGCAAATAAGGCATAGTCAGGGCCCCTGTCTGGAAAAATTAACTTAGGATTGGTATTTTCTGGACCAGGGCTTACATTTGTCAGTGAGCTTATCTGTCTTAAACAACAGATGAAGCAGAACAGTTGGAAGAAGAAAAAAGCAAGAAAGGAAAAAGGGGTGGTTTCAAGACTGATAAGGCAATTCTTTTTTTTTTTTTATTTATTTATTGTACTGTGCAGTAACCCCCCCTGCTAAATGTAGAAGAATGAGAAGACTGGTATCTACATCAGCAAGCTCGTAATATCTGTTAAAGAGAAAACTGAAGCTGGAAATAGGGGTCCCAGCCCACTTTGCCCATGGCTGGTTTGTTGTTACAGAAATCCAAGGTCACTGTGACCTTACATCGTTAGGAGGAACTGGCTTATTCCTGAGGATTCCCAAGAAAAGTCACAGCAGATATCCCACCTAGAAGAAAACATCCAGAGTAGGAACCAGCTTGTCGTATGTCCGGGGCTGAAGGCATCCAGGTCTATCTCTACATTGCTGAGCTGCTGTTTTCAGAGTAATAAGCAGCCACCTGACCTTCAGCAGCAATAATGAGGCTGTCTTTGCAGTCTGCACCATGGAGGCAATCTCAGAGCCTTCCCAGGCAAAAATGGTCTTGACATGACTTCACTGTACGAAAAAGTTCAGAAGGTTTTGTTTTCACTCCAAGGCAGATCCAAAACACATTTTGAAACCTTGAAAGTCATCATAAAATGGATTCACTGTCTTTCTGCCAGCTCCAGTCAGCTGGTTGGGCTGCAGATTAAAAAAAGTGTTGAGTTGCTGTAAAACACTCAAAACAGAGGAGAGCACGATTTAGTTTGCAGTGACCCAAACTTCTAAAACTCCTTATGAAATGAAAACCCACTAGGGACTGTTCTCAATTAATGGGACATTTGTTAGTGCAACCACACATAGACAAGTTGGGGCTAGTCCTAGTCTGCGCTATAACGGGGCAGCTGCTTTGAATTCAGTTACATTAAAGTGGCTGAAGGCAGAACTGGTCCTACTGAGGATGGAAACGCAAAGATCCTACCATGCAGTCAGCACAAAGCCACAGAGACCTCTGCAAGTCATTTGGGAAGCTCAAGGAGTGAGGTTTGCCCCCAAAGAAGCCTTTGTCCTCTGCCTGCACCAGGGCACAGGAATGCAGACTGCCCTTTGCAGAATAACCCGTTGCAACAGGACAACCGCTTTTGGCCTCTTCATGCATTCCCAGGAGGACATCCTCATGCTGACAGCTGGGAGTAGTCTCTTTTCACAGCTTTTTTGGTGGAATATTTCAGTATCTTCATCCATTACTCAGCTCAGATTGTTCAGATATGCCCTTTGCCAGCCTTATCCTGTCTGTGATGTTGGTGCTTTCCCCCGCTGTTTCAAACTGGGAACTAAACATGAAATTCAGGGAAGAACTGACCCCCATCACCCTTACAGTAGTTTTAATATGCTGGGATCTCAGCAGATCTCTCAAGCCTTTAAACCGGCATTATTGATAGCTACATAAATCCCTGAGAACAGAGCCGATGGTTCTGCTGGAATGGAGAGCGTTACCCTTATTTTAACACAGGTTTCTAAAACAAAGACAGCCATATGCTTAGAGCTGAATGAGACTGTTGTTACCCAGAAAGAGACCTTGCTTCCAAGGCTTACACCATGTTTTCTTAAATTTTCGAAGGACAAAACCTAGCTATTTTAATGAACCTAACTCAATAATTCCTAATCCTAAAGTTAAACACTAACAGTGAGGCTCAAAAACTGGCCTCCCAAGTTTCAAAACACAAGTCATGACCAGAACCCATTGGTAAACATTCCTGAAAATAAGTTTTGTTTTGTTTTCCCCCCTCATGCTCTGCTGAACCTTGGAAAAACTAACTCACTCCTAATATTAATCCTAGTATAAACAGATTAGAAGCAACCCTTCCCCCTACCCTGCAAAAAATAATGCCTGTGAAAAGACATTTTTTCGCATCAATGAAACCTGAACATTTGTCTATTTTATGGACTCCTTAAAAACAAATTATCTCTTATTTTCTTATTTTGAAGCCTGAGAAAAAAGTTTCATGAGTTATAAGAATGGTGATTCTTTTATCATTTTAATTAACAGAATTTGTGACTTTATCAAAAATAGCAGATCCAGCCCTTTTCCTCCTGAAATGAGGGGCTGCCAAGCACCTAGTTACAGCTAGAACAGCTCCCTGTTCTTTTTGCAGTGGCAGTGTATGATCACAACCCATTAGGAGTATGTTGAACGAATGCTGGGGAAAAGTGGTTTCAGACAGAAGTCTGAGCTATGGTTTGATTCCTCATAATTCATTAACTTCAGGGTGTTATTTCAGTAGCTTCTATAGGCTCTGCATCCAGCATTTTTTCTGGGCTCTCCTGTCCTTGAGACAACACTAATGCCAATGGAAAGAGGCAGCATTCATCCTTGCAGATCTTGTACCCAGATTCTGGTGTTATACAGAGAGTCCCTTCCCATCCAAGTGCAGTGTGATTCCTGTGGCCTTTAATGCATATAATTCCAATGGCTTGGGCTTGGTACATTTACCCAAGGTATAAGGTGAGGTACTATCCAGGGAAATAAAAAAATAACTTTATCACATTGAAAATACTGGTGGAGAAAGTTTCTTAGAACAAGGTGTAGTTGTTGGAGGGAGCACTGATTTGCCTGTGTTGATTAGATTCCCCCCAAGTTAGCTAACACACCTCCCTGTATCGCACATGACTGTTACAAATCTCAGATAACAGCATGTGCTCCAGATTTACAGCCAAAAATGGACATCTTGGGGTATGAAGAACTGTAGCTTATGAACATTTGGTTTTATGTTGGGTCAGACAGAGTTAAAGACAATCTTGGAGCATAATTGGGCCATCTGTTATCAAGGGAATGGCTGATCAGAAAGTGTTTGTACTTTAACACTTTAGGCTCAACTCCCGCAAATGCCAAAGCTTGAAAGTGACTTTATTTGTGCATGTGAAGATGCTGTTCACAGATACAAACTTTGTAAGTTGGGTGTCTTTGAATTAGGAAGGCGGCTAGGCAAGGCAAGGCACTGAAGCAGGAAAAAGAAGGAAATAAGGAAAAAGAAAAAAGAGAAAGAGGGGAAAGAGAAAAAAGAAAGAAAGATGCATAGAAAGACAGACGGATGGAAAGATATCTGTTATAGGGGAAAACGCTGCCAAGGCATTAGAAGTTTTGATAGATTCTGGGAGGTGTCAGACCATCCCCCAGGCCAATATTTGTGGGTGTCACCTCCTCCTCCTGAATCCACAAGCTGAGCACAATGACACCATTTGCAGAAGAACAACTCAATGTGCATGTGCGTGTTGCAGTCTGACAGGGATTACTCATTTCCTGAGTGCATTAAATGTAGTTTCTTCAGAGTTATGGCATCAAGTGTAAAAACCTCTAGCACACAACAGCCTTTGAGGGCAGGGTAGTAACCCTCCTCTCTTCTGTAATGCTTGCAGCTCAAGCAGCTTAAAATGCTTTTGAAAAGAAGGTGAGGTTTGTTAAGCGAGTAAGGTTATTGGGGGGGGGGGGGGGAGGAGCAGAGAATAAATACCTAATTTAAAGAAGTGTTCCAACACAAGTACCATTAATATTCCTGTGAGAAGATTTTCATAGCAGGCTTTCTGCTAGAGAACCAAGAACCAGGAAACAGCCTTCAAAAATTTCCCCTCCCTGCATGGCCTGACTCTAACTACCCCCGGTGATTTTTTTCCCTTTTACTGTGCAATTCAGGACAGTGTCATGCTCATCAAGAACTTAAGTTCTTAAGTTTCTTAATATGTTTAAGCATCATACTAAGCAGAGATGGCTCTAATCACACTTGTGCTCTAATGCTGACAAGGGCTGCCACACAATTTTACAGTTTTACCCTTGCATTTACCCTTGCTAAATATTATGGCCCATTGAACAGCCTAAGGTTTCCTTCTCCATGTAATGCTGCAAATTGCACAACAGTAATGACTGACGAAATTACTGTTCAGCATCAATAAATTATAGTGCAACAAACAACATTATTAACCACATAGTAATCTACTCCTTGTCACTTTTACAAAGCCTCTATAGAGGAGTTTCCAAACTGTTCTCCATGCACCATTAGATGTACATGAGTCACTTCAACATGGTGTATGGGCATGATCCAGAGCTGGGAGATGCTGTTTCTGGTTGTGGTACCAGCCAAAGACCTTTCATTTCAGATACAGCACCAATAATCTCTCTCCTCACCCTCACCCTTGTGTGGAAAGTAGCTTCCCATGTTTAACAGACGTCCAAGCCTGGGCTTCTCCTTCCGTTGGAAACACTGGATGATGCTCTAAAAGGTAATACTTGTCTTTCACTTTAAAAAATCCCATTGTTACAGAATATGGGAGGGAACCACCCCAAAGACCCTTAGAAGACAGTCTCCTTCAGCCATCTGTGTCAACTGGGCTTTAGGCAGAGACTCTTATTTTAATTTTTCCAAGAGGTCTCTGCAGGACCACAGGGCAGCCCTGTTTTCAAGGTTAACATGAGTCTCCCTCTTCAACTGTGTGGACTGTTTCTAGGGGATGAATGAATATTTTGTCTAAACCTTGAAGAACAGGAAAACAGGCAGTGATGGGAGTCCTTACTGCTGTTCATTACTTGCTCCTTACTTAAAAGGAGTTAGAAATATGCTTTAATCTCTTGGGATACGTAAAGTAGTGGTCTATTGCCTGGCAGCTAGAGACACAAAAGTGATGATAGAAGCAATTTTAAAGCAGAAAATTATTTGATAACCTCACTGAATTCCCTTTTCCATGCACCATAAAGGAGTGGTGGTGGGAGCTGAGCAAAGTCATGCTCACCAACAGGGAGAGAACAGAAGAGTGTGGACCTCTGACAAATTGAAGAGATATTTATTACTTTAATCTCTTAAAAATGTCTTTTAGCCTCCACTTTTCAGCTATTCCAAAATATTAATTAGCTTGGATTTACATTGCTGATCAACCATGGAAGGGACTAGAATTAGTATCCTAAAGCAATTTTAATTATGGAGTTATAGACCTTGCCTCTCTGCATAACCCTGATCAAACACTGGTGATTAGAGGTTTGTAGGTTTTTTGTCAGCTGGGTAGGCACCTCATAGGGGCTGCTTAGCTCAGTTCTGGAGGCCCTAATTTCTCTGCACTGGCTACAGTCTTAGGTAGCCTCCTAATTCAGCATACTAAATGACCTCCAGAAGATGCTTGCTTTTCAGCATTGGCATAAAATCCTAATTTTTGTATCTAAATTGGGCACCTCTGACCTTAAGTGGTCCCAAATCTGAAGCAGCTCCATAACTAGAACAGTATGCAACAGAGATTTATGCACATAAGTCTGGTTGGCTGGATATTATTTTTATGCTTCAGCAGAACATTCAAGGAATATGGGATGTCCCCACTAAATGCTTGTGCTCCATACTGCTACTGGTTTGCTGCTGCCCAGAACTACAGGGGTCTCATCACAGTACATCACCCTCTCTCCTTGTCTACAGACTCAGCTGCATGGCCAGCTTTGGGGTGACACCAGTAAAATATACTAGGCATTTCTGAAAAAATATTAGATGATATGATGTCTAATGAATCTCATTCTGGTAGGTGAAGAAGAGATGGTGACAAAGTGGAAAATGGGGGGCTCCATGGGTATAAGTGACCAAGTCACTGCATGGGCAGATGATATTCCTGAGCACTAATATGCATATTTGGCATTTGCAATAGGTCAACTTTGAGATCAGACAGCTCTAAAGTGCAGTCTGCATGAATTTAGAGCTGAGGAGTGAAACATGTAATTACCAGTGCTACAGCTAAAGGTTAATAACAAACTCTGGGTCAGCTGCACAGATGCCTGTAATCAACATCATCAAAGTCCAAGATCTCTCACTACTCTCTAGACTGCTCTGCATCACCACGCTTTGCATGAAGCCTACAAAGACAGATTTTAATTGAGGTCATCCTTAACAGCCGGTTAATCGCTGAATATGTAGCAACTTTTGTGAGTGCACGTGTGCGTGTGTGTCTGCATGTACGTGTATATGTGTGTAAGGATCTGTAGGTGACCAGCTGTGTGCCTGCATCTTCAGGAAGCTCAAGCTTTTGGACAATTAGAGCCCCAAATACTCCCATCCATAGTGCTGTCAGCCAGGTGGATCCCAAAGACTCCACTCTGTTCACTGCAGACCCTGATGGCTTTCCCAGCCATTTTTTATCACATCAGATGGTACCAAAAGCCACTGAAGTGTCTGCTCCAGGAGTCCCATCTCACTAGACTCTGAGGATGAGGGAGGAGATGTTTGCCTCGGGAGACAACCCCAAGATGAGATCAAGTGACTATGACTGTCCTCAGACTTTGCACTAAGCTTAGGTCAAAGACAGATGGTGTCTTGCTTTTACACACTAGGCTCGTGGTTAGAGGCTTCCCAGGAGGCAGGAGATATGGGTCTGCCAAGCCGGGCCCTAATCACGGGGCTGCACAGCATTTGGGGAAGGGGACAAGGCTTTCTGGGTGCAGCTCATGACTCCAGAAGGAAAGCGGGCCTGAAGGAACAGGCATAACTTCCATGTGAGGCAAGACAAGGCAGATGGGAACAGGGAGCTGGGGTCTAATTGCTTTACTTATGGGACCACTAATCCTTTAGGATTCACACTGATGAAGACGCTTACCCTGTCAGCACTTCTCTGTTTGCAGTCTCTGTCAGAGGCACTTCTGCCTTCTTACCATTATATTTATGCGTGAGGAAGATACAGCTAATATAATACTAAGCATGCTAAAACCAAGAATGTTCTATTAAACCCTGTGTCAGTTCTTTTAAAACAGTTTTACAGAACCAGCTTTAGGAAAGATATTCAGATACCTATTTACAGGCTGAGGCTTTTTAAGGGTGTAAATGGTCCCATAGCTTTCCTGGAAGAACCAGACAGACATTAAAATATTCCATGAAGATAAGCGACTCTGCTGGCTTTGCATGCTGGATTAATGTTTTTACGGTTTCCACAAGTCTTTTATCTCCTGTGCAGAGGTGTGAGTCATGCTTTTTTATTGAAGAAGTACATATTATTAAAGTGGTGTAGTTCTATACTAAAAACACTTTCACAAGAGAGTAGAGCATGAGAATGTGTAAGAAACTTTTATCCAAGCAGTTTTTATTTCCTCCTCTGAATAAGCTGCATCACAGCCTCTAAGGATATGATTTGGAGGTCTACACAATAACAGGGCTGTTTCTTTGTCCTCTAGTCCATCCTTTTTTAACCAGACAGCAATTTTTATCACATCCAACTTCATGGTCTCAGCATAAGAGCAGAGCATGCCTGGTTCAGCGTCATCACCTGAGTCATCAGCAGGCCAAGTCTGTCCCTCTGCTAATCCCAATGCAGCGACCCAGAGGAGTATACGCTGCTATTTGTATGGCTCAAGAAACAGTGCCAGCTTCACAGCCTGTTTTCTTTCTTGTCTTCTGCCACCACTGCAGCTGCAGCCAGGAGTGCCCTTGATTACCCATGTGCTTGTCACAATCCTGCAAATAAAGAGCCTTTGCTGGGAAGGGTACTAACACCCAGCCTGTCTACACTATTAGATAACCATGCCTGAGGTTTGGTTACGATGCAGTTATCCTGCAAGCCTGACAGTGTGGGTCAGCTTGAACTTCTCTTCAGCTGTGCCCCTGGACTGTGCAGGGCATTGCTCTGCACAGCTGTGCATGATCCAGGGGCACAGTTAAAACGCACTTCAGTCCATCTCAGAGGAGGTGCATCCCAGGGTCATTGGGTTTCTCCCCCAGAAAAGTGTGAGCACTGCAGAGTTGGTAAGGATGAGAGAGGTGCCAGGGAGAATCCCCTGGACTGAAGGAACATGCTGCTGATAGTGGTGGTGACTCACAAAAGCCGGACCCCTCTGCCCCTACCTCTCACCCATGCCAGTGGTCTGGTCATCCCAAGTACCAGACTCCAGTCATCGAAGGCTTTAAGGTTTCTTTCTCAGCTCTGCTAATGTGCCGACGTGGTGCACAGCTTCAGTCCCAGCAGGGCTGCAAGTATCTGTGCAAGGAGATAAACTGCCTTGCCAGGACTCTCACCATTGCGAGGCAGACAGGATGACTCTGGGATATCTGACTGAATGGTGACTGTTGCGCTGAAGCCATCAGCGGGCTGATGTCTCTGCTGAATGAGCTGCTGGGCTTTTGCAGCTCACCCATCCATGGTGCAAAACTGCTGCATACTCTGCACTGCCTGTACTCTCTCCCAAAAACCAGCTGCCACACACCAGGGGCTCAAGCAGTTTCTGTTGGTGGTTAACACAAGATAAAAAATGACAGATAAGTGGAATGAAATTTGGGCTGGTGTTGCTCACAGGACCAAACACTAACAGATAGCATTATCTCTGAAGAACCCACTCTTTTGCCGATAGATTTGACTGACTACAAGGCATATATGAAGGGAGACAAGAAGTATTTGGGTCAAGAAGGGACTGCTGTGAAGCACAGAAAAGGTCCCACGAGAGTCTGAAGTTCAAACAAAAACATAGACAAAGCATCCCCTTCTCAGTTGACTGTGAGGCCAGCACAGCCTTACTGACTCCAGGATCATTAGTCCTTATCCACATCAATACAAAAGGTTCAGGACACAGGATTTCAGACCACCAAGTAGTTATATCCCATTGTCTGTGGTAATGTGATATTTATTTGAATATGAAAACCGGTCTTATAACATGAGAGATCTCATTGCTAAGACCATCTACCGTGAATGAGGAAAATTGTGTAAATGAAATGGTAACCTTTTTACTCTCACTGCTTTCTTTGCTAAAATAGATAAACAACAGAGTATTTCAGTCTCACGAACCTGTTTCTAAGCAAGACAGTTCTCTCACAATGCCAGAAGCATGAGGCTAGACCAGAGTCAGGGTTCAAGAGGAGAAAGGAGACATCATCTACAGCCACGCATGGCCCTCGACTGAACAAAATATGAAGGGATGTACACCTCCAGGCATTGCTGACGCTGTAGTGACAGCCGTTTCCCATTGATCCCAGGTGCAAGACCTCTGCGCAGACCTCGGTTTGGTTGCCTTCTCTGAATTTTATTTTTATTTTAAATCAGTTTTAACAGGCATAAAGAGAGTCACAAACAAGTTTTCCCTTAGGCTTGTTTGTCTTCCCTGAGATTCTTCTATATTCCAGCTATGTTCCCCAGGGGACCTGAGGGAGTGTTTACATTTGTTTGGAAGAGAATACAGATTTTTAAAGTAGTGTTTATCCCACCCTCACTGTAAGGGGAAACAAACACATGCATCGAACACACTGATATTCAGATTTTCATCCCTCTACAAAATGACTCTAAATGCTCAGATGTGCTTATAATTAGTGAACACTGTGAAATGCCAAGACTAATTTAATACTGCGTAATACTGACAGTCACTCAGCAGGAGACCTGCAGGTGTGCACGGAGAGTGGAGCTCTGATTTGGTTGCAGAAGAACTTTAAAGAAAATCAGACCCTGCAAATGTGAATTTGTCCTAAGTCCAAACCATCCCTTAGATTTGTTTGAGCAGACAGCAGGTACCTTATTCACATCCATGAATATCATGCAAAAACTTGTGGGGTTTTGCACAATTTTGACACCAGCTGCAGCTGAAGCTGGGCAGAAGCTCACTTCAGATCAAACTGTCCATCCCAAACTCAAGAGTTGCAAATCCACAAGAACCCCTGAGATTTCATTCTGTGGAGGAATCCCCCAGAGCCATGGATTAGCTCTGGAGGAGCTTTACAATGATCAGCACCAGTGGTATGACCAGTCAACACAGGCAGTTATAAACTGTAGGAGAATATGCTGATCGTATTTCCTGTTCCTGGAAGTGTCAGGTCTTAGATGATGTTTTGAGGGGGAAAAAAAAAGGAACTGTCACTTGTTGGGTGGTTATTCCTACTGAGTGAAGACATCCAGACATACTTGTGCTGTCCAGCAATCACATGGGTGTGGGACCAATGGTTCATTCCTGTTGGTCTCAGTACAAAGTTAGGTGCCCAAATAAGCATCGAGAGCCCAAGCACTCTATTGGGTTTGGACTCGGCAATTACAAGAGATCTGCTTTCTTTCAAATCAATTTCCAGCTTTTTTGGTACAGCAATGGCCAGGTTTACACACTGCCCTGTACATGTCTCTATCTAGGAAGCTCAACCTTCAACATCTTATTTCTAATAGCTCAGTAACATCTTCCTTTATTAAAAGTTTGGGAGAAAGGGAGAGGTATTTTATCTCAGTTCTCTCATGCCATTTTAAAGCTTAATACCAGATTAAACCAATCTGGATAAATATATGTAAATTACCACCTTAGTATGCCTCTTCTCTTTCAAATTCTTGCTCCAGCTTCAATGGCCTTTGCATGTGACACACAGGTGGAATTCAGTTGCTTAAATGTGGTAGCCTAGTGCCTTTGAGATACCTCTTGTAGCTCACCGGGCCTCCATCTCCCCCTCCAGAAGAGCAATGACTCCTGTAGGTCCTGCATGACACTGGCCAAGTCCACGTGGGTGCCTTACAGATCCTAAGCTGTGTCAAACAACACATTGGGTGACTATGTTTGGAAAATAAAATCATGGCCACAGTTTTCAGGGTTGCCCTATCATCCTTGAAGGGACAAGCTGCAACAAACAGTGTTTGAACATATCTGTTCGCAGGCAGCGTTAGCTGGATTTTTTTTAGATTGATAGTGTTTTGATTGAGCAAAAGAACACACGGTGAGTAATGTCTTTTATCAACTGAAAATGCGCTTTTGGTGTTTAAATGTTCTGCTTGTACACCCCAAAGATGATCTATTTTTTCCAGTTATACCAATTATTCTAGTAGGAGATACTACTGAAAACTGTTTTTCTTCTCATGGTGAGTTGAAATGACAGTGATACTTTGCCCACAAGAAGCAGCTGAGGAAGATGAGATAGGGTTTAAACATTCTCTCTAAAACTTTCAGCACTTGCCTTGCAATAAAACATCTGAAAGAGAAGAAGGAACTCATAAAGAACATGAAATAAACAGTTTTTGAGAATAACTTTTTCTTTTTCTTTAAAATAGTTTAAGATTTACACAACATTAGGTCCAACCAAGCTGAGCTCTCATTTGATGTGTGAGAATTTGGCAAAGCAGATTTATCCAACAAGGATATAAGTTTTTAAAATTTTTTTTCCTGCCAGCAGAATCAGATTGTGGTTTCCTCAGATGTATACTTTCATCAAATATCGGATTAATTTTTTCCAGAGTTGTTTTTTCAGTTATTTTTGAGAAATTAATGCTTGTTCCTCTCAGCCTCTGATCTTCAGCACCCAACGCACACTGATTAGCTTTGTGATTGCCCAAACAAAGGATGACATCCTCCTTTGTTTCGTCTCTCTAATTGCAATTGTACCTAGCTTGAATATTTGAATGTGGGAAATGACACGTCAGGTCCATAAAAGGGGCTTGAGTACTCTGGATTAAACATATGTGGAACTTTGTGTAGTTGCAAGACAAACTTGGCATACTTTCCTGCGTCAGCTGATCTACTAGCCTTTCTGAAGAACATTGTGGGCCAGGTCCCATTTTCTGGAGAAAAAGATAGGGAAAAGGGTTTTAAATGTGTTGGCTGTGAAACCCAAAATGATGTAAAATTTTCCTGGTCTTGAGTTTTGTTTGAAACTTAGCTCATTTTCCCTCAACAATTTGCTCCAGTTCCCACTCTTTCTCCAACAAATACAGTTCGGCTAATCCGTAGTGAACTTGGACAATTTATGGCTCTGCATCAGTTCTGTGCAGAACTCTGTGACTTCAGATGGTTTTGACACGAAACCAGATGAAGAATTTGCTCTGTCCTGAAACGTAGCATGCAATTCAGAGCAGGAACCCATGTGGATTGAAACTAGAGCAAATGGTTTTGTAATCCCCTTCAAAGAGAAACAACCAAGCAGAGCAGCAATTCTGCTAATGGTTCAAGGAAGCTCTGTTGATTAATGACCTCAAACTATTTACAAACAAAAATAACTGGAAATGAGTTCAAAAGGGATGTCACATTCCAGTCACTCAGGGAATTTTGACTAAAATATGAACACGTTGACAGTTGCGTAACTTGGATATAAAGGTCTTTCATTGGTTTTTGTATACTCCTATGCTGCCACAAACAGGAATTATGCCCCGTAGAGAAGTGTGACAATGTCCTAATGAATTTTTCAGAACACGGCAACTATTCTAGGGGAAGTTGTAGTGCTTGAAAATATATGGTACTAGACTGGTGCTAACATTTATATCCCATTTTTAGCTTTTGCTTCCCAGAATTTACTTGGAAATGACCTTACCACTTCTGGCATTAGGATTTTTAAATGTGGTTTGTGGACTAACCAACAAAGAAATGTAATTAACCAATTACAGTGTTGAACGCATGGCAAATCATGTAAGAAGCCTCAGTTCCCCAGATAATATTAAGGAGTAATGTATGAGCAATACGTTCACTTCTGGGAATCTCTAGTTCTGAAAGCAGTAAGTCTAGAACTGGTCCATGATATTTGCATTTCTAGCCTTTTTTCTTCTTTTTGGCTGCAAACTGATATTTTTGAACTGCCATCAAAGCTAATGGATGGGTATCACTTTATGCCAAGGTGCAGCCTGGTCACTTTTGTGGCTAATGGAAGACCTTTTAGCACTTCAGCCTTCAGATCCATTCCTTGCTTTGTGCAACTCAAACTGGATCTTTGAAATAGGTGGTTTTAGGCAGAACTAGGATAGAAGAAAAGTTCACTGTAAACTGCAAAAAGCATGGAGGGATGCTGGTGAGAATAGAGAAGAGGGAAGAAAATGACTGTGGATGATAAATGGACTTCAGTTCTGAAACATCGCCTGTGTTTCTTCTGGCTCTATCTCTTCAAAAAAATATGTTCTGTAAACTCCATTTTTTTGTAATCTGTTGATCTTGGCAGAGGAATCTTGTCTTTGAGTAGCTTACATGAAAGTGGAGTTACTATTATGGACAGCTCTTCATACCTCCTATGAAGGTTTCATGAGCCACTATGGATCACCAGTAACGAGGGAGCAGCATACCAAGAGCTTTCATCTGCTGGTGCTCAAGTTACTGACTCCTGCCCTGACGAAGTGACCAGCAGAAAGGGAAAAGTGTTGTTTTTCTGCAGGCCTTTCCTTGTCCTGCACCATGTGAGAGCAGGGTGTTGATCTAGAACCCAGTCTGTGTGTGGCTGTGGTTTGTTTGACAGCACTGACTGAAACTAAGTTTTTAAGGTTTAAGGAAATGCCCAAGCAAATCAAAATGACAGCAGCAAAAAGTACCTAACTCAGCAAAATGAGTCATAGCATAACAAAACAAAAGCCTGTGCTGTTAAATTTATTTTTCAGTTTCTGTATGCATAGTATTTTAATTGCTTAAACTTTAAAATGTAAATATTTATGTACACATTGAATATTTGAGATCCTGTATTAAGCTACCTCAGCAACATAGCTCCAAATTCCCTGTGGTTTGATTTTTCCATTTAATGCATGCATTTCTAGGATATTTTAAATTATTTTAGTTCGTTGATCAGGTTGAGATTAAGAGGTGTCTTGGTCACGGATCACAGCTGCCTGTAAAGGCAATGGGTATGAGAAGGTTAGGTCCTCTTTAATTATACAAACAGAAGCATGACAGGGTCCAGTGGTTGCAAGCTGAAGTCAGGAAAAAGCTGAATAGGAAATAAAATGTAAATTTTTTACACTGAGCATAATTAGATATTGGAACAGTTTCCTGAGGGTGAAGGTAAATTCTCTCTTCTCAGGCCTGGATCTCTTTTTGAAAGAAATGCTGTGACTCAGCTCTCAGCTGCTGGCTCTAAGCAAGGAATGACACTAAGACAAATTTCTGAACAGTTAGTGCTGCTTCTCCTCTGTTTTAATTTCAGTTTAATGTGCAGTTCCTCTGCATGAAGATTACTACAAGATGAGGAAATGCCAGAGGCAATATAAGGGAACCAATTTGTCACTTGGCTGCAACATTTCTCCTGGAGAGACTTGTTCAGGAACAGCTATAGGGTACATCTGAGTGTACTGGTGGCAACACAGAGGGATCTTGCTCCAAGTGAAAGTACCAGGAGAAGGTGAAACTGTGTGAGAGAACCTGCACATCAGAGAGCAGAGGAGAGAAACATCTGGAAGCCTCCAGAGAGGAAATGAGAAAGAGTAAGGGCTCCTGTTCCATACAGGGTATAAAATTAAAAGATGGGAACATTTCTCATTATGTAGCAATAATTTCATCATTTTGTGGTTTATGAAGTCACCAGAATTCTGTGAGGGGTTTAACGCCTCATAATTCACAGATGCCTGTAGAGTGTGCATGTGCCTGTGTGCATGTGTCTGTGTGATGCCATTTTCCACGTGCGAGTTGCTCCACCAGTCTGTTTGGGTGGCAGCAGAGCTGAGCAGCTGGGGATGCCTTTGGGAGGTGGCTGTGACATGGCCTGCAGGGGAACATGCCCTGCCGTGCCTCAGCGATCACATCAAGGAGGGAAGGCTGGTCCACGGTGGACCACACTGGACAGGCCACATCAGCACCGGCTCTTTGTCAACTGGTTGCATATCTCAGCAGCATTCACTATTCCCTTGGCAATAGCTGAAGTCAAATTACACATATGAACACTAGGCTTAAAACCACTTTCAGCTATGTTGCTTGAAGTCCTGCCTTCTCTATGGCACCAGTGATGGTGAATCTACAAAGGTTTGGTGGTATGTTTGAATATATACTGAAGGGTGAGATGTCTATGTGAACTAAAATGGTGCTGGGAACTCCCAGAAATCAAAAATTATTCCATGATGTTTCTGACATGCCTCGTTCCACAAATGAAAGGTAAAATGAGAACTCAAACACTGAGCACGTTGAAGATTCAGGACCAGATCCAGAGGCTTATTCATCATTTGGCTCAGCGGCCAAAAGATAATCTCATGCTTTTGTAGATCCTGAGCTTTTTCCCATAATGCTTTAACTGTGAGTATGAAATGGAGTAGCCCAAGAGCTGCTCTAACATGCCCCAAATGCAAAAGGCCTCAGAAAGTTATCAAGTACAATATTTTCTAAGACAGAAGGATACCCTGACCTTGCCTTGTAGGATGGGAAAAGGCTCAGAGACTCCTGAGCATTGAGACTTCTCCAGTGCCACGTGGATTCTCCAGGAAACTTGGGACAACTCTGAGAAACTGCGATAATATAAAGTTGCTCTCACCAACGTGAGTATCAGGTTTTCCTTTGGGTCAGAATTCAGTTTTTTAGTGCTTAATGACAGAAGGATAACAGTCATTTTTTCTACTGTTTTTATCATTCAAGCTGGCCAACTTTCAGTAAAAGCTTGTTAACTCATTTTGATAAGGGGAATTCCCACAGCCTCTATCTCACAAACAGAATAGCAATTCCCATTGATAAAGTGCTGTGGGATCATATTCCCGAATGCTACCTTTTAGCAGCTTTTGGAGTTGTCTGCACAACTGAGACAAAGAATTCATTTTAACTTCAAAGGTTACCAATGTATTTCTGAGAAGGGGGTAGAGTTCCGTATTAAAACAGGAATAGGAATGTCAAAGCCACACTAAACTGTGTCCTTCTCTACCATTCTTATGAATTAATTACTAACTGCAACAGTGAGGCATTCATGTTAACCATGCCTGATGTTCATTTAGGTGTTCAGGAGAAAATGCATATTGCTATACACTGACTAGCTGATGACATTTCATGAAGCCACTCAAAATGAGAGGCCATGTGTGTTTTTTGAGCTGCATCATTTGGGTATTTACTGTTTTTTGGCTAATGGGTAGCCTCACATACCATTTAGTGTAACCCTTCATGACCTGCATCTCTTTTACCAAAAAACCCAACAGCTTCTTTCACTGCAGGGGACTACTGATAAAGTCTAGGGTTTTAGTGACATTGGTAAATGTCACCTTGTCATGGTTTAGCCCCAGCCAGCAACTAAGCACCACACAGCCGCTCACTCACTCCCCCTACCCCGATGGGATGGGGGAGAGAATCGGAGGAGTAAGAGGGAGAAACACTCCTGGGTTGAGATAAAAACAGTTTAATAATTGAAATAAAGTAAAATAGTAATGACAATAACAACAATAAAATAATGATAATAATAATAATATACAAAGCAAGTGATGCACAATGCAATTGCTCACCACCCGCCGACCGATACCCAGACAGTTCCCGAGCAGCAATCGCTGCTCCCCGGCCAACCCCCCCCAATTTCTATACTGAGCATGACGCCATATGGTATGGAATAGCCCTTTGGTCAGTTTGGATCAACTGTCCTGGCTGTGCCCCCTCCCAGTTTCTTGTGCACCTGGCAGAGCATGGGAAGCTGAAAAGTCCTTGACTAGCATAAGCAGTACTCAGGAACAACTAAAAACATCAGCGTGCTATCAACATTCTTCTCCTACTAAATCCAAAACACAGCACTGTGCCTGCTACTAGGAAGAAAATTAACTCTATCCCAGCCGAAACCAGGACACACCTGAACATCTTCTCTTTTGCTGGGATGGATGAATTAATTTGACCAATTTCAAACCCACCTGAAAACTATGAGATGACATGCTGGGGAGCATTTTACTCTGAAGGAATTGAAAATGGGGAGAAAAACAACCAAAAAATGGGTGAAAGACAGAGCAGAGAGAAAAATGAGCATAAAAATAAATATTACAGTGATAGGATGCAGCATGTGTGAATGTGAGTATGACATCTACTACTACTTCCTTAGCTTTGGAGGAGTCTTTCTATTCCTAATTCAAAAGACAGTCTCCCATTTAGCAAGGAAAAAATCACACCCCCCTGCCAAGACATAAAAAAAGCTTAAAATGTACAAGGAAAAACATTTTGTAAATTCCATTTACAAGGATGAAGTAAAAATTAAAAAATACTCTTGTTCCTTGGGATTTGACCATTGCAGTATAGAAATAGTTTACATCTTAAGGCATGCATGTACTTAATCTTAAGCTCAGGTCCATTTGTTTCCCATCACATCATGAGGCTATTGAATAGTCCATGGATAGACTTGGATACAAACATCCAAAATTCACACTCACGAAGAGAGCAACTAGATGCCTGATGTTTCTGCAAATGGGGACATTTAAAGGGTGTCCAGCTATTGCAAGACACAGTCCTTTTAATTCCTTTGTTCTGAAAGTATATGTCAGTGCTTGGGTTTTTTGCCTGTTTGGTTTTTTGTTTTTTGTTTTTTGGGTTTTTTTTTAACAGATTCAAGAGGTGCTTTGCTAGCTGCACATGCCTTAAGTTGCATACAGGCTTCCTTCCACACATGCTGATGAAGCCATTTCCCATTAGATTCAATTATTTCTTGTGACCACTTTTCATGGACTTCTCTGGAACAAAGGCCTTTTTGGATCCTGTGGATCAAACCCCTAGATTAGTAGAGCCTTTACAGATTTATCATTTGCACTGCTTCTGGAATGGACACAATGATCTCTGGCTGTCTCCGCTGTGCCTGGGAGAGGAGTGTTGCGGTGTGGCTGCTGCACCAGAGCTGGCAACACCCAAGAGATGCAGCACTGCTCACAGGGCAGGCTGCAGCCCCTAATCCCTCATTTCTTGCTCTTTACCATTGCTGTTAACTCAGCTGATCAGACTAACACCACTGGGAAATGCCCAGTGGCGTGACAGTGGGTCACAGCCCTTGCACACCGGCACAAGCTGAGCGTGGCAGAGACCAGCTGAGCCTGACTGAGCTCCCCAGTGCCTGTGTTACTTTTCAAAACAGGATTTATTCTTCTAAGTCCCCTGGCAGCTTTTGAAAATGTTCCTCCAGTTCAGAGTGGGAGAAGCGAAGAAAAATACAAGGGTTAGGAGTCAGATCAGTCCTAAAGAGAAAAGAAAAAAAAAGGAGCAAATGTCTTCAAAGTGCATGAGGAAATCAAGATTTTTAACCTTCAAATAGGAAGGGAAGGAGGGAGTTCTTTGAAAATGTTCATGCTGTGAATAGACCATTTTGCTTGATTTCAGTTTCTTAGAAAAATAAAATTTTGGGGCTTGATATAGTTTGTCATCTTTTTCTCCATTGTTATCCTCCCTTTTCCTTTCATCAGCTGAGATAAGGAAAAAGGATAGATATAGAAATGTATTTTTTTTTTTAAAAAAAAGGGAAATGTGCATTTTCTGCATAGGAAAAGAAGAAAAAATGAGAAAAAATTAAGAAAGGAAAATAAATGTCAACATTTCAATTTGAGAACATTACAGAGTAAAGCCTTTGATTTCACTTTATTTTCATGCTTTTTATCCAAGAAATAGAAAAAAAGCACTACATTCCCCATGAAAAATTCTATCAGAATTGTGAAGCTATTTTTTATCGAAAGCACACATTGCTAATGAAAAATGTTCCAGCGAGCTCTGCAGAAAGCTGTGCTGTAGTTGGCTTACACTTACAGCACACAGCTTAGCTCCATTTCAGATCACATGCAGATTGTCATCTGCCCAAAAATCAGGTTTTGCCCCTGAAAGCTTACTTCCTAATCCATGGGAAGAGTGCGGGTGTTTGCAGAAAGCAGCTGGCTGGGGATAGCTCTGTTTCTGCTCAGCTTCGCCAAGTGATAATTTCTGAAAACTCACCTCCTCCACATTGAGGCCAAGTCTGCCAATTCTGGGTGCTTGGGACCTGCTGTTCCTCTTGTCTTTTGGGAGGACAAAACTGTAATATCAAACAAGTTAATGAACTCCTTGTCCTCTTTAGATAAACAGTCAAACACTCTTGTTTTCTATCATTTAGAGAACAAGGCGAGGTAAATGCAGTATGCTCATCCAGACTTTGATTTTAACCATGTCTTTGGGTCTCTGTGAATTGCTTTGAAAAGGCAGATGATAAAGTCTCATGGAGAAATACTCTGCTTTGAAGGTCTTCTGCTAGAACTTCAGAAAAGATGATCAGCTTCTGATCTGGATAGCTTTAAATCATAACCCTCCCTGAGAGTTTTAGGCATAAGAATAAACCGTGGTCTTACATGTAACCAGCCCCACACTTCTCTGCTTCAGGTTCCCCATTCACATAGCTGTCACCATGAGAAAAGACAGGCTGAAAAATATTTCTGCTTTGCCTTAAATAGCTTTAACACCCATCTTTTGTCTTTACCAACTTTAAGGACCACAGGGAATAGTATTATTTTGTCATCTGGAGAAATAGCAACTGAGTGAACACATATAACAGGTTGGTTTGTTGCATGATGATTTCTTTTTCATTGATGTAATCCTGTCACAGATTATCTGTTCTCACAGGGAATTTATCCTGAAATTTATCCTCCTTCTTTGAAGAAGCTAGCCATTAACGATCATTGCCAAATTGCTTCAAAGCTACTTTTAACTGCATTTGCATTCTCACTCGATTGCCTTTAGCTCTCCTTAAAGCAGCAGAATGCTAAGAGCATGTAGGCAACACTGATGGATATAGGTGTCATGGGGTTTTCAAAAAGATGCAGACTTTTGAAGAAGGTAAGTCCTCAAGTCCCCTGCAATGGGCATTCATGAGTTTTTGTTACCACTGAAACCCAAAGTCACTGCAATGCTGTGCCGAATCCAGCACCCACACCCTCCCTGGGTGCCAAAACCCACCCATGCTGGCCCAAGGAGACCAGACACCCTCTGCCTTTGCAAGTCTTCTGAAATGCATATTTTTCATACCCTCAGTGCACGATTCCCCCAAAAGGCCAGTGTGTGATGGCTCAGCCCTCTGACAGCCTGTCCACCAACATGTTTGCAGACAGGCTGCAGCTGGGGTCCGTGCAGAGCCGTCCTGGGTGGGAGGCCACCACCGCCCCCAAGGGAGCCAGCTTTGGGGAGCAGGGACCTCTGCTTCCACCCTCCGCTTTGTTTATCAATTCCTAGATAATGAGCCCTTCTTCTCACAAAAGAAAGTTTTCCAGAGTGATAGTAAAGATGAGAGCTGCAGTAAACCAGGGAGAGAGCAGCGGGGAAATGTTTGAACTCAGGGTCTTCAGCCCAGCTAAGTGGAGGGGAGAGTGTTGTTGCAATGAAAGGACTATTAAAAATACAAAGTACAGACTCTCTGGGGCCTCAGATGTTGTTTTACCCCATGAAACATGATTTCTTATTTTTAAATAGCTGTCATGCTTGTTAGTTTAATTTATCCCTTCTCAGCTGCAAACTACAACATTTTATGAGCCTGATTGAGGACATTTTCACACAGGCTCTGTGGCTTTGTGCACAGCCCTGCCAGAGTCAGGCTGGGCTAAGCTAGGGTCATATTTTGTACTCAGTTATACCCTTGCAGCCCTGCTCACACCAGCCCAGAGCCCAGTGCAAAGCCCATGAGGTTACTCAGCTCTTTAAAAAGGGTTTTGGAGAGGAAACACCTTGAAACCAGCCTGTGGTGTAGGTTCCCTTGTGGTATCAGAGACTCCAGGAGGATGGTGCTACTGTTTTTTTTCTGATTTTGCCTAGCAATTTTGTTTTCTGCTAGATTTTTGGAGTGGTCAGATAATCAGGTCTGCTGTTAAAAGTGGCTGCAAACTCTCTTACCCACAAAGCTTGTGTTGTCAGAGGGGGCAAAGGCAGGGAGACACTAAGGGCTTGTGTCAGGAGCAGAGTGCAGAGGTGTGTTCTTGCTTGGTTTCAGCTGGTATCTAGACACACATGGACAGTGCTATGTCTATGTTAAGAATAACAAAGCCAATTGTTAACACGCTTATCACTAATGCAGAGACACAATACCTGGGAGCAGAGTCAGGTGAGCTTGAAAGCTCCCCAAATATGTGCAGCTTAGCTCCTCTTTGTATGAACCAAGATGCTTGGATCCAGTCTAGTGGATCCAGCTTGAGGGATCCAAGGTGTATGTATATTATTTTCTACTCTGTGCTGTCCAATAAACATTTTGTCCCAGGTTGCACAGGAGGACTGTGGCTGAGGCAGGAGCTTGAAATTTGACTATTTCAAATCCCAGCTCCTTGCCTGGATCTTTCCTTCTTGCTCCGTTCTCAGAATAGGTGTTTGTTTTTCAAAGGGAGCCAACACAACTGTCAGCAGTTACTCTGCTGAACTTCCCTTCCAGCAGGCAGATGAGAGTGATGGGCAGAAGTACTCACTGCCTTGAACTTTGCCTGTGCAAAATGTGGGTCAGGTTTGCAAATAAGCTGAATCTGTCCTGATTTGGTGTAGAACACTGGGCAAAGAAAAGCTTTTCTCAAGAAAGACTGATAGCTTCAGCTACAGAAATGATACAGGCTGTGACTGAGTCTAATTAGAAGGGCAAACAAAATGAGACATTCCTCCTTGCACTCTGCCTGGTTAAGGCCCATACATCTGACCTTAGCTTTTCATCAGCTTCAGATTCATTCAACAAATCTAAAACCACTTTCCAGGGGGGAGCATAGGATTAGACACAGAGGAGCCAGAATTGTTGGCTGTGATCAATAATCTGATTGTCAGTTCCTAGGTTTTTGCAAAACATACATTGCATTATGTGAAGCAAAACCAGAAGCAGATCTTTTTGTAATACATGGGAGGGCTTTACAGGGAGCCTTCCTTCAAGCAGACACAGGCAGGAGGTATCTGGCAATCTGGAAGACATGAGAATGAAACGATAACTGATAGAGAAAGAGAGACCACAGAAGACATCTGTAAGCCTAACCACATGAGAGACCCAGAGGCAACTTCAAAACCGCTAGTACAGCCACTCTAGGACAGCTTCATTGAAGCAACATGCTATAGAAATATCATTCAGGGCTTTGTATTGATACAGAATGATGACTGCAGTATGGGGAAAACAACCCATCTGGACTGAATGAAGTGATAAACACAGAGCGGTTTTATTTGCTTGTGGCACTGCCAAGGCTCTAGAGCCAACTGTCTGGGTTTCCATTGTTTCGATTAAATTCGACCTTGGTCAAATCCCCCTTTCTCTCAAGCCACTAGGAAAGACACAGAGGATGTAGGGAAAGGTATGAAGTTCAACAGCTCTTGGATTTTGAGTGTTTACTAATGCAAAGGTGAAAAGCCCTGAAAATGTGAAGGCTGTTAAAATGCAGTTTGAACTTAATGATAGCTTGGCATCTTTCTGGTGGAATGGAGATATTCCACTCTTATTGGTAATAAGGGGTTTTAATGAAGCCCTTTGGAACTGGGAAAAAAAAAGATAAAAAATCGGAACATAACTGGCTTTAGGAAAGAAAACTAAAGCTTGGAACATCTCCAAATTACTTTGATCTTCAGTTAAAGTTCATAAAATTGATGAGGTTGTTTACCTTGCCAGGTGAACTACTCTGAGGAGGTGAACTTCTCTGAGGAGGGAAAAGCCAGCACTCTCTCTAGCTTGCATTAATTCCCGAGAGCTCAGTGGGAAGAGTGGGAAGTGAAAGTGTTTGTTAAATAGCAATTCTCTCTGTGATGTCATTCATTCATCAGCAAGAAATAGCTAGCTGGAATGACTGGCTTTAGATGAATCTTTCTTTTCTCCAAACAACAGGGGAGCAACACCACACGTTGCTGCACGTCAATGGCATGTTTAACCGGGGCTGGGGCATTACCTGCAAGAAAGGGAGGTCTCTGATAAACCCAGTGCATCTGAATGAAGGACAGTGTCAGGGGCTGTGAATGTGGAGGATTTCACAAGAACTAATATGTATCTCAAAACACTTTCAAATAATGCCTCACCCAAAGCCAGTGAAAGGCAGTAAAAAATTTTCCATCAATCTTCACAGGTGATAGATGAAATCCTTATGCTGCAGGAGGGACAGCCGCAGGAGAAAGTGTTGGTGAAATATGGCCCTGTTTCAGCCATGACGAGGGTCAGCCAGGATGTCTCCTCCAGCTCCATGGACTCTGCAACAGGTCGCACGGCACTACGTTGTCTCTCTGAAGCACTAAGTGTCTGTGATACCCTATACGTGACATCTGCTCAGCAGCCCTTTGGTATCACACAGTTACTAATAGGGTCTGTCTTGTAATTAAAGGATGGCTGTACTGAGCATGTAGCCAGTCAATAGTTTTCCTAAACAGCCTGTCTCTCAGAAGAAGGCTACATAATGAACGAGTGTCAGTAGGTCATGAGTTAGAAACAGATTTTGTCTTGCTGGGAAAAGTTATGTTTACCAATCATTCATTAGGTGTCCCAGATGGATGCCGCCGGGCAGAAGGATGGGGAGGGAGATCACCACAGCACTATCCCAAGTGACCCTAAAAGAGCAGAAATATTAGCAAATGGTTATTGCTGTTTATTCCTTTGTTTCATATTTGACTGGATATATTCTAGTGAAAAACAGCATGCTCTCCCTCGTAAAAATGGTAATGATTTTTGCTGTGACCTTAACTTAGGCATCCTGCAGCTGGTACTTTTTGCATGGTTGATGTGATAACCCCAGCTGGGTAGTGCCTCATGACCTTTTCAGTATGGTCAGCTGGGATATAATATATACCCAGTCCATGAAGAAAATTTTTTATTTCCTTTCCAGCTCAACAGTGGGGTTCCCTGCGGTTTTAAAATGCTTTCACCTACTCATTCATATGGACATCTTTCAGCCTCGAGAAAACCACAAAATTAAAAGGAGACACTTCTCCAGAGCAATTAGAGCTGGGTTTATGAACCATGGTGTTCGTTTGCTGTGGATTATGGGTGAGACAAGGCAAAGGAATCTTCCACAATGTATGATTCAGAACACATCCCCCCACATAAACATGGAATTTTTACAGAATTCAAACACATCTTTTACTAATCTGCAGTTCATTACAGTGTTTTGCTCAGGAAAAAAATTTGACAGTTGGGGAGCATGTAGGGTGAAGCAATCCACTGTGTATGGTGCTGAGATGCGAGATGGCAGCAACCAGGGGGTATGTGGGCTAACACAGGAGTTCACCCAACTGCTTCTGGAGGAACTCTCTTTTCTTGCCCTCAGATTTTTGGGTCATAAAAAAGACCAGATACTTTTTGTGCATCTGTTTGTGCCTGCAGGTAGTCCCTTGCCCATTGTGAGTGGGGAGGTTGGGCCAACATGTGGACAGAGCTCACAGATATGGCAGTGAGCACAGTGGGAGGCAGGCCAGGTTTGTTCTGCTGGTTTGCAGGGGAAGGGTGCCAGATTGGTGAGATGTCAGGTCCCTAACATACTCATGAGCATAGGTTGGGCTCTGCAGGGCGCTCTGGTGTCTTCCCTAGGTCCTCCTCCCAGCAGCCAACGCAGGAGTCTTTTGGCCAGTGTAGCTCCAAGCTCACCTGCAGTTCTCTTCATACCCAAAGCAGAAGAAAAAGGTATTTCTAGGGCAAGGTGTAATGGACACCTGAAACAGGCATAAATGCCCATTTCTCTGCATCAAGTACGAAGGCAGTCTAGAGCTGTTACATCATGTGTATTGATTTATATTTTCCATGGCTAAAGTTAGGTGTGAGAAATTCCTCTTTCATGGCTCAATCTGATAAAGGACTGAAGCAGCTGGAATTTAAACAGATATTCTGCCTAAGGTCTGCTTTAAGTGTTTATTTTCTTCTTCCTCTCCTGGGAATCTAGTCCCAGGAGATCCCAGATGCCCACTGACCCAACTAATTCCCACTTTGACAAGGCAGCTATATACATCCCTCAACTGGAGTCAGAGTAGTTAAATTAACTGTAGGATTGGCCCACTCTTAGTTATATTGGCTCCACTGGATGTAGACAGGCAATTTTGGGGGTGAATAGACAGAAGAAAGAACACCACCTCTACAATGTTGTCCCCTCAGTCTGTGATGTCTCAGAAGCCCCTGTGCTTTGATGACAGGAGACAGCAGAGAAATGTGGTAGAAACTCCTTTCCATAGCTTAGTGCTGCTTGCTTTACAAATACATGCCAGAAGGCAATGAACCTTGGTGCAGGGCACAGTACTTTGTGTGGGTAGGTGGGTGCAGATGTCATGAAGAGTCACCTGGGAGACACTGGTTGTGTCTCATGTTGCCCCAGGGTGGAGTGTGAAGGGTCTGAGGAAGCTGAGATAGGTAAAGCTGAACAGGTTTCCCTGCAAAATGTATTTCATCTTAGCTCACTGTCCATTCTTGCAGTGCAGAAAAGAGTCAGCTTTGTGGACAACTCAAAATAAATGCTGGATATTGCTAGCTAGTTTGACCCTCAGTTCTTAAGCTGGTAAGATCACCTCCAAAAACTGTGCTAGGAGAGCTCCAGGATTGCTAACGTGGCTGTATCTACCAGATCCTTATAAAAGTCCCAGGTTTTTTCATCCCCACAGTATTTTGCTGCTATTTTCTCCATTTTACAGATGGAAAATAGAAATTCATGACAATTAGGCATGAAATTAATTTGTGCCCAAGTGGCATGCACTATGGCACAGTGAAACCCTGTGCTGGAATATAATGCTGACTGCAGGGGTTTGATGCTCATGCCAATGCCCACCGGACTGCCAGTCTGCCATTGGCCTTAAGAAAATCCTCAGTGAGTAACAAATTCACTGTGTGTCACCATAAAACATATTGGTCCCAGATGAGTGGAGCTTTGCTAAACCAGGCGCGTGTTTGTCTCTTCGTCTTCATCCTTCCCTGCTGCGAGAGCAAGTGGAGGGCAGGGAAGGGAGTAGGGACTCAGAGCTCAGACTGGACGAGGCAAGGCGACGCTCTCCAGGTTATTATTGTTGTAGTAATTAGAGCTATAGGAATCCCCATTATTCCCAGGATGTCTACACAGAAGCCGTTTGTATTCTGCAAACCTCCCCAGGTACTCAGAGTGGATTTACCTAGTGCAAGGTAATTTGTAACCCTGTTGTCTGTATATTTACTTTGGGTCGTGCATGCTCTAAATGGGAGTAAAAAATCTCAGGGACAGGGGGGAGACGAAGGAGGAGGGATTCTTTGCCCTGATGAATTGAAGTGTTGTTTGAAAGAGGCAGACAGAATTCCCGATATTGCTTCGAGTTTGGAGGCCACAGCCAGGAGGGGGAGGGGGAAAGGACAAGTCCTTTAATGAGAAAGGATTGGGGTTTTTTTCTTTTTTTTTTCTTTTTTTTTTTTTTTTTGCTAGTAATTTTAATTATCACTAAAACCTCCAGCCCATTCAGGCTCCTGAGAATACAGTTGGGCTCTCAGCTGAGGTCTGCATTTATTAAAATCCACCCGTTAGGCTGGGAATGCGGGCTGGTTTCTGTAGTGGTGTCACCGCCGGTGTTACGGGTCTCCTGGTTCTCACATTACGCACCACGGACTCCACCACTCCGCATTAGCGAGGCCCAATTAAACCAAGCAGTTGATTAAACAAGCCAATCAGGGTAATTAGTTTAATCAGATTCCCTTGGTAGCCAGCACTGAACTGCTTGTAAAAGGCAGTTGAAGAATGAAGTGCACCTACTTAAGCTCCTATTTTATTTTATTTTTTATGCCTGAGGTAATTAGAATTACCCATGGCGAGCCGAAAATCCAAAGACCCAAATGGGGAACGGGGAGGACGATTAATGAAGGCGATGATGTGTGAAGCAAACAGAAAGGAAGACAGGATGTGTGGTAAACAAATGGAGAGGAGGCAGCCCTCTGGAAAGGGGCATAATGCGCAGCCTCTCCGCGCCGCTCAATGGCTCTGTCTGAAGTGGCCGGAGACGCCAGGGCTTTCGGGGGAGAGAGGGGCACGTTCCTCCTCTCTCCCCTCTGCCACTTCTGCCGCCAAGCCTTGCAGAGGAAGGCTGGGAGAAACGGGAAGGGTTTTGCAGCTGGATGCTACCGGCGGGCATCCCATGCTGTCCCACATCTGTTTCTTTTGCATCCTTTTGGTGCAGAACCTGAGTGCTGCTATGAGACAGGGGACAGCCCTGTGGGTTGGATGGGTCAGGTCCCTGGACCTTCTCCTCCTCCCGGGAAGGTTGGGCAGAGGGATGGGACACCCGGCTGCTCTACACTATGGGTCCACATTTCCGAGGCTGCCATTCTGCTTTGACAAGTACTACACCTCTCATTTCAGCTTGCTAATTTTACCTGCCTGTCAGATGTTGCAATTATGCAGAAAATGCTGAAGCTGAACATTTTTCAGTGTCTTTTGTCTCACTAAACAAAGCCCAGATTTTTGACTTTGTGTCCCTGCTTGGGATAAAAATAAATTTCGTGTGGTCAGTTTGTCAGCTGCCCAGAGTCACCAAGGAAAGGACTCAGGAGACGGGAATTTTAGTTTTGCTTCTGCCACAGACCCAGTGTTTCTTGGCAGCTGAAGAGGGTGCACAGGGAAGAGCAAAACTTCAGAATAACATGCAGTGATGCTAACCCAGAGCATCCTCCCCCTGCTCCAGCATCTGGGACTTGGGACTTTGGGAGCTTTTTATTTAATGGTGGTATGTTCTTCTTGAATAGTCCTCAGTGAGTTTTTTCACTGTATCTAAATGCTTTTAAAACTCACTTTCTGCACACACCACTCCTGCAGCAAGGGGTTCCACAACTGAACCACACATGGAGCAAAGAGCTGTCTCCTTCAGCTCGTTCTGATCTGAGCAAACTTGAAAGGTTTTTTTGTGACCTTAGCCTCTGAAGAAAAGCTGTTCTCTACCTCTGTCCATCTTTGCCCATACCTCCTTTCTGAGGTGGACAGCCCCAAACTGCTTACAGTATTCAAGATGTGGGTGCTGTACGGATTTGTACAAATGAATGTCATAATGATGCTTTCTGTTATGTTCCTACTGATTTTTCTGAATGGGACTATACTCTTAGCCTCAGTCATCTACTGTAGTAATGAGTTTCACAAGTCAACTCAGCAGCATGGATGTGCTGATCATCTGTTATTACCCTCAGAAACTCAGAGGTGGAACAAGAAGGCCTTATACTGTGTTCAAGGCTGTGGATTATAAGCAGTATTTTACCATAAAGCACCCAAACCTGTCTGCTGCATCTGTTTACGCTCAGGTCATTGCGTTGCAGTGTGCTAAATTAGCCCCAGCTGTCCAGAATGAAAAAGAAAAGGAAGAATATAACAATATACCCATAGCCTTGCTCTTTCCCTTGGTTTGCAGAAATCCCTGGGACTATCAATCTTGAATTGCTAACACTTTTCTAAATGGATACTTTTTTCATTTAAAGCCCCATCCAATCTAATCTCACTCCACTTACAGCACCATACATTTATAAAGCTTTCCTACTATATTTAATGAGTGGCCAGAGCCTATCACCCCCAAAAGGTTATAAGGAAACTTCTCTTAAATAGGCACTTTCTATTCTCCTAGCTCATTATTTCCTCACACAATAATTTTCAGAACTATATCAAATACATTACCCAAAGATATTCTCGCAAAGCACTTACAGTAATTACTTTTACCTAATCCACTGCAGTGTAGCACTCAGAAGAGCTGATTTCCCCAGCAGCCCTTACCTATCAGCAGAGGAAAACAACCAGACATCTCCAGGCTGACGATAAAATTGAATAATTAAATGTTCTTGGCTTGTTTTACTGTGGAAGTGTTTTGGGTTGGTGCACTCTTTTAAAAGCTTTTGTCTGCTTATGCCCTTCTAGTTACTTCAGGGAAAGAAGTGCTTGTAAAGGCTTCACCCAGGCCTTCCAAGAAGGAAACCAGACTTAGATGTGGCACAACCAGACGAATCTATCTTGCACCTTATGCCTATCAGTCTCAGGCACATAAACTGTGTCCACACTTCTCACAAAGGACAGCAGTCAGTCCTTGACCCTGAGACCAAGCAGCACGGGCAGCCCACCAGAGTGTTTTTTATGGCATGGGACATAAATGGGATCGTGGGACATAAATGGGATCGGTGGTCAATACACAGCAGAGTGGCAGGGAATGTTTAAAGGTGCAAAGCCTGCTGAGGTAGGTTTGCAGGACTGTGAAGAACAAAGGGAGATAAATCTGAGGCATCAGATCAGTTCCTGGAGAGAGCCATTCCCAGAACTATGCCTTGGTTTGATTTCAGAGAGATCTGGCTGGAGCAGTCCAAACCAGACAGGGAGCAAGCTAACTACAAGGCAAGGCTTCACAGTCATCTGTGTATCAATGTAGATGCACCCAGGCAAAATGCTCAAGGCATGGGGTAGAATGTAGGTAACATAGGAAGACATAAAAATGGGTCACAAGGGAAAGAAAAATGTTTTTCTACTGAAAGTGATTTACTCTAACCAGGTAGATCTCATCTCTGGATCTTTGGATGTATCCAGAGGTTGTTAATTTTTTTAATGAGCTGGGAAAGTAGAGGGCACCAGTAACACCACGAAAACAGATGACTTCATTAAGAGTTGGCTGAGTCAATGTTTTTTTTTCCCCCAGGAGGCCAATAGATTGCATTAGGAAGCAGGAAATGGCTCAGAGAGCAGCTACAAGCTTTTCATTCCAGGTGGAGGTGGAAAAGACTAAGAATGAGCGGTGGAGTTGGGGAGACAGCCGCAAAAGACCATGAGATGTGACTGGGAGTGGGGATCACAGGCGGTCACAGCTGACTGAGTTCAGGCAGAGGCAATGTGCCTACAGCCTCAGCCCCACCTTTTAAATCATTTAAGCGTGCAGCTCTTACAGGAGGGATGTCCTGGTAAAGCAGGTCCATGAACTGGAGCTCCTGTGGAGAGGTCTTGCAGACTCCCCTGTCATTAGACAGTTTGAGGTATTTTGCATGTAACTTTCAACATGTAGGTGGTATTTCAGTGAATTTTTTTGGACTGACCTTTTAAACTCCTCAGTGCTCACAGGTGTTTGGCACTAGGGTTTTCCCTCTGGTGGTTATAGAAACGGTGTTCACACAAACCCTGAAATTTGAATCCATGTCCTAATTCCTTGAACTGTCTCAGTCTAGGTTTTGGTTCTGTGTTTGAAATAAATTTTAAGTCTCCCAGTGCTCCCTTTGAAAACACATGCAAAATCCCCTGTCCCTGGAACAATGACAGGGGACCAGGAACATCTGCACTGGAATAGCCGTAGCAGGCGTGCTGTACAGTACCGTGTGTCAGCTTTACAAATTCCCATTAATCCTACATCCGTGCTGGGTTTTACCCATACGAAGACAACTGCCTATGCGGCAACGCTAGCAAGCCGCTCCTGACCTCGTCCTTGTAACCCACAATGTAGACGAGATATCTGTGATGCTGAGAGAATGAAACGCTTCAGTTTTACATGAAAAAAGGGTATTCAGGCTTCTAGGCCCAGGAGTACAAATTATTAATCACTCCTCACAAGGAATCCGCAGATGGATGTTTAGCACTATTCACTGCGACATAACTGCAAATCAATTAGTTCATTTTGTCCTACCCTGAGGCTGTCTGGCAGACAATAGCAATGTCTTGTGCAAATGCTTTTATAAAGAAGACACAGGGGGAAGGAACCACAAAGGCCATTGGTTCTAACGAGCAATTAGGAAAGTGTGCAGGGCTTGCTTTCTTTTTTTTCCTTCTTCCCCCTTTCTTTCTTCAATTCATTCCGAGGCTCTAATTCTGAAAATGATGCTTTTCTTCCCGACTTCCTGTTTGTCAAATGAAGTGCTAATCAGCGGCTTACAGCTCTCTAGCCAGCAAGGGGAGGATGAGGTAAGAAGAAGTTGGGAAAAGTGGAGAGCCAGGGAACAATGTGGGGGAAACAATGCTCACTTATGCTCTTCAGGCCTTCTGGGCAATGGGGGCTGCATGCAACTCCCAGGAAAAATAACCTGCCCTAAAACACTTGGTCGTGATGCTCAGAGGAAGGAAGGCCCTTGCTCCAGGGAAGGCGGTGAGTGCTACCCAAGTGAGTCCCCCACTGATATGCCTCGAATGCCTTCCCTTGGTCCCCTGTGCAGGCAGTAGGGAACAGGAGAAACCCAAGTCCAGACTGGGGTGACCCCATCTTCCCTCTGGAGGGGATGGATCCCCTTCTAGCACTGACAGACACTTCTAACACAGATACCTTGTTGCATGCCTAAGATTAGGAGTGGTGAAGCTGGGCTTGGCCAAGCTACCTCCACCTGCAACTTTACTTGGGAAGAGCTCAATGAGAAGGGCCCTGAGGTGTGTCCACTGAGGACAGGTCTTGCTCAGGTACTGCAAGCCATCCCTGCCTCTCTGGTAAAGACAGATGCAGAGCAAATACAGTACCACACCAAGACTTGCTTTTAAACGTTTGTAAGACTATCAGACCCACAGTGAATTAAAGGTAGAATTCCTGCTGGAGCGACGAACCACCTGAAGTATACGTCCTTCCCAGGAGAGCAGCCTTTAGGATTCCCTTCCCTTTGCCTTTAAGGTCCTTCTCTGTCACAGTGCTTGCAAAGTGCTCCCAACAGCAGACAACAAATGCCTCTGGGGGCAAACCTCCCTGATTTCCCATGCCCTTGTTTCTCTGCTGTCTTACATTTCCTTTGCGTATGCTGTGAATTTCAGGAACTGTGGGGGTCAGTGGTAGCTTGTACTACCTAGCACAGTGGGAAAGAGCCTTGATTGGGATATTTAGGTGTTATTGCAATACAAATGTCTGGAGTAGTGCCTGGGCATTACTGATACACTCTGGGTGCCCAGAGTCTGGCTGGGATGGGGATTCCTCGCAGTGCATCCCTAGGGAATCCCTAAGCACATTCTCACCTCTAAGCATTGCAGTGTGCTGAACTGGGGCCTAAAGGACTACAAACTGTCTGGCTGTCCTCTCTGCTCTGTTTGCACTAGACACTGCTGATGCCTGCAATCAGATATCCACAAGCACTGTGTCAAATACAACCTGCATATTTACTTGTGTGCTGCCAATCATATTTTTCTTCTTTCTTTCCATAAGCATTCATATGGGTGATGATTGCGATTTTCTGTAAACAAGCAGTTAAAACCATGCAAAAAGTATTTGCATGAAGTTTGAGCAATATATGCAGCCATCTGGAAAGTCTGTTCCAGACCAATCCCTGCTGGCATCACCTTGCTCTGAAGGTACACATGCTCTCCATGTGGCTGTCTAGTTAGAAGGGTTGGTTATTTGAGTTGTGGTTTCTGGACACATTTCTTAGTACTACCTTTGCTGCTGCTGCTTCTTTTTTTGCTTGCTACTGCTTGAACTTTGCTACTTGTCAAATGACTGCCTGGTGGCTTGTAGGAAACTTCAATGTCACTCCTCTTGTAGAAATGCCTCCTCTGCAAAATCTGCTCTCGCTCATCAGTAAAAAGGCAGGTACCAAACTGTGCATCAGTAAGTCCAGGGCTTCAGCTGGCTAAAGCAGATGAACTAGGTGAAATTTGTTCTTTTCATGTGATATGCTGTCAGGCTCTAAGACTATTTATTATTATTATTTCCCCAGGGACACAATTTAAGGCACCTGTCTTCTTGTATCCTACTGTGTGAGTCACATTTCTTAATGTGTTTATTCTTGCATTCTCTGTGTCAGATAAGGACATCCTATTTCGCCATTTTACAATATGAAGAATTGTGAGAAAATCTTTCAATAACCCTTATGAGTACAGCTGGGCAAAATTTTCTGTGTAAATATTGTTTGCCAAAAATGCATATCTGATCAACTGAAGCTGTCTGTGCTCTTAAATCTCTTGGAGTAGAGGTGAATAATGTTTTGAGCCAAAAAGAAAAAAGAAAAGGAAAATTTCTAAGAAGAGTTTGACAGTCATTAAAAATGGTAGATAATTTTGAAAGGGTCAGCTAACCTTGTTTTTAAAGAAGGGGAAAAAACCTAAAGACAGACAATTTTAGGAGCTTTTCCACCTTCCAGCTGAGTTAATAGGACTAGCTGGTGCCAGAAGGGATGGTCATCTTCACCTGTATTTGCTAAATCTTGTTGCTTTCCTTGTCTGATGCCAGTGCTTATTTGACCTCACTGTACACTCTACACCCAAAAAATACTAACCCTACCAAAGCTTCACCACCCATAGATGGCTTGGGACAGGTGGGAACAATCGGCGAGGGTTAGGCTGGAATACAGCCATCTCTCTCGGTGGCATCTTAAAACATCATAGAATCATAGAATGCTTTGGGTTGGAAGAGACCTTTAGATGTCATCCAGCCCAACCCCCCTGCAGTGAGCAGGGACAGCTTTAACCAGATCAGGGTGCTCAGAACCCCGTCCAACCTCACCTTGAATGTTTCCAGGGATGGGGCCTCCACCACCTCTCTGGGCAACCTGTTCCAGTGCTTCACCACCCTCATTGTAAAAAATTTCTTCCTTATATCCAGTCTAAATCTATCTTCCTTTAGTTTAAAACCATTACTACTTATCCTGCCACAACAGGCCTTGCTATAAAGAATGTCCTGCTATAAAGAATGTCCCCATTGTTCCTTTATGCCCCCTTTAAGTATTGAAAGGGTGCAATAAGGTCTCCCCAGAGCCTTCTCTTCTCCAGGCTGAACAACCCCAACTCCCTCAGCCTGGCCTCATAGGAGAGGTGCTCCAGCCCTCGGATCATTTTTGTGGCCCTCCTCTGGACCTGCTCCAACAGGTCCATGTCCTTCTTGTGCCGAGGGCTCCAGAGCTGGATGCAGTGCTCCAGGTGAGGTCTCACCAGAGTGGAGTAGAGGGGCAGAATCATCTCCCTCAACCTGCTGGCCATGCTTCTTTTGATGCAGCCCAGGATTCGGTTGGCTTTCTGGGCTGCAAGTGCATTTGCAGCAGCACTTGCAGGTGAACATACCTTTGGCTCCTCTGACCATCTTTGTTTTTCATTTTTACCTATCTGAAGAATGTAAAAATCTCCATGAAAAAATCTACCTAAATCACTTTTGAAATGCTTCAGTAGTAAGCCTATAGACCTTAGTAGTTCAAGTCCTCTGTCCCCTGGGCACCTAAATACTCTGAAATGTTTCAGCATTTTGTACAAAGTAGTCAGAAGACCTTTGGCACAGCAAGGTCTTAAACAATGAACTTCTAAACCTTGGATTGGTCCCCAAAGCACTGATCATCCTTTCTCCTTGTCAAACTCTTAACATCCACAGACTCAGGAGGACTAAAGAGAAATTAAACAGTGCAGGAATGAAGGAATGCTCACTGTATCTCTTCTGTATTTCACCCATCTCCTCAACTTTATGTCGGAAATGCTTTGTTAAAACAATAGAATGGAGGATTCTACTTTTAATTTGCTGCTGGTTAAACACTATGTTGCTTTTAACAGGTGAGGGTTCATTTCTGTCAATAATATTTCAAGAGATAGACAGGAGTTACCTAGGCAAAAGAAGACCCTTTGCCTGAGTTTGATTTGAAAGCCACTGAAGTCATACACCCTGAACCTTATTCTACCAGGCTTTGCATCTTTGCATCAGGTTTGAGTAGATACAGGCTTCGAACCACAGTGGTAACAGATCCTGCTTTCTTGTCATCAACAACTTGACTGCAGCCATGGCCTGAAATAATGCAAGAGAGGTCTTTTTTGCATGGCCCACTTGCAGAGATCCCCTTGGGAGCCTGTCACCTTCCCAGAGCCAGGGGCTCTGTGCTCTCAGTGCATAGTGCTGTGACCAAGCAGAGAGCTACAGAAAGTAAGTCCTTTACTGCATGCAGGGTTTTTACTGCCACCAGTGAGAAATTAAGACTGATCACGACAAAACATCTGTTGCTCCAGAAGCTGCTCATTCACTCAGATTAAAGTGTGCTGTGGAGGTGGCCGAGTTTCAGGAGGGCTTTGCCAGCAACAGAGCATGCTCCCAATGGAGTTGTACTTGCCAGGCAGGTTTCAACCCTTGCCCAGTGTCCTCAGTGGCTAGTTTGGAAGGGTTCTTGGCACCCTGGGCCTCCCAGGTCTGGGAATTACAGAGGCACGGTGCTCCTGAGCCTCCTAGGTAGCCAGACCCAGGCCAACCTCACAGAGGCCAGCAAGTATGTCTGAAGCAGAGGGTGTCTCTGGTCCTAGTTAGACTTGCTCAGGCTGTCTCCAAACTGAGAATTGCTGCAGGGTTGAGCAGAGAAAAGTCATTTCATCTTGTGGGGAATTTCAGAAGATCTGATTTTCATCCCACACCTGAATTAAAAAAAAACTTTGGAAAAAAAGACAGCTTTTGAAATCATGAATCTAATTTCCCTCTCAGCTCAAATAAACAAATTACACCCAAAGAAGGAAGGGAAACACTACAAGAAAAAGAAGGGACAAAGAAAAAAGATGGGGGAAGTCAAATAAATGAGGCTTTCTCCAAACCCCAGTAACTATGAGCCAGCTCCATCCAGGAATCCATGATCCTTCTTGGAGAATTGGTCTAGAGACCACATCTATTTGGCAGGACCAGAGCTGGATGCAAAGCACAGGAGTCCCTGGGGGAGCGTGCATTGGCTCTCCTTTCCTTTGGAAGGAGTCCATGGCATCCCTACATCCTTGAGGTTCCCCATCTCAGTGGATGTCTACTAGACTTCCCGTCCTCCTGGATGTGGCCAAAACTTGGGATTCGTTCTCTCCACTGTGGTAGAATGAGGTTGGGAGGTGTGAAGGAAGTCTGCCAGCATCAGGGAAAATGGCCATCACCCGTTTTACCACCCCTAGCAGATCTGAGGACCCTGCACCTCCTGGTTGCCTCCAGCAACCTGCTCCCTCTCTGGTCAAGCTTGTTTCTCCCAAGTCTCCCAATTGGCAAATGGCTTGCATGCAGACACAGTCAGTCTTAGTTAATCAGCACGTTTAGTACATTAGCATGCACATATTTATCTGCATCCACTGAGCTTTGTAAGCTGCAACTCTTGTAGCTTAGGCTGGAAGATTAGTTTCACAGCTGCGGAGGGTAGCTGTTCATTTATTTACAGTCCTTGGAGGCCTCACTGAATGCAATGGCACAAAACAAAATGAGGCCTCTAATCCAAAAGCCAGGAAGCTTAAGCACCTGTAGAAACAGTTTTGCATTCCAAGGGGCAAATTATCTCTAATCTTGTTAAATGACTGCACTGCAAAACAATCGCAAAATGCTTTCTTCGATGGCCCATAACCAAACACGAGGGGTCCATTACTGCTCTGTGTGAGGGAGAGCCAGTAATCCTACAGGAGGACACAGCTGATCGCAAAACAAGGGCTGCAGTCAAAAATAAAGAAGAGACAAAATAAAGCTGGAACTGTTTGAGAACGGATGCTTCCAATTTTCTAAATTACAATAGCAACTTGTTGCCAAGCAATTACAGTATTTCATCTGTTTTTTCCTGCTTTGCCCCCCACCTCATTTGTTTTTCTTCAGCAGATGCTGTTTCTGAACTTTGTCATTCATGTCCCTCTCTCCACCCCCTGTAATTTACAATTGATAATGAGCCACCACCCAGACACTGCCATCAAAAAAAAAAAAAAAAAAAAGAGGAAAAGTGAAATGCCTTTGTGCTTGTTCTCACTCTGACCCAGCAGAAGCACCTTTGCCATTTTAAATCACTGCTTTTTCAAGCAGGCTGCTGGATTTTTTTTCTCACTGTCCAGGACAGATGCTGCACGTAACTTTGACAAACTACTAATAACTATTCATTGCACCAGTAAAAAAGAGAACGAAAAAATAGTAATTATGCTCTATGAAACTCCAGTGGTAATTAAAGTCTGCAAATCTCCTACAAATTAAAATAAGTGCTTAATTCAAACAGGACTCACAGGAGCACTGGAGCCAGACTCTCTGCGGGTATGCTGTTTTCTGTGAGGATGGACTTGGTTTTTGTGACAGGGCAGGCAGCCTGGACAGCTTATTACTGCTAGAGTAAATCCAGATCTGGAGAGGGTGCACTGGCATGTATCCAGCCCTGGGTGAGGGGGACGGCACTGGGGACACCCTGCCAGGGTGTACCCAAGCCCAGCACCCTGCCTGTCAGCAGGGTCCCAGCCAATCATATAAACTCAGCTAGGGCATAGCACTGAAATCAGATTTTCAAAAACAAGTTTCCCCTCCATGGAGCAGAGCCACTGACCACTTGGTGCAGTAGGGACAGGGACCCACCTGGAGCTGACAACGGGAAAACCATGGGCTGCAGGTCTCCCTCTGGACTTCCCCACCTAACCAGGCAGATGGCAAGCTTTGGGGATGGTGCCTTCGTCCACTTTTCTATACTCTACACCATCCTTTTAGGGGAGTGTCCACACCTTGAAAACATGTAGGAACTCATGCTACAATGACTCACCGCTTCCCTGGAGAAGAGGTACCACCAGTCAGCAGCGCCTCGTTTCTGGACAAGGCCACACTGCCTGGAAGAATACATCAGTGACAATCACACCTCGCTAAAACAATGCTGGAGAGTCATTCACTTTCTTTCGGAAAAAGCCAGCACTTTCCTCCCCTGTCTCCACACTGAGCACCATCTCAGAAGTCCCATTAGTGATACATCTATAAACTTGAGCAGGGTGCGCAGGGAGATCCACAAGTGTAGGTAGACATGACTTCTACAGCTATTCAGCTCTGTCTGCTTGTACAAATGGAAGATCTGCTCCTTTATCCAGCTGCTGAAAGATCTAGCCTCAAGGACAGGTTTCTCTCGCTTTTGAATCATTGCTTTTCCAATGTTCTTGCAGTGCAAGAACATTGGGAGTAGTTTCTGAGAAGAAATGATGAGCTAAATGAACCTAATGGTGTCCATGTCTCTTGGAACTGGCTTGGCTGAGCTAGTGGAAATGAAATCAATGAAGCTTCATTGATCTACATCAGCTGGGATTTAAATCCAAGAGCAACCAGACTTTACATACTCAAAATATTAGCCTCCAAATTAATGATGAGTGGGTTACATGGAAGGGATACAGCACTTCTTGGCCAGCTGGTGGATATTGGAGGCACCAGCAAGGTGTGGGCATGAAGCCGGGAAGCTGGGTAGAGGGAAGGTATAAGGAAAGAAAACGATTACTTCCAGCACATCTGCTATGCAGCACTTGAACTCACTTTCAGTTTTCAAACAGGCTAATTTTGCACACACACCCCACACACAGCTGACTGTGTTTTAAGCCCATCTTTGCTTTAAGTGGAATGATGAGGTAGGTTTTAACCCCATATGGCCTCAGAGCCTCTGGTTAGCTCCTGGAACCCTTATCTCCAGCTCTGGGACTCTACTTTTATGCAAGATTGAGATTTCTATGTAAAGTTCAAGAATGGATTAAATAATCTTTACAGGCATCGCTGGGGCAGATAACAGCCTGCTAAACCCACACTTCTGCCCCTCCACAGCTTCCCAGAGCCTTCAGACTGGCCCTATGGCTCCTTCTACTTTTTCCTCCCTTTTTCTGCTTCTTTTCATGTTATTCCCCATTTTCTTAAAGGACCTGAGAGCTAATAGATCACTTCAAAATGAATGCAATTTCTCCCCAGCAGTGAGATGTTGTGTTTTCTCTACACCGAATCTATGCACTATTCCACTAGATAAACAGCACCAAATGTCATCTGAGAATCACATCCTGCTTTCATTCTCTCCCCTCGCATTCGAGGCTCTAGCTTTGTGTGAGAGTGATTCACTTACTCACTGAATGCAGAGTGAAAGCCCATTTTCAGCACTCTCCCAACACCCATGCACAACCAGCTATTCATTTCCAATGATCATTTGTATTTCTTTTGGAAGACCTTAAACACCACAGGGGATAAAAGAAAAACCATTCAAGTGAAAATAAGACTGGCAACGATAATACATTGCCCTGCTGTCAGTGCTTAGCTAAAGATGAATACATATTAATACTCTTTTTGCCTGGTTTTGTAATGTAGTTAGGATCTGTATGTGCCATGTGTGTGTATTTGCTGTTTTTCCTGAATAACTGTTCAGACATGTAGCCAATTTTAACTAAGTTTTTGAGGATCTCAGAGATATTAAGTGCCTACCAGTTTTTGGAAAACAGATGCTTGAGGAGAAGAAAGAGACAGCAGTGACAGGAGAAGATGCAGTCTGAGTACAGCCCTTATTAAACACTAAAAACTCTGCACAGTAACTCATCCTACAGATACCGCATCCAAAATCCATGGTTAGGCTATCTAGAGACCAGATCTCTGCTGTTCTGAGGAAACTTTTCTAATAGCACCATAACTGCAGCTCCAACCCAGGCCCTTAGGTATGAGCAGCATTTTACTTTGCCATTCAAGATACATAGATTAAACCAGATTTTAATTCCAAAAGCCACAGTGTGATCCCTGGTTCCCTCAATTACCAGAAGGAGGAAGTGAGCTTGGCCAGTTATTCCCATATGGCAGACATGTTAGAGGAGAAAATGAAGCTCTCCACGCTCCTTGTCCATGTACATAATACAGAGCAAGGTTGCTTATTCATACAGGCACTGAATGCCAACCCCTGGTAGGTCCTGAGCTGTATTTTTTGCAGATCTAGGTAAAGCAATAAGATATTTCACACCAATTACATTAGCCCAGAGGGAGGGACATGATGTTAAAGGCAAAATGCCAGGTGATGTTACCTTGCCCTGCAGAACATTTGTCATATGGTAGGAGCCATAATAAAGGGAGTTTTTAATAGAAGGGTGAGCATGGCTTCCCTTTTTCATTAGGACTGGGTCAGTGAAGCAGAAACAGAAGTGACCCAAAGACATGGTGTGATCAGTGAATGCAGAAGATGCTGAATGTATCTTAGTTTAGAAATACTGGGACATTTATACATGGTATTTGCCTTCCTCAAAGACAAGGAGATGGGAAATCTGTGGGTGTCATTGGAGACAAGGGGAGTTCAGTGGGGGAACTCAAGGCTTGCTGGAGATGCATGGAGCCTGCATGGACAGCTCAGGTCCTTCAGACATCTGCTGAACAAGGCACCTGGAAAGGTAAGCCACTGGTTGATTGCAGTGACTTGTAGAAATAAGTGTAAGAATTAAAGCAGAGGAAAAGACTAGCAGAGGAGCAACAGGGCTGAGGAAGAGGTCCACTGCATTGCAGAAAAGAGAAGAGAAACCAGCAGGAAAGAGAAGAACAAGTAGTGCAACAAGAAAAGAAGATAAAATGGAACTATCCAGGGACCCAAGAGGCTACAGAGAGGTAAGAGGGTAAAACACAGAGGAGAAGGGATAGATGAGTATGCACTCACCCACCCATCTGCAGGCAGGAGAAAGAGCACCGTTGATTCATACTAGTCCCAGAAAGGCAGGAAACAGAAGGGCCCTTGCCAGGAAGAGCTGACTGACCTGTCATTGGAAAGGGTCTAGAGGAGAGCGGGGAGTACAACATGGATTTGGGAGCTAAAGCAAGTCCCCAAAGGACATGAGGGGGAATCAAAGATAATTATGCCCACTTACAAGAGACATTCAAAGAAATGAGTCTTGGATGAGTCTTTCAGCCTTTGGAAATAGTAGGTGAAGTCATTAAATGGAGGTCAGCAAGTGCCTCAAATATTCATCAGGAAGGATGGTTTTGAGACAGATTATGGAGAACTATTAATGAAAAAGATTCAGTGGATTGATTTCATCTCAGTAAAGAGAGTGGTATTGTAGGATTAAAACTAACATGTATGAGGCTCTCATGAGAAACTGAAAATGAGAAATGAGGGAGGGAGTTTGGGAGATATCTATGTAATCTCTACACCTGGATTCAGCACAGAGGAAGAGGACATTCAGTGCAGAAGGGAAAAAATGGTATGTACTGGAATGTGAGACAGTAGAATGGATTCTGCGGAATGGAAAAATTATTGCTGCAAGCAATAATCAAATAGGCAATTTGATAATAGGTAGATTTTGTCTAATGCAGGTGGGAAAATGACATTGGCCAGTAAAAAGCATTGAAACATTTGTCTACTGATTAAAGAGGCATTAGCAATAAAATGGAGGAACTTGAAGTACTAATGCAGGATGTAAGACAGGATATTATAAGGATAATGGAAATTTGGTGGAATAGCCATCATATCTGGAACGCAGGAAATGAGGGATAGGTGCTCCCTAGGAGAGAGAGAAACAAAGATTGGAGGGAGAAGTAGTGCTGTATGGTAATGGTAGGAGAGACTGCCAAGAAATAAGAACTGGCTGCATGGGCAGAGCAAAACACTGTTGGGTCAATGTGATATAAAGTAAGCTGGCTAAAGACATTCAAGCTGAGTCATACTAGGAATCTCCTACAGGTTCCAAGGCTGGACAGTAAACTAAAGATTTATTTCTTATATATAAATATACGGAACAATATATATACAAGTGAGAATTGTGTCATTATGGAAAGCTTTAATTCTGGACATGTGTACTGGAAAATAAATGCTACCAAAAAAGGCCCATACAGTCCTCACTGTGGGCTGGCCCATTCACTAATCAGTTACAGAACAAATATAAGATGAGGAGATTTTAGATTTGATTTTGTAGACAGTGAGATCTCTAGAGAAAAGAATTACTTTGGATCTGTGATCATGAGATGAATCGATGTAAACAAAATGAAAGTATTAAAAAGGGATCTGTAATTTAGGTTCAAAGGAGGAAATTTTAATATATTAGAGAAATTAGCTGTAAAACCAATGGGGTTGAAGAGCTCTAGGACTGTTGCCTGGAGGATGTGCGGAATACTTCCAGGCAAGGGTGGAGAAAACCCTTTGCTCTTGTACCCTGCTCAGGATAGGGACTAATATTGCAGAGGAAGGCTCCAGACTGACCCAAGTGCAAGATCCACTTCAAATAGGATATTTGGAGTGGGCAGAGTGAAAGGTTACAAGGGCTGAAAAACAGACCTGACCAGCAAAAGAAGCCTTATCTTAGAGGTCAGAAAGCATAGAGGGTTTGTGAGAACCGCCAACTATCAAGTTAAGTTAAACCTTGCAAAGGAAATTAAAATCAAAACCAGAAGATTTTTCAGCTAGAGGAATAGGACAGAACAACTGAGCGAGAGCAAAGAGATTAAAAATATGGCACCAAAACTGAACAAATGCTTTTGCCTCGGGGTGCAGTTCTGTGAGATGGGGCAAGATGACTTAAGAGATTACTTATCTCTGCTAGGAAGCAGAGGTTCTGCTATGCTTTTCCCATCTCCCCACCACGATCACACAGCCTCACCCCATGTCTTGTGCCAGTTCTTAACCCATGAGTAAAGTACCCCAGCAAAGCACATAGCTAGCTTTTTCTGCCATTTTAGCAAGTTGAATCAGGTCAGGAAATGGCTCCACAAGTACCCAAGTGTCAGTGATGAGTGGGACCATGGGGAGATGAGGGAGGAGAGGGGCAGGATCTTCCCCTTGCAGCCTGTGCAGTGTTAGACTGGCTCAGCTGCTCATGACAGCACCACCTTCATTTTGATGAAGGATATGGGTGAAGTTGCAAGTGAAAGCAAATGAGGATGAGGCTATAGAAATGGGAATGACCACATGGGAGGAGTAAGGGAGACGTGGGGACAGATAGTCTCTGTCCCCAAATTCTGGAAGAAGAAGGATGTGAATTGGCTAGTTCAGTAGCAACGATGCATTCATTCAGTCATGGGTAGCTCATGTAACTGGAAAATAGGATTTGGGCTCCATAGTTAAATAAGAAAAGCAGGGAGAAGACAAGATGTTCTGGGCAACTGCAGAGCCATTAGTTTGACCTCAATGTTATACAAGGCTTTATAATAATTTTTTGAAGGAAGGAAAACTGAAAACATGGAAGTTAATAGGAAATGGGATAAAAGGCAACCAGTTTATCACAAGTGTGTTGTATCCTTTTCATCTACTGTGTGAGCTGGTCCTCTTTATTCAGTCCTAACACAGAAGCCAGGAATTGGCTGGTTTTCTTCCGTCAGGATTGTTTTATTCATTGGCCATTCACCAAAAAAAGAAAAAAATCCTAATTCAATAGCCTTGGGAAATGGATGTTCAGCAACATTCACTGTAGCTCACTGGGTTTCTAAGGGTCTTACAAGCAGTGGGTACAACAAAGTGATACAGCTCGGCAGTGGTATGGTGGTGCTGCATGTGTCCTGTCAATACGCCTTGCAGCAGGATGCCTGCAAACTCTTGCAGAGCAAAAATCCCATCCCATCATTGCTGTGGCTTTCAAAATGTCCTTCAAAATACAGCAGAGCCCTTCAAATAACATCTATAATTATGTGTTCTTCCCTGGGCTCCCCTTGGCACTTTATTACTATTTTTGTAGGATTTTGCTCAGAAAGGTCTTTATACTCTGCAGGCACTGCTGAATTGGAACGGGAAACAAGGTTTCTTCTCATTGTAAGGTAGGCAGGGCTGCCTTCCAGTTTCTCAGCTGCAGAGATTTATAGCCACTACCAGATTCACTAGGAGGCCAAGGTTTTGTAACCCAATTGAGCAGAATAAAACAATTTAGACTGAAGGCAATTTGATGCAGGACTCAACAACTTTCGAGGAACTTGATGTATTACTGTGATCGTGTAAGTTACAAATTATATATATATATGTATATACTTGACAGATAGTTTTCAAAAACAATGTAATTATTTGGAATTATTTAATTAGGGTTAACGTGCTTGCAAAGCATCCCTGGGAATGAAGCAGAAAACCTTGAAGTGTATTGAAGATTTTCAATCTGTGTTAAATCCTGCTCCAGAGAGGGGTTTGGTATCCTTCCCAAGGCTTCAGACTCCCTTGAATACAAATTGCCTTTGAGCATCTCCTGGGTTAGGCTCATCTAATCCATTCTTGGCCTGCCTCAGGCTCAGTGCAGCAAAGTGACAGTGGCATTGCAGATGAGACATCTACTTTCAACATCCTTGGCCAAATATTAGGGAGACCAGTGTTCTCAGGATGGCTGGCTACCCCAGCAGCAATTGGAAAGAAGCAACAGGACACCCAAATGCCTCTCTTCCAAGGGGAGATCTTGAGGTAAATGGTCTGGAGAAGCCACTTCCCTGAAGTCAGAGAGCAGTCCTTTTCCTAACAACAGAAATGAAGCTTGCCTCTAGCTCGTGATAATGGTAGGCTTGGGGGACTTGCAAAAAGCTGAAGGGGAATGCATTTATATTCTACACAGTATCAGATATGCCTCCCTGACCATTATATTGGGCAAACCATATGAAGTTTTGTGTTCAGACAAGTAAGACAAGCTGTATTAATTCTCTTACTTGAGCTACAAAAGTATGCAAAGCTAATTTGGGTCTACATCCAAACAATAGCTTGCTGCAATCTTATTTGCACTTGCAAGATGTGAATTTTGGAGGATGTTCCAGATTTTTTGTTGCTGTTGCTCCATCTGCCTGCCATTGTTTGATGGGCTTTCTGGAAATAATGGGCTGCAGGTTCTGATACCCATGCATTTCAGAAGCCTGTGTGTCCACTTGTATTAAATATTTACAGGCTGCTGTTCTCCTGTGAATCAGACTCCAGGGAAGGCTTGTGGGGTGCTATGCCTAAGTGAAACAAAAAGCGTGATGCATCCATAGTTAAAATGAACCACAGAGACTTTTCTGAGTTAAGGTTAAACAAACTGGGCTTAAGCACGTTTCCAGGGTCTGTTTTGCAGGTAATTTTACTATGGGAATGGGTAGCAGTCCTGCTTCCCTCATAGGATAGACTTTTCCATGGTGTGTTATGAGTCTCTGCCCTGACAGCCTGTGCTGAGAACTGCCTCCCATGGGGAGGTCTGTGCATTGGGAGGAGGAGAATATATGTCCTTTTGCTATAGGAATGGAGATATTTGGAGTGGCTGTGAATGTTCATTGTCATGGTAGAAACTCTGGGTCTCCAACAAGCTTGCTACTGCAAAGTCATTTGGTAACAGGGAGAAGAGAGGAATCTGGCATCTGAGAGCAATTGAATAGAAATGAAGATGAAAATTAGGGATCAAAAGCCATGAATGACAAGGAAATATCTCAACAGCAACCTTATCTCCAAGACTGGGATGTCTTTCAGGATAAAAATGGCTGCCATTAGAATTCATCAAATTCTCTCCATATAACCAAACATGTTGGCTGCTCCCACCCGGATGCCTGCAGCTTACACTTCCCCACAGTTTTCATTTGCTTTATTGCTTTCAGATGCTGCTTGGTATTAGTTCCTCTGGTAGCTGTGTCATTGCCACCAGCACTGGGGGAATGCGGCTTCAGCTGACTGGGCTGCGAGGCGTCAGCCCTGCCTCTCCAGGGACTGTCTGACACTGAGGCAGAGCTGCCTAACTGCAGCCAGATAATTAAAACCAATCGATATTGTGTTTCTATTAAGCAAACACAAGACCTGACAGCTCTGGGTGTATTCTCATGGAGCAGGGCATACTCAGGCATCGCGAGGGGAGGCTACTAATGAAGCATCTGGTGGGAATAACACCTACAAGGAGAGTTTTTGCTGTTGTGTGCACTGCTCCTGCTGTTTTTTTTAGATCTGTCCCTTTGATTTAGTGGTGCAAGTTAGCTAAAACTCTGCATATCTTTTCCTTCTGGTTTGAAACACTCCTCCACATTCATTCTGCTCTTGCCCAGGCTCCTCAGAAATCTTTCCAGGGAAAACAATCCTGGATTTATTTACAGCACATCATTATTTATTTAAAGCAACCCTTTTGGGGAGAAGGTAAAGGGAGATCTGAGCTCTCCGCTGAGGACCTCAAAATGAGCTCTGTGCTTTCAAGGTAGGGGCATTTTAATTGAAGGGTTTGCAGGGGAAGAAGAATGTGGACCCAGAGTGGGAGCCTGTTTCTCTCGATGCTTTCCATGTGCCGTGTTTCTGTAGCGCAAAATCCAGGAAGACCCCACAGAGAACTGTGAGCAAAC